>NC_052357.1:2163093-2483108 GCF_009727055.1 Benincasa hispida
CCAGCGTCTTATGCTTATTATCTCGCTCACGTAGCCTCAATGCATGAGCCTTGGCAATGCCTTTTGCCAATGCTTCAGCCAACTTGCGTCCAAACCTTACCATCTTTGCATATGGTTGCCCTTGACTTCAATGCTTAACTCTTTTCAACTTAGCCTATCTCATTCGTTAATGTTTCTAACATCCAATGCATAGTTCCTTTTTGACTTCATACTTAGCCAAATTTCTACTAGTTAAGGCTTAACTCCAAACTATTCAAGGAAAATCTATTCAAACACTTAGAATTTCCTCATTTTCAATATAGAATTTACCTTATGCTTAGTTAATTCTCTTAATTACCTTCTTAATTAGGGAAATTGAAATCCGGGTTTCACAAAATGTTATGAAACGGGCATAAAATTTTGGATTTTGAAAATTGTATTTAAATTTACTACTAAAGATGTGTATTTGCAATTCTTTACATTCATGTCTAGTTTTGTTGATATGATGTTATTTTCTTCAATGATTGGATCACTATCCAAGAAGCGTGGATTCATTTCCTCCTTCATTTTATCATAAAACTGATAATTTTCTTGTGTTTTTGTTCATCAAAATATAGAAAATGCAAAACACACATAAATTAATGATCAAATTTGACGGTTTTTCTAAAAAAAATAAGAAAAAAAACATACAAACAAACAAATTAACTAGTAGCACGAATCAAGACTTGACCAGTTTTATAGTTACGCATAATCAAATCTCGACGATAACTATTCTTTCCATGAACACAACTCCATGTTCGTAGTTGAACAACGCCATTCCTTAAAAACAAAAACATAGATATATAATGCCAAAATACCATAATTTTTTTAAATGAAATAAGTACTTGTTAAATTATGCAAATTTTAAGGGAAAAAATAATGAAATTACCAAGAAGGATATTGGTCCACCACCACCTGCAATTATGAACCACCCATAGTAGGCCCCTTTTAGTCATTCTCGGTATTGTGTCCAATCCTGTTATCACCAATCCACAACTTTTCAAGTAGTTTAGTTATGACTCTTAATCAAAAAAAAAAAATTAAAAATTTTAAAAAATAATAATAGAGGGTCACGGATCACTTTTATGACTTTTAAAATCATTCCAAAGACTATTTTAAATCATTTAAAATCACTTTTATCACTTTTAAAATCATTCCAAAAACTACTTTAAATCTCTTAAAATCACTTTTATCAATACAAAAAATACAATTAGAAATGTAAAATCAAACTCGAACCTGTAAGTGGTTGATGATGAAAAATATTGTCATATTTTTATCAGGTCTCGACTTGTACGATTTGACCAAGAAATGACGTTGATAAACCAAACCATCGTTAAGTTTCCATGAGTTATGTCAAGATTTCTAGGCTCAAAACTATCAATTTTTCTAACTTCACCTGTCAAAGGGGAAAAAAATCAATCAATCAATAGATTATTATATCTTTCACAAAGATAAACAAAAAGTGTTGGGAAAAGAAATAAATTTTTATTCTTACTTGCAATGGTGGACTTAGCAATAATACTGTTAGAAGTTTTGAGCTTTTCTAAACAAATTTTGGGATGACCTTTGAACTACAAAATACCTCTATTTTTATCTCTAAATCTTTGTTATTTTCTCAAAATTGAATTTGTTTTCTAACCAAAATTACAATTATATGATGAAGATATTTCTGTCACCATATGATATTTTTTGCAAAAAGAAGATTTGATGACAGAAATGGAGAATTGGAAGAGAGAAGAGAATTACCATTTATAAGAGGTATTTTTGTTTTTTTTTTTTTTTTTTGTCCTTTCTAATAATTTAAAACTTTGTCATTAACCAATAATGTTATTTTCAGTTTTTTTCTTTAGTGAGATTTAATTTTTTTTCAGTTTTTTTTTGGTCATTTTATGTTTCTAATAATTTGAACTTTTACCATTACCTTTAATGTTATTTTTCATGAATTTTAAGTTTTAAGATGTTATAAAATTCATTGTTTTCATAGGTTGATGTTGAGTTTTGTATCTCAATCAATTTGGAATTGTTTTATTTTATTTTGTTTTATTTACTTAATTAATGAGTGAAGGTAAATTTAATTATAATATATGATATAAGTAAATTATTATAATTTTTTATCTTTTCTTGAAAAATAATTATTGCACATTTTCTTCCCTAAATAATCCTTTTTAAAAAAATAATAATAGTAATTCTCTTGAAAAACGTGGCACATGCAATAGTTGTTGGTAAATTTAAAAGTTCATCCTTCTCTTTTCACTGGTATGCAAATACTATTTTACAAATAGTTAAAGAAGACTATGGATTTGTCACACCCCAGATTTCGTCTCCTACCTAAGAGGGGATATGAAGACAACAAATGTCACTCTTTAAGGACCCTATTGCCCATTCTTTAGTAGTTTCCTTTTACAAACATTTAATATCGCAGCAGAAATCTTAATGGAATAAATGAAATCACAACTTTGTTTAGGAAACAAGTTTGAAAGCTTTAAACTATATTTTACAACCGTAGCCCTACCTTGACTACAAACTTTTTTTCTAGTAATAATTCTATCTTGTGGTAGACCTCGACCACTTCCTACAACCTCGACTCTTCTACTACATGCAACCTGACTATAAACTTTTTTTCTAGTAATAATTCTATCTTATGGCAGACCTCGACCACTTCCTACAACATGGACTCTTCTGCTGCCTACAAGAAAAACATGAGCTTTTGAAGCCCAGTGAGTGGAATCATAATTATAAGTCATTTCAACTTATAACATCATAACATGAGGTTACTACGCAAACCTCCATCTTGAATGAAGCATTTCACAAACCCACCTACACACATGGTAGATAGTTAATATTTCACATCTATAAACATTCATTAACTTATGTGCACATAGTCCTCCCTTTCATGGGCTCAGAAGCTAGGCTCGTTGGCCCTTTGACCATCCCATGCAAGGTTTCCCCCACAGGCTTAGAAACTAAACTTCTCGGTCCCCTGACTATCCTATGAGATCTCATCTTGGGCTCAGGCGCTAGGTTCGTTGACCCCCTGACTATCCCAACCCTATGCTCACCTCATGGTATAAGCATTCATTCATAAACAATAGCATATTAATTTAGAATATGCTAAAAGATTAAAATAAGAAACCATTCATAGTCATCTTCTGGAATTGCTTTTCCTTCCCAGTTCACCCGGTTTCCCTTGATCTCCTATTGAATCCTATTTCAGATTCAACTTCAAGCTTAAAATACCCATCATTCCGGACCTTATCTCAAGATATTTCATTCTACGAAAATGTTAAAAAATGTCTTAACTAGCTCACCTCAAAGATTTGCCTTGAGATTCCCTCTCAAAAGTTCGAAATCTCAAGTTTACTCTACTCGGCGCAACTATCTTCTCACTGGTGAACACCTCTCGGTTTTCCTTAAATTTGACAGCCCTAGAATTAGAATTTCCTCATAGCAGCCCTCATACCAAAACTATACTCAATTTAGAAGCTTTTGGTTCAAGAATCACCTTATTTGCACAAGTAGTTTGGAATAACTCCTCGTTTGAACTTGGCTCAAGCGTCTGTTCATACACCCTGCTCCGCCCAACGCCCCTATTTTGATCATCGCTCTGATTAGCATTGCTTTTCCTCCGTTCAACGCATGGATTTCTCTTATTTAATCTCACTCACTTCTTTTTATAAGATCTTTCATAAGAGAAATGTTTTGTGAACTGAAATGAAGCCTTTTGTTCTATTTATAGGCATTGTATGCCTAGCTTGACACCTCCACCTTAAGCATGTCCAGGCGGTTCTCCTTTCAATCTGCCAACGCCCAAACTTGCCACCTCCTGTTTGAAGTGTCTCCTTCCTCTTTTTCTAGCTTAACTTAGCTGATTTGCATGTTTTCTCCTTTGCCCAGCTCAATCTGCATGGTCTCTAGGAATTTCCTTTGATCGCCATATGTCCAGTTAACTTTTTCAGCCCATCGCTCTCAGATCCTTGTCGTGTAGTACATCGTATCATGCCCGACCATCTTATAGTTTTTACGCATCATCGTATAGCTTATCGTTTAGCTAATCTCTTATTGTCGCTTAACATTCATCCATCTCGTTGTTGCCAATTGTCTAGTGCCTGCATCCCATCGCATAGCACTTATGTCCCATCGTGTAGCTCAATCGTTTAGTAGACTCTTGCTCTCAACAATCTCGCTCTCAATGATTTTGTGCATAGCCTATCACATAGCTCCTGCGCCTATCATTTAGCTCCATTGCGTAGCGTCTTCTTATCGTGCAAAGCCATCGCCCATCCCCCCCGTCTATCGCGCAACGCCCATCGTCTAGTGCTCTATCTATCGTGTAGCACTCACGCTCATCGTGTCACACCCCGCCCCGAGCCCACACTCCTAAGCCCGAGGAGAGGTGTGAGGGACCACAGATACCACTCTTTTGTGATATCTACAATTCATCTGAACCTCTTTACTCTCAGTAAACTTTAAGTTAAGGAGATAAACAACAATTGATTAAGTATTCCCATTTTATTACAACTATGTAATGTTTATACTACTCCAAGACTTAACTACAAAGTTTACAAAAACAACTGTAAAACCCCCCCGGAAGTGTAAGTATGGCTTGAGGCAGACCTTGACCTTAGCAGTACCCTGGAACTCCTCACCTTTCACTACTTGAGAAGAAAAAGACATAAAACATGGAAAACGTGAGCTACAAAGCTCAGTGAGTGGTAAGCAACTTCTAGAGTCTATTTCAACCCATAATAACAAGCATATCATCAATACGAGATTACATTCAAACCTCAGCTTTGAATGAGTCTGTTCTCAACTCTACCTACACGCATGGTAGATTGCTAAACTGATAACTATTTAGAATGAGTATGTTGCCTACCTACACACACGGTAGATAGTTAACTGTTACTAATTACAAACGCTTACTCTTTTGCGTTTCCCCTTTGTTTCCTATGTCTCCTATGTGCACATAGTTCCCCGCTCATGGGCTCAGAAGCTAGGCCCGCCGGTCCTCTGACCATCCAAGATGAGGATCCTCCCACAGGCTCAGGAACTAGACCTCTCGGTCCCCTGACCATCCCGTGAGGTTTTGCTTTCGGGCTCAGAAACTAGGTCTATTGACCCCCTGACAATCCCGGTCACATAATCTCATTCTCATGATAGATACTCATTCATAACATAGCATACACAATTTACTCTAAAAGATATGCTTAAGACTTAAGGAAAGTACCACTCACCTTGGTAAGGATAGGAATCTTTCTCTTTGAAGTTCCTTGATCTTCTCGACTCCTCTTTTGAACCCTAAATTTTAGATTCAAATTAAATCTCATATTACTCATAGTTATAGGATTTATCTCGAGATACTTCCTTCTACAAAGATGCTCTAAAATTTATTAGGAAGCTTACCTCAAAATCTTAGCTTATAACTCTTCGTGGTTTGGCTGAAATCATCAAACTATCAAGACTGGCCCAAGCTTACCTGACAACTCGACCCTTCTATCTTTTTCTCATTCTCCACCCCGATTCCTTAGATATTCTCCTCCGGAAGCCCTACCCTGAAAACTAGACTCTCAGAGCTTTCAAGTGGCTTTAGAATTACTTCAAATGCACAAGTATTCTGGGATATATCTTTGTCCAAAGTTGATGTTACTTCCAGACTTCGTTGTCCGACAACATCTCTTTCTCTTGGAACTTCATGACCAACGCATAGCTATCTCCGAAACTGCTCTTAAACACTCTTCCTACTGTATTTCAAGGGGATTTTGGATTATGTACTCAAAAGAAGGCTTGTGGTGGTATTTTTAGGCTTAAGGAATGATCCTTCTCATCTTTACCAAGCCTCCAATGCAAGAGACCTCCTACTCTTGAAGTGTTTGCACCATGTTTTGCCACCACCTACTCCCTTGACATTCACCTACTTCCATGCCACATACCTACTTGAGTTGTCCTCCTCATGCATAATACTTCCTTTGCATTAAACTTAATTTGTCCAACTTCTACTAACTCAAGTCTACCCATCTCTCGGTACAGCCATTTGTCCGAATTAGTTCATCAATCTTGCATAACATAGTCCTCAGCACCGCCCCATTGTTTAGTTCCTGCTTCTATCATCTAGCTTCAACAGCCCAACGTGTAGCTCAATCGTTTAGCAAATTATCTCGCTCTCAACGATCTCGCTCTCGCTCTCGTTCTCAACGATCTCACTCTAAACGATCTCGCTCTCAACGTTCTCGCTCTCGCTGATCTCACTGCTCTCGCTCTCAACAATGTTGCTGATCTCGCGCATAGCCTATCATTTAGCTATCGAGCCCATCGTTTACCTCCATTTTTTAGCGCTAATACCTTATCGTCTAGCGTACACGCCCATCGCGTAGCGCCATCGCCTAGCGTCATCGTTTAACGCTTAATGCTATCGTCTAGTACTATCGTTTAGCGCTATCGCCTAGCTTCCACGCTTATCGTCTAGCTCTTACACTGATCGTGTAGTACCTTTTCTATCATATAGCCCGATCATCCAGCGCCCTCGCCTACCTCATCGTGTAGCGCTGCTTACTTACTAAACAATCGTCTACCTTTTCGTGTAGCACTGCTCGATCGTCTACCTCTTCGTGTAGCACTGCTCACTTACTAAACGATCATCTACCTCTTCATGTAGCTTTGCTCAGTTGTTACACGATCGTCTGCCCATCGTCTTGCGCTCAACATCTCGCTTTCTCTGCTCTCACTCACACATACCCAATGCATGAGCAACTCTTGCAACGCCTCTTGCCAATACTTCGGCCAATCATGCGTCCAACCTTATAAACGCATGGTTGCCTTCTCATCTTATGGATTAATGTCACTTAACGTATGGGTCCTTTTGACCTTACACTTAGCCAAATTTCACCATTTAAGGATTAACTCAAACTACTCAAGGAAAATCTATTCAATACTTAGAAATTTCCTTCACTTCAACATAGGATTTAACTTTCACTTAGTTAATTCCCTTAATCACCTACTTAAGTAGGAAAAATAGAAATCTGGATTTCACACATCGTGTAGTCATCGCTCAGCGCTTGCACCTAATGCATCGTCTAGCATCTACGCTCATCGTGTAGCGCCTGCTTATCATTTAATGCTATTGTTTAGTGCTATCGTCTAGTGCTATCATTTAGCTTCTACGCTTATCGTCTAGCGCATCATTTCACATCTCTTAGTGCCGCCTACAACTACACGATCGTCTACTCAGCGTCTTACGCTTATTATCTCGCTCTCTCCGCTCTCGCTCATGCAACCTCAACACATGAGCAACTTTTGGCAATGCCTTTTGCCAGTGCTTCGACCAACCTGCATCCAAACCTCACCACCTCTGCGCATGGTTGCCTTTGACTTCAATGCTTAACTCTTTCCAACTTAGCTTATCTAGTTTGTTAATGTTTATAACATCCAACACATGGTTCCTTTTTTACTTCAGACTTAGCCAAATTTCTACTAGTTAAGTCTTAACTCCAAACTATTCAAGGAAAATCTATCCAAACACTTAGAATTTTCTCCTTTTCAACATAGAATTTACCTTATGCTTGGTTAATTCTCTTAATTACCTACTTAAGTAAGGAAATTAAAATTCGAGTTTCACAAAATTACCATAAAAGTCTAAGCTCATTTATATTAAGAGTTCCCTAAGTCACAGACCTTTCCATAAAAGTATAATGATTTACACTATTAAAAAAATTGAAAAAGAACCATCATTGCAAAACCAATAGATCTCTCACTTTTGATGAAAGCCATTGACGAATAAATAAAAACTGTTTGAAAATTTCTCGTCAAAACACATTACAATCGACAAATTGAAAAATGAATGTTGCCAAATTTTCGAGTTAGATAAAAAAATCACTCTCAACCCACCCAACTCAACCCATCTACACTTACTCTATATAAATTTAGAAAACCAAGCCAAATTTTAAAAAGAAAATATATATAAAAAAAAAAAGGAAAATGACATTTTTGTCCAAAAATAACACTTAGCCTTTACTGGAAAAATTCAAAATTAAAGACATTTTTTAAAATATATGACCAAAGATCGTTTTTTTTTTTATGTAAAAATCACTTTAAATAATGTATATAACTAAAATATGAAAAAATAAAATACATAATACCAAGTGGATATTTCAACTGATACACATATTACACTATCAACTTCGAGCTTACAAATTCCTCCACCACACACATTGTCAAAAAAAAAAAAAAAAAAAATCTCATAATTTAATATATATTTATGTCACATCTTTTTTATAATAATAATTATAAATTCACGAACTCAAAATGTAACCTAAGTTGAAAGCTAACCTAATTTGTTTGTTTTATTTATTTATTTATGTTTTTTTTTTAAAAAAAGCATAATAATTTATAAGATGCAATGCAGCTAAGAAAATAGTTCAGTTGTATCAAGATCGTATACTAAATATTCATTCCTTAGATATTAAATTTTTTAAAAAATAACAATAAGATGGAGAATAAATATTAAATATAATTAAATATCTCTCGATTACACACTCATTTATTAATCTTGATAAGTTAATGAATGAGAGCTTAAACTCATTCATAAGTTACATTTCCCTTCTCATTTATGTTAGATCTCATAACTAGTCATATAAATGACTGATTAGAGAAGAAAATTGAAAATTTAATAGTCTGCATAACAAAATTATAAAAATAATAATAGTAAATTGAAATTTTGATTGAATGAATTTATGGTAGAAGTAATTAGTTTTAAATGGATTTTGGTGTCTAAAGAGTCGTTGCTCGAACAAGTTGAATTCCATCATTGAGAATAGAGAGGTGGAGTTTGATATCTTCTTCTTTACCATTCAAAACGATGTCGTTTTTCATAACCATAGACAAAGATTGCAAATGTTTATCTACTCCATATTCTTTAAGGTATTTGATTGTTACAACCGATAACCGATGATTCTCTGATACCCATCGAAGAGTTCCCTGAAAGAAACCATAATATCACAAACCTTTTCTTTTTCCGATTCAAAGAAGTGATAGACTCACATCTTCAATTTCATATCTTTTCTTTTTCATTTAATTTTATCTTCTTCTTTTGTTATTATATCTTTCAATAATTCCTATTTTGTTCTCCCATCATTTCCTACTTTTTTGTAGATTTTTTTTTAATGTATTTTCTTCTTTTGCCATTATATCTTTCATGTATTTTCTTTTTCTTTTCCATTTAATTTTACATTCTCCATTTGTCATTAAGTTTTTAAACAATTTATATTTCAGTCTCCTATCCTTTGTTTTTTCTTTAATTTTTATTGACAAATAATTAGTAAATTAAAATTTAAAATTCATTTCTTCACATAATAATTACATGCTCTCTTTCTTACACATCTTCACATAATAAATACATATATTTCGTTTTTCTTTCTCTCAAACTTTATTTTATTAGAGGACTTAAAGTCTTCTAAATGAAAATTAAAAGTTTATTCTTCATAAAAAAAATATTGAGATGTGATGAAATAAAGAAAATTTGAAAATTTATTTTGTTGAACAATAAGATGAAGTTAGATTTTATGAACATGCAGCTTATTTAAAAATTTATGTTCTAAAGATTTTGAACCATGTGTATCGCATGTGACCTTTAACTAGTTAACATAAGATGAGTTTATGGGGCATGATAACTCTAGTTTTTTTAATTCTCTAGTGTGAGTGTGGACAAAAAGGTGGGAGAGATACAAAAGTTTTGAGAGGGTATTGTTGTAATTGGGATCGATGAGGTGATTGTAACAATTTTTTACATAGTAAATTTTTTTCTAATCGGTCGTGATATTTCTCTAATTTTAGCTATTTTCAAGTAAATTCTTGTGTTTCTTATTTTTTTGTTTTCAATTAATTTTTTTCTCATATTCTTGTGTTTCTTATTTTGGTTTTTTAGTTTGTACTTAAGCGCGGAGCCAAAAATTTAACCATTAATGTCTTTTATTAGTTAACTTTTCATTGACTCTAATGAGTGGTTTTGTTGGGGTTGATGCCCTAAAGTCGCGTGTCCTGTAGTTTGTAAATAGTTTGTATGAATGCTTGTGATGTATAATATATGATATTTTACTTCACTTCTTGATTTTGCTCAGTTGAATGTTTTATTTGCTTTACCACAAACCAATATACCTAAAATCCCTGGTTATCTTTATGTAACTTAAGCATGTTGTGGTGACATACAAGTGGATCATGTCTTAAGGGACAACCAAAATGGTCTATAGTATATGGATATAGGAGGGAAACCTTATCCTGGTAATGCTACGGATGCGACCCATTTTGGGGAATAGTTACAAGTGTCATGACTTGTCATAGATGGTCTGATCCTGATCATTCGTGTAGGGGACATGCGAACGAGGACGTCCTATACAAAGAGTTTGTATAAGACCTGACCACGAAGTGTTAACATCTCGTTATATAATACTGTTCATGACAGAGACCTTACTTCACTAGGATGACCATAGTAACATGACCTCAATCCTGAATTAGTTGGGAACTCCTACCATTGAGGGTGGTCCTTTGATTTGCATTGGTGCGAATGGCCAGGTCGCCGACTGAAACCTACTACTTTAGGGATTCTTCTGATTTGGGAGCTGGGAACTCAGCTACACAAGATGGAATTCACTCCTTCCTCGATGTAGGGGTAACTAGATAGATAGCTCCCTTAAGGGTTGATTCCAAGGCTTAAACGATGTGGTGCCACACATCTTCTCTTGGCCCGAGAGGTGTTCACACATAGTTGGACTATTTTGTATAGTTCATTAGAGAGATCAGTGGTACTTAAAGAGTGAGATGTAACTACAGGGGCAAAATGGTAATTTGGCCCAGTTGTACTTATGAGCATTTGTGAAGGGTTATCGTACTCATGATTGGTTATATCTGATGGACATAGAAATATATCTGTGGTAAGAAGAATTCAGCTGTCGGTCTTTAGTGGAATACCTGGCAGTTAACGGATGGTGGATCTCATGGCTAAAGAGTTTGGTCAAATATTAACGTACTGTTGGAGCTTCGAGCCATAGGTCCATAAAGTCCCGTTAGCGGCTTGGATAAAAGTTGAGAATCAGTTTTTAGATCAGTTTGAAATGTTCAAATTGACAAGAGGGAGTTCCATTATATATGATATAATTGAACTGGTTAATTATATATGATATGATTGACTAAATGTATGACATACATTATTTTGGAGGAAACTGGATATAATATGATTTATATAAAGTAGAGGAGAAAACACTATAGTAGGTATATGATACCAAACTATATGTTAAGAATATAATATGATTATATTAATTAATTAATTAATTGGGCATTTATGTGATAATTGGCCACGTTTTTCTCCGGATTCGTGCGAAAGTGGGAAGTTCGAATTCAGTTCTTATAACTGAAGAATAAAATGAAAATAGTTTTCATTTTTTCAAGATACATGAAAGATATCCGAAAATTCGCTCATAGTGTGAAAGTATACGATCGCTTAATGTTGCGAGCCTATACGATAGTGTCCGTCTTCCTAAACGATCACACACTCGCGTACTAAACGATTGCTTGCGATTTCTAAATGATTGCTTACATTTTCTATACGATTTCTTAGCGCGTCGAGAAAAACTAAACGATCGCTTAGCTAAATCTACACGATCGTGTACCCCAACCTAAATGACAAGCACCCGGCTATACGATAGTCATCCCTTTCTCCCACTTGCTTGTTCGTTTTACACGATCAATTTTCCTCCTTCCCTTTACCAATTCCATCAAAGTCCACCCTTTGGATTCTCATTCTGAGAATACCGAGGGCTTCGAGTGGTTGTGTCTTCCTCAGTTGCTTTGTGTTCGTGCGCTGCTGATAGTGTAGACGACCATGGTGCTGCTAGGCGATTGCTTGTTGGACGAGTAAGAACAAGAGAAGTTCGCTTTCGCTGGACCGAGTTCAATTGAAAAAAGTCTTCAACTGGTACGTTTACTCGGTTTTTTCTTTTTTATTGTGAAAGCATGTCAGTAATTAATGTTTACAATGCATATATGTATGTTAGAATGTTTGTGTGATTCTGTCACAATGAAATCGGAAAGATCCGCTTCCGCTAGGCACTCTTGTTTAAGAGTTCCTTCAATTGGTATCAAAGCTAGGTTTCTGATATTCCAATTTCATTGATGCAAAGAATTGCGTATACATTCTCGGTGAGTGCAGCTTAATTGTTAAATTGTTTTTGGATGTGCAGATTAATGGAGTTTTTTGGGATGAAACCTCAGTTTGATTAACTCTTTTACATTTTCGGTTAATTGTAAAGGTCCCTGCATTTTTTGGCATAATTAATTGTTATTGAGTCTGTAATTCAATGTCAGTTTGAGTTTTGAGTTGTTCATGAAGAAGTTCAGAGCAAGGGTTGCTGTTCTTCGAGGAAGAAGACGTCAAGAGTTGATCAGGTCATGTAGACGATGGGGTAGGCGATCGCTGAGTATCGGATGCTTGGGTATCATTTAATGCACGCGCGCACTAGACGATCGTTTAGCTCAGCAGGCTTTATCGCTTAGTACCTGACTAAACGATCGCGGAGCAAATCGCATGGTAAATTGTTTACTTTTCGTCACGTTAAGTGATCGCCTAGACGATTAGGCTTCGCAGCCTTGTTGTCGTCTAAGCGATCGTTTAGCATTTTCGCGCTATCGTCCATTGTGTACTAAGCGATCGTTTACCTTAGGCGTTTACTAAATGATGGAGCTTCACTTGGTGGTTCAATACTCGATTCGACTGTGAACCGGTTTGTTCGATGAAAAATGTAATAGATAGAATTATTTCATTCCGGTTTGTAAAGGTTCATTCCAGTCCATTAATCTTTGGTTTATTACATCAGATGTATGTTTATTATATGTCATATGGTATATACATATAGTAAATCCCACCCTAGGTTATGCATTGGTCATGCATCATCTGTTTAATTATAAATGTTATAATTTAGAGAAGCATGATTTAAATTACATAAGAGCATGCTCATGCATCCTATAATACAAGAGTTATATTTATGCATGTATAAAAAGCATAGACATGCATCATCTTTATATTATAATTGTTATAGTATAAGGTTGTATGGAAAGCATGTTTGCTTGATTTTTACTAATATATAAAAGTTATGTATAGTAATGACCGGACATTGCATGAAGCATGACACATAGGTTTCTTTATAAGCGTTATAAACACCTAGTTATATGCAATGTATTTTAGTTGTTTCTTTTTAAAGGTTAAAGAGAAATTAGAACTAAAAGCAATAAGAAAAACATGCATGCTCACTTAGGTTTATTTCATGGTTTTAAAATATTTAAAACTTGGATGACATAGACTTAAGATCACGGTTCTAATGTGATTAATAACCCTTAGGCTTTAATCTTTTAATCATTTAATAGGATTAAATTGACTAATAAAAGGTTAAAGTGTAGCACATCTATCTACAAGGGACCTTTTGTCTAAGGCGAGTTCTGGCTTGGTTGGGGTATTTAAGTTGACGGAAACGTAACACCTCTACCTGGGAACCTACCTGGAAAGGTGAATTAGATAGATTTGATGCATACTGCAAGTTAAGGAAAGTCCATTGAAGTGTTTAAATGTGTCTACTTGAACTTGTTTATTTTATAGACAAAAGTTATTTATGGGCAGATTTAAAAAGATGACTTAGACTAAAATCAATAGTCGGATTGTTTAGGTTAATGAACCTCTAGGTAGAACATTCAATGGGAGGTACTTGAGGCATATGATGCTTCATTTAAACCTTTCACGTTTCTTCTATATAGTCCACATCGTGAGATCTACCTTCGGCCTCGTGGAACCCTAGAGTGTCCCCCTAAAGAATAGTGTTTGGGTAGGTCAATATCAAGGTAGATGGAGAGAGTGTTCATAGTAAGTGGGAGCGGGAAGTGCAAAAGCATATCCCACGGTCTCCCTCGTTGGATTGAATAATGTTTCTCCGCATTGCCTTAAGGCACCCTGGAAGTGTCCCCTTATAGGATGGCAGTTTTGCACGTTTCTTTATTTGATCTCCTGTAAGAGGATAAGGTTACTTAGTCTTTTGTCCTAATCTACTTCTTCCCTACGGTGGGCTCATTAGGGCAGGAATCTGGCGTCGAAAGCGAGGGGTCACACTTATGCGGAATTGTTAAAGGTTAATAGTTCTGGACCAAATAAATGGTGGTTGTTAGGTTCAGTTCCAAGAGTTGTTCTGCCTAATCGTTGAAAAGGTATCATCCTAGTGAAGGGACATCTGATCACCCCACCGGTGACGTTTGTTCTGCCTTGATGGGGCATCAATGCAAAATACAAGTCTTATACATTTAGGGTGTTTGGAAATTATTTTGCTAAAATTAATTGGTTAAAATGTGGTTTAGCAAAATCTTATAAAAGCTTGTTCGTTTTTCAGCAACAAGTTTTTGAAAATGGCTATAGCCACGTTAGCTTTGCTAAGCGCCAAGAAACTTACTAGCGATAATTTTTCAACATGGAAAAACATGATCACAACTATTCTAATAATTGAGGATCTCATGTTTGGTCTTACGGAGGCCTATCCTCCTATTCCAGCTCTCAATTCCGTTCAAAATGTTCAAGAGGCATAAGAGCGATGGACACGGGCAAATGAGAAGGCTCTAGTCTATATCTTGGCAAGTCTTAATGACGTCTTGGCCAAGAAGCATGAACCCATGGTCTCAGCGCATGAGATCATGGAGTCCCTGTAGGGGATGTTTGGCTCAAGCACGAGGCTCTTAAGTATATATTTAACTCTAAAATGGAGAAAGGCACCTTTGTTCATGAACATGTGCTTAACATGATGGTTCACTTCAATGTGGCGGAGTTGAATGGGTCTACTATCGATGAGGTCAGTCAGGTTAGCATATTCCTACAGTCTTTGCCGGAGAGCTTCCTGCACTTTGTTAGCAATGTGATTCTTAACAAAGTGAAATACACCCTTAGTTTTTGCTTAGGTTCTCATCTTCCTATCAGGGCGAAGAGATTTATGTTGGAAGCATAACCGATATGTTATTATACGTTTTCGGTCCCAACCATATGTTTTCATGACATGTTGCTTGTGATTATGCATTTGGTCACTACCCTACGTGAGAACTACTTACTGGGTATATTATATACTCATCCTATATTTTTACATACTTTGTAGGTAAGGACACAACGTAGATGGCAGAATTGGACGTCGTTCAAATGGCCAACCATCAAACTCACTATTATAGTTACATGCATTTTGTACCACCACGCTAATGTTTTATGGATCCTGGTGTTTTGATAAATAAACCTTTTATATAGTTTTTCTATCTAATTAATAAAATCTTAGATATGTTCTTTTGAGATTTTTACCAAAACTCATCTCATGATAGAAAAGTCTAAGTATGCATGTCGTAGCGGTCGGATCATAATGTATAAGGATTCGGGCGTTACATTTTGGGGGTGGTTTGGTTGGAAACCTTGGGGCAGATTACATTTTACTACAGGTTATCGACGATGGAATTCACTGTTGGGGATTGGATAGTCCAGCTACAAGGAGATCGAGGCCTAGTTAAATGTCAAATACGTTGAAATCAATGGTAAAGGCAGTGAAGGGAAGAGACCAAGGAGTTTTGATTGAGTTGAATGCACTGGATATGAATCGAGACACCACCGCGGGAGATGAAGACCAGTCAATTGGGGGGCAATCTACTATACCTCATGAAATTCAACAGCTGCTTCGAGATTTTGAGGCAGTATTTCAAACGCCAGCAGAACTTCCTCCAGCTCGAATCCATGGCCACGCCATTGAATTGCAACTAGGAGCTGGACTAATTAATGTGAGGCCATACCATTACCCTCAATTCCAAAAAAGATGAGATAGAAAAGATGGTAAAAGAGATGCTGATGGCAGGGATAATTTAGCCTAGTCGAAGTGCGTTTTCCAGTCCTGTGCTGTTAGTAAAAAAGAAAGATGAAAGTTGGCGTTTTGTGTAGATTACCGAGCTTTGAACAATTCCACGATTCCATATAAGTACCCTATCCCTATTTTTGATGAATTGTTAGAAGAGTTATTTGGCGCTACAATTTTTTCGAAATTTGACTTGAAATCAGGATACCATCATATTCGAGTACAACCAAGCGATGTCCATAAAACAACATTTAGAACGCTCGAAGGCCATTGGGAGTTTCTGGTGACGTTCTTTGGCCTGAGGAATGCTCTGTCTATCTTCCAGGTGATCATGAATGATATCCTCAAGCCATACCTTCGTCATTTTGCGTTGGTGTTCTTTGATGATATCTTGATGTATAGTAAGACATTAGCAGAGCATGTTGCCCACTTATCGACTATCTTGGAAGTTCTAGTAAAAAACTAGCTGGTAGCAAACTTGAAGAAGTACCATTTAGAGCCGTGAGCATCAAGTATCTGGGGCACATTATCTCAGCACAAGGGGTCTCAGCTGATCCAACCAAATTGAAGGCAATGAACAGTTGGCCTACCCCACGAAATGTGAAGGAACTACGGGGCTTTCTTGGTCTCACAGGCTATTACCAAAAGTTCGTGGTCAATTATGGTGCTATTGCTTTACCGCTGACTCAGTTGATAAAGAAAGGGAACTTTAGTTGGAATAAGGAGGCAGAAGATGTCTGTACCGGTGTTAGGATTACCTAACTTCGATGAACCTTTCGTTGTGGAAACAGATGCTTTAGGAGTAAGAGTGGAGGCTGTCCTCATGCAAAATAAACGACCATTGGCATATTTTAGCCTAGCATTACCTCCTACCCACCACTTCAAGGCAGTATATGAACGAGAACTTATGGCCATGGTGTTTGCAATACAAAAATGGAGACCTTATTTATTAGGAAGGCATTTCATAGTCCGCACGGATCAGAAGAGTTTAAAGTTTTTACTAGATCAAAAGGTGATTGCAGGGGAATACCAACGATAGATCGCCAAACTCATGGGGTACGAATTCAGCATTGAATATAAGCGAGGGACAGAGAACTCTGCAGCAGATGGACTTTCCCGATTGCCTACTACATGTGAACTCTGCCTGCTCAGCGTTGTGAAGGGAATAAATATTGCCGTCTTTGTTGAACAGGTATGCAGTGATAGTGAGTTGAATGAAATCCGACAGGCCTTGTTGAATAGTCAGCTGGCACCAGCAGGGTATAGCCTACGGGGGGAGCTTTTATACTACAAAGGGCGGATTGTGATACCAGCTACTTCACCCACCATTCCCCTTCTACTACAAAAGTTTCATAATAGCCTGGTGGGAGGTCATCAAGGAAGCCAGAAAACATATCAAAGATTATCCAAGGAAGTGTATTAGAAGGGTATGAAGTAGAAAGTACAGCAATTTGTGGCCGAATGTGGGGTATGTCAACAAGCCAAGTACTTAACATTATCTCCCGTCGGCCTCTTACAAGCTTTGCCTATTTCGGACCGGGTGTGGATGGACATCTCTATGGATTTTATTGAAGGACTCTCAAAGTCTAAAGGATTTGATACTATCATGGTGGTCGTGGACCGTTTATCCAAATATGCCCATTTCATCACCCTCAAACACCCATTTTTTGCTCGTTCGGTGGCTGGGATTTTTGTCAAGGAAGTGGTTCGCTTACATGGCTACCCCTGAAGTATAGTTTCTGACCATGACAAGATTTTTACCAGCCTGTTTTGGGAAGAACTCTTTCACATGTTGGGAACTCAATTGTGTCGAAGTACAGCCTACCATCCATGGATGGATGGGCAAACAGAGGTGGTGAATAGAGGAATAGAAACATACTTAAGGTGTTTCACCATGAGCAACCCCAAACAGTGGGCTAAATGGGTACCTTGGGCAGAATTAACTACAATACATCATTCCACAGCCACCCAAGTTACCCCTTTTAAGATACTATATGGTTGCTCTCCCTCACCGGTGCTCGGGTACACCCACGGCACTAGCCTAGTCAACGAGGTGGACGTTCAGTTAAGGGACTGAGATACCATGTTGGCAAGAATCAAGGAATCCTTACACAAAGCACAACAATGGATGATAAAGTCAGCTAATAGCAAAAGACGAGATGTTGAGTTCAGTGTTGGTGATTGGGTGTATCTCAAACTCAAACCTTATAGACAATCTTCCTTATCGAGTCACAAACACCCTAAGCTCACACCAAGGTTTGTAGGCCATTCTAAGTGACTGACTGCATAGGAAAGATGGCATATCCCATCGCCTTGCCACCTAAGATAGGCATCCACCCTGTTTTCCATGTATCTATTTTGCGCAAAGCCACAGGTTGTAACCTACTGAGGGTGTCGATTCCTCTTACATTGGCTGTCGACTTGTCTTTCATAATGCAACCAGTTGAGTTGCCTGGATTACACACATCCCCCATCGAGGACCAGCAGTTAGAAGTGTTAATTCGTTGGGAGAATGGCGACGCAGCAGACACAACATGGGAGCTTCCAAGCATCATTAAGGACCAATTCCCTTATTTTCACCTTGAGGACAAGGTGGCTCGTTGGGGGACGGGTAATGATAGGCCCCTAGTAACAAAAGTAAATGAATGAAGAAGGAAAACCAAGGAGAGGGTAGATAATGAGATAGGCAAAATGTAATGAAATGATGAGGGCCCTAGGAATATTGTTAGTTACGTGAGGAAAGAAAGAAAATGGGGGGGTTCACAAGTGAAGAGGGGAGTATTTGTAAGGCCATTGAGGCCATGAGAAGTTAGGAATGATTTTGGTGTAACAATCTCATTATGGGATTGATGAGAGAGAAAGGGAACTCTCGAATTCTCCCTCTTTGTTAATAAAATAAGGAAAACTTGCCAAGTTTATCAGAATCCAAGCACATCATGAAGCTATGCACCATGCCGACAGGAAGTGGCCCCTTGGGTTACTCTTTCCAAACATTTAAACAATTATTCTTAGTCAAAAATCAATTTTTGTAGGGAATCTTTGGTGAGTTACGAATTATGTTCGAAAATTGTAGTAGTATTTCCGGGAGTGGGCTTTTTTGTTTAAAGTATTACTGTATCAGGAAAGTTTAGAGTTGAGTGGATGATAACCTTTGTGTTTCTCAAGAAAAACTTCATTCGCCTCCATCAAAGATCTTTCATGCACTTGACTGCAGTGGGAGTAGATAAAGCCATTTAGAGTAAACCATAGAATGAATATTAGGTGTAACTCAAAGAAATTCTAAAACCTGATCAGAAGACGCTCTGCGTCTAAGACACTCCAAACAAGTTTTTCGCCATCAGTTGTTGGAGCAAGCATTGAGTCCACCTTGCAGAAGAACTTAATCTGTGCACAAATACATAGAAGCTTTAAACAAACCACAAACATTAAAACATGTTAAAGACGCACACACAGAAAACACAAATATAAGCTCTTTCAGACACAATGAAACATCTATTTATAAGATATTGTTTTCTTTCTCTTGAAAAAAAAAAAAAAAGTTGATCCAGATAAGAGATACAACACAAAAGTGTAGTATCTATTACTAAATTACTTGAATTTGAAAGCGCATGTGGTAGCAGAATATGAAAATTGGAACGATGAATCCAAGATTCAGAAAGAAAAATGGTGTTTAGTCGTAAATTTTGAAATTTTAAAATATAATATCAAAATGATAGATTGAATTGTATTTTTGAGAGACATACAAGATGTTTAAGGAAAAAGAGAGGAGGTTTAGAGAGACTAGAGAAGGTTGATGGCTAGTTATATATATATATATATATACATATATTAATAATATCCATGAGTGTAAAGAGACTTGCTTGTGCACACATCAACTATTCTCACAAGTGTCTTGCCCACAATATTTGTCAAAGTAACTCCTAGGATATTGAATTTTTAAGTGGCCACCCTGGGTTGACAACCCTTTACCATCCACATTGGCCCTCATTAACCACTAAGCCAAACCATCTTGTCTATCTCGTCAATAATGGGTTGCCAGAAATATAGAGAGGAGGGCTAACGACCATGGAGGGAAAAAGGGATAACAACCTAGGGAGAGGGATGGGATGTTGGAGGGAAAAGGTGAGAGATGAAAGAGGCTTAGAACAAGAGGCTATGAGTTACGAGAAAAATACAAATTCCTTTTTCATTCCATTTTCTAAACCTCGTGGTGTTTTTCTTTTATCTTTTTTCTAGGAAATAATTCATTAATTGGATGAAATTACAACATGTGTGAAAATCCTATCAAGAGGATTACAAAAAATTATTTCAATGGGCTATGAGGTGTGATAAAGTTTTCTTAAAAAGGAAGAACTCAATTTACACCAAGAAGGTAGATAATAGAGAAGCGAAGAGATTGAGTATCATGCTCTTTATCGGTGAAGATATGAATTCCTTTCTAACCAAATGAACCACAAAAGGCCCAAATGATGCTCTAGCCCAAGGATTTTGCTTTTCTTTCTTGAAAGGGGATGTCCAGAGCATGATGGAGACGAGATCCCAAAGCCTTCAGAATCAAATACGAAAAGGACCTAGCCAAGGTACACTACCTGAAAAGGTGGCTGAGAGTTCCAACATCATTTTTGCACGAAATACAGTAGCTTCAAGGGATTTTTAGCCGGAAGATCTTCGCTGGAGGTTGTCATGGGTGCTTAAAAAATTTAAACAGCAGCTTTGTTTATCTGTAACTTTGAAATATTGATTTTAAAAATAAAGATTTGTTTTTTTATTTTTAAAATTAAAATTATTCGGAAAAAAAATGAATGAAGAAGAAAAGGAAAGAAATAAAACCAAACAGCCTCCAAGTAGCTATGAGACTATTCACATCACATGCAACATACCAAACAACGATGTGAATCTGGGTGTTCCGTGTCACGGTCATGCTTGTCCAGGGTGTGTTGACCATGGCCGCATGACCGCCTCCACCTCTTTTTATTATGCTTTCATCCTATATATTTCCTTTTGCTAGGTAGTTGGGTTTATATGTACTTTTCTTAGTGAGTGACCGCTCGCCCATTTCCATATGCAATGGTAGCGGATGTGTTTTTGTTCAGAATGCACTATACGAGGATAAGACTAACCATCACTTTCCCATACCCGGAGTAGTATATTATAAAGTTGTTGTTATTGCTTATTGCTTTCTAATTTTTTAGTCTACTATAATCTTTCTCTTCTCTATTCTTACAATCAAACTGTTTGTGAAAACCTTTTCTCCAAACCCGATTTCTAAAACCATTTTCTCTAAAATGAGGTGGAGGTTGCAAAAGGCACCCGGTGTACGTTCGTATTCAAATTAGTTGACTTGTTCGTGGGTGGGGACAAGTGCCACACAATCACTAAGCGAAGGTTCGAAAAGTGCGATTGTGACATTCCGCATCCAACCTTAGAAGCTGTTTTACAGCCTACAGGAAAGAAGCAGCGAAAATTATAATATTTCAAATAAAATTGTGAACAAAAGGAAGGAATAGCAGGTTTAAGGCAGAGCTGGAGCAATTATTTTCGCAAAAAGATCACTCAGCAAAATTAATTAATTCTCCTATACCGCAGTTAGGGCAATTATTCTGAAGAGAAGCGGGGGGAATTCCAGGATCTGCATTTTAAACGTATCACATACCTGAAAGGCAAGCAAAATTTTCTGCTTTCTCATATTTACTTCAAAAGAATGTACGTGTGTGTCCAAGGAATCGGGAGAATGCTTCTGAAGTAACTTCAAGTACTTTGTAGCCTCCAGTAATGGATCTTCAACCTATATGAAAATGAAATGAAATTTATGGAGCTTCACAAACCGACCCACCCACATACATAAACACAGACAGCGAACAACCTGCACCAACTTTTCACCATGTGGATCTGTATCAACAGGTTTGACATGACGTTTCCCCGACTTTGAGACACCGCAATTATTTGTTTCTTCATTTTTCACATCTGCCTCCTAACATGAAACAGAATATATTAGAAATCAACAGAGAGAGAACCTCCAACAACAGCTACAATAATAAGTCACAATACTTTCTTAGCTCGTTCTTCAGCCTTTCTTTGTCTTTGCCTCCTCTTCTTTTTCTGATAAGGAAGCAAATTTGACATATCATCTTCCTCTCCAGTATTTGATTTTGGAGGAGAATCATATAATTTGATATAGCATCTGCATCTCAAATTAAAATAAAATGTTAAAACAAAAAAATAAGAGAAGGCAAACCACATAGAAAAAAAAAAACTACAGAAATAGTTTTCCATTTTTCTAGGAGGGAAAGATAAGAAACCAAGTAAACTTTCTTCAAAATAGTGGAAAAGGAAGAATACAAAAATGATAGCACTAACAAACAAAAGAAAAATCTCTTGATAGTTTGTAGAGACTATACTTGTCACAGCTCCCAAGTGGTGTAAATGTTTCTTTTACCCGTTTAAGTGACCTTTCGTTATTTGCAAACATTTCTGTAACCTCAATCGACAAAACATCAGATCTAGGACATAGACTTCTTAACATGAAAGCATTGAAGTGTGTAAAATTTAAATGAACTGAAAGAGACATTCATATAAAAAAAAAATGAACGGAAAGAAATAAATTTTGATAGTCACATTCTAGCCATCATGTCCAAGTTCATAGAAATGACATATTATTATGTATATCAGTACATGGCATCTTATTTGGGGAGTAACAGGTTATTTCGATTTGAGGTGGAGTTTTGAAAGTTAATTAAGAAAAATGGGAGGTTTCAAACTTATTTAGGGGAAAGTGGGTCTTTTTTTGTCCCTATCCAAATGCATCTCTTCAAGGGACGTATTCGATAATATTTTATTAATTTTTTTCCACACTGAATGCATCTCTTGAATAGATGCATTCATTAAAAAAAAAATTTAAATGATGCGTTTCTTGAAGAGATGTATCTCTAAAAAAAATAATAAAATAATAAAATATTTTTGCTATTATTTTTTCATTCTTTTAACAACCCGAAACCCAACTCTTTCATTACTTATGTTTTTTTAAAGTTAATAATATTTCATTTGTTTAACTCTAAATCATTCTTACCTAAAATCAACTATCTCACTAATCTTTTTTTTTTTTTTTTGATAGTAATATTACTAGTTTTTTAACCGTATAAACAATAATGTTATTTTGAGATTAAGAAATTGCTATGATTGATTTGATATACTCAATATTAAATTTTTATTTCAAATTATTGTTTTTGTTTAAAGTTGTTAGAAACTTATGCAAAAATATAGATATTAATTTTTGTCTATTGTAAATAATATTCAAGATTTTTTAGGATATGTTGTAGACTGCAAGTGCATTTTCATAATTGAATTTCATTAATAAATTTAATCATATGTACAATGTTCTTTATTCACGACGGGATAAAGATCCTCTATTACGCCTAGATTAATCATGTTGAGTGACATAGTGTCCACGATCGTCACGCCCTCTTACACTTGATGGTTGACTTTCCTTTGCAAAGTGTATACCCTCACTACATTGTCGATATCTCACATACTGGTCATGGATATTTGGATGGACGTGAAGTTTGTCCTTCTTCCATGCTTAGTGTACTGAGGGTTGTTGGAAAAAATTCAAATGTTGAGGGAGAGAACATCATGGAAGTATGTGTAAAATGATGGTGTTGTTGGATATTCATTCTGAACATTAGGTCAAATAGGAACATCCTCATGTCTTGTTGGATCAGCTTATTCTTCCATTGGAACATCACCATTGAAATATCGCACTCGATATATCAAGGTGAGTCTATGCAAGGCTCTTTGAGCAAATATTGGCAAATTTGGAAGCTCGGCCTGAAAAAAAAAATTGAATAACAAGTTAATGACTTTAAATTTTATTTTGGTGTGCAATGAAGGAATAAAATCAAACAATCATAGTAAACAATAAACTCATACCAACAAGTGATAGGATGATCTTGCTTTAGTTATGTACCGCCTGCTCACAGTGGAATACCATTCAATATATCCAGGCTCGGTACCTACACCATTTTTAATAAGAGGTTCATTAACAACCAAACTCTGTCGATTTTCCCATATTGTAATTTGAGGAGCCAAATATGCAATCCAGTCTCGCTCATGCCTGTCCCTTAAATCGTGTGAATGAAGTCGGGCATCTGTGTTGCAAGGTTGAGGAATTTGTTGCAACATCCCAAATTGACGCATCACACGATCTGGGTGATGCCACTCCACAATGAAGAAGCATATGAGTGGACATCTGGATGTCCATATCTCATTACCATCGAGGCAGTATGGCGGCAATAGTTGGATAAGATGATTGTATGTCTCTCAAATAATATGCATGCATGTGTCAAAAAATGAATTAACCAGAAGATTGAAACATTATGAATATATGATATATGAATGAATAAAATATTACCTGGTTAGGCATATGTGTATCGAGTATGTGACTATACTGTACTAGAACATGCGTAGGTGCTCTGACTACAGAATAATTGTCATTGAATCTACAACAATCAAAAGTTGATTTTTAGCTATTAGTATTTCATAATGAACAAAACAATAATGAGGTAAATATGCTTACCTTACTGCAAGTGGTCTGTCACCTAAGTTATTCTCATATCTATGGAGTCGTCGAGGTGCTAGAAGAGGAAATCGATCTCATGCCTAAATTTATAGCAATAAAAGTGGGCCTGCAATGTCTTTTCCATCTATAACTGCACCCTTGCATAGTTGCCTATACAACCATGCAAGACATCCAATGCCCCAACTGTAGGTCCTAGCAACATCAAAATCTACCAAGAGAGGAAGATACATCAGGTGCACTCTGCAGATTTGTCGGAAAATATCAATCCTCCAATCAACGTGAGAGTATATGCTTGAGCATATCGTTGTAGGTCCTCTTCATCTGCATGGTCTGGTAAATGGGCGAAGTTGTTAAATTGTTCAGCTAACCATGGCAGGCTTAGATAGCCTCCCATAAGAACGACTCATTCGTGATTATGCCTAAAAGAAGGGCACAAAGTTGTTTCCAGTCATAATTTAGAGATCCAATCAATGGTCTTCCATTTATCGGGAGTCCAAATTGGATGGCTACATCTTGAAGTGTAATTGTACACTCTCCATGCAACATGTGGAAAAATTGTATCTCCTACTGCCATCGTTCCACTAATGTCGTTATTAGATGCTAGTCTAGTTGTATAAATTTTATACAAGAGACTCCGTAGAATCCTACAGCTTGTAGATAGTTCAATATACAAGGGTCTGGGTTCTCATACATGCGAATAACAGCCTCTCTTCACCGACAATGCATTGCATCGACATGCTCGTCTTCCCAAACAGCCTCGGATTTATGGTTGTACTGTAAGTACAAAACCGAGTCGTTGTATGGCCATGTGGTAACATCTCCATCCATATGATCCCATATAAACAATATTAAATTTAACTTAAATATTTAGTAAAAATCAATGTGATTACAATCAACAAATACAATGTCAATTAATAAAGAATACACCCTTCATTGTATAAATACAATCAATAAATACAATTACAATTAATAAATAATACACCCTTCATTGTATAAATACAATCAATTAAATATAATGACAATTAATAAAGAATAAATAAGTAAAAGAAGTTACAATCAATTAAATGCAATGACAATTAAAAATAAATAACTAAGTCGCATCACAAGCTCGATTGGGACAATTCCGTCTATTATGCTCTTCTTGTTTGGAAATTGTGCACCATGTCTTGTAACATTCCTTCCAATCCATCTCGTTTTGCATGTGAAAAGTACACGGTCTACCAACCTTCCTAACTCGTGACTCGTCTGGATAAATAGTGGGAAAGTTAGGATCAGGCCAACATTTTTTATCGGGGATGGGCTCGAACTGGGGTGAATAACATGCCAGATAAATGAGAATTTTGTAATAGTCTTCAATGTAGTAAAAGTAGTCTACCCCAATGGTCTTACATGTAGCCATAACGTGAGAATAGGGGATTCCAAAACTCTGTCACTTATTGTATGTGCATGTTCTTTCACTTAATTTTATTCGATATGTATTTCCACCCTTTAGTGTTATTAGGTTGATTGAGGTGGTGACGTCACACAACCCTGTTCAATGGTCAAATATGTTGATGGAATGTTTAGTTGCACATTGTTCCCAACGAGTTATTTTTTTACCGCATACCTATGAAAAATACAACAATTACTTAAAATACCTCTATAGCCAGTAAAAAAAACGTGGGTAACTCAAATGTGAATAATTTATCTTGTGAAACACTCTCTCGATTCAAGAGCAATCTCTATTTCTACACGACGAGTAGCGAAATAAGCAATAATTCGATAGAATGTTGCTTGGACTAGTGCAGTGATAGGTAGCTTTCTGGCTCCTTTCAGAACAACATTTGTATTTTCGGCTACATTTGTGGTTAGCCATCCATAACGATGACCACCATCATGTGACTATGTCCACTGCTTAGGATCTATGGAAGCAAAATATCGTAAGCAATTAGGGTTTTCTGTTTGAAGTTCGACCATACAGTCATTAAACTTCCGAACTTGAAATTTTGAACTTGCATTATACACCAAACTCTTCAATAAACTATTTTTATACTTGTCGTTAAAATTACTCGCCACATGTCGCAAGCAGAATCTGCGGTGTACTCCAACCCAACCGTTGTTAGGATTTCTAACTACAGATATAATGCCTTTGTGTCTATCTGAAATTAGACACATTCCCTCCCTTCTATGCACCACATGATCCCATAAATTTCTCAAAAACCAGCCCCACGAGTCAGCACTTTCCTCTGGTACAATGGCATATGCAACCGGATATACGTGACCATTTGCATCAACTGAGGTAGCTATTAACAATGTTCCTTCATACTTCCCATACAAATGGGTTCCTCAATTTGAAGTAGCGGTCTGCAATGCTTGAAACCCTCAATAACAGGTTCATACACGAGCATGTAAACCCTCAATACAAGAGTCCTTATTAGTCTGAAAGTCAAAATCTGTGTATCTAGTAAGGATCAAATCCCTAGATCCATACATGAGCATGTAGTCCCTCGTTCTCCAAAGATATTTGAGGATGTTTTTCACTACGGTCCAGTTACCCTAGCCTGGGTTAGACTGATACTTACTGACTATGCCCACAGCGTAGTAGATGTCTGGTTTAGTACAGAGTATCGTGTACATTAAACTGCCAACGGCAGATGCATATGGGACCCGTTTCATCTCCTCAACCTCTTGAGGCGTCTTAGGACACATGTCCTTAGACAAAATGACTCCATGCCTGAATGGCAGTAGGCCACTCTTGGAGTCCTGCATCGAGTATTTGAGCAACATCTTGTCAATGTACGATGCCTGAGACAGTGCTAGGACTCTGTTCTTATGATCCCGAAAGATTTGTATACCCAGAACAAACTGAGCCTCTCCCAAATCTTCATTTGGAATTGGGTCGCTAGCCAGTTCTTAACTACAGTCAGTACACCTACATCATTCCCAATGAGCAGTATATCGTCTACATACAACACTAATAAGACTACTGAAACGTTGATGATCTTCTTGTAGACACAAGTTTCATCAACATTCTGGTCAAAGCCATATGACTTGATTGCAGTATCAAACCTATGTTCCAAGATCGAGATGCCTATTTCAGCCCATAAATGGACCGTTTTAGCTTGCAAACCTTTTACTCTTGACCTTAGGCTATGAATCCCTCGGGTTGCACCATATAAATGGTCTCCTCAAGATTGGCATTCAGAAAGGCTGTCTTGACGTCCATTTACCAGATATCATAATTATAATAAGTTACAAAGGACAGAAGGATGCGGATCGACTTTAACATGGCAACAGGCGAGAAAGTCTCCTCATAGGCGACTCCCTCTACCTGGGTATAACCCTTTGCCATAAGTCGAGCCTTGAAGGTCTGCACCTTCCCATCAGCAACCCGTTTGCGCTTGTAGATCCATTTACAACCTATAGGTCTTACCCCATCAAGCTGATCTACAAGATCCCATACTGAGTTGAAGTACATTGACTCCATCTTAAGATCCATGGCCTTGACCCATTCATCCCAGTCTACATCCTTCATTACCTTCTGATAAGACACCAGATCCTCAACGTCACCATCTGCTACCATAGCAAGGATTTTCGTGAAACCCAGATAGAGAACAAGCGGGTTCATAACCCTCCCACTGCGTTGAGGTTCCCTCAACTCTTGAAGTGGAACTAACCTACTACATGAACTACCATCAACAACTCTTGATGATGAAGCAGAATCTTCAACAACTCTTGTTGAAGTTTCAATAGTTTCATTGGAAAGCTCATGCAATACGACTTTATTTCGTGGACTATGCTCCCTGATATGATCCTCCTCTAGGAAAGTAGCGTTCGTGGAAACAAACATCCTATTTTTCAATGGATCATAAAAATAACCCCCTCGTGTACCTTTGGGGTAGCTTACAAAGAAGCATAACCTTGACCGTGGTTCCAACTTTTTGGTATTTGCATCAAGAACGTGTGCAAGGCAACCCCAAATGCAGAAGTGACGTAAACTAGCTTTACGCCCATTCCACAACTCTAGAGGTTTTCTCGCAACACTCTTAGAAGGAACACAATTGAGTATATATACCGTAGTCTCCACTGCAAAACCCCAAAACGAGTTCGATAAGGAAGCATAACTCATCATCGAACGAACCATGTCTAACAAGGTTTTATTTCTCTTCTCCACTACACCATTCTGCTGAGGTGTACCCGACTTTGAGAGTTTGGAAATGATTCCATGTTCTATCAAATAGCCTTGGAATTGCAAGTCTAGAAACTCTCCACCTCGATTCGATCGAAGTGTTTTAATCTGTCTATCCAATGCGTTTTCAACTTCAGCCTTGAACTCTTTGAACTTTTCAAAGGATTCAGACTTCCGTTGCATAAGATAAATATACCCATACCTAAAGTAATCATCAGTAAAACTGATAAAAATACTCATAGCCACCTCAGGCTCGCAAATTCATAGAATCACAAAGGTCCAAATGTACTAACTCAAGAGGCTCTTTGGCTCGATAACCTTTTCTAGTAAAAGTTCTTTTAGTCATCTTACCCTCAAGGCAAGATTCGCACGCCGGTAAAGAATTTTCTTCTAACACTTAGAAGTCCATTCTTCACCAATCTCTCAATCCTATTGAGATTGATGTGTCCTGATCGAAGATGCCAAAGTTGGGCATTTTCTTTTGGAGAAATTCATTGACGTTTAGTTTGAGTTACAGTAATTTTAAGCAATTCTGTGTTATAGAGGGAACTAATGGCTAATGGCCTTAGCACATACAAGTTACTTTCTAGATACGCTATACAAATATTAACACCATCTTTATGAATAAACGCTTTTTGCACATTAAATTAAATAATGTATTTACATTGTAGCAAGCACTTTACAGAAATGAGGTTCCTCTTAAGTTTAGGAACAATATATACATCATTCAAAATTAGAAACCTATTCTGTAAAGATAACTAGATCCCTCTCACAACCACAGCTAAGAGACGTGCGCGGTGCCTACTCACATCGTCATCTCACCAGCCTTCAGTTGTCGCCAGGATCTAATCCCCTGAAAAGAAGAACAAACGTGATTAGTGGTGCCTGAATCAATTATCCGGGCATAATCATCATTCTCCACTAAATAAGTTTCAAGTATAAGTAAATCGTATTTACCTTTATCAGCCTTGGCCTTATCCTCGGCGGCCTTCCTTTTCTTCAGCCAGCGAGGACAGTTCCTCTTCCAGTGTCCATCCTGGTTGTAGTGGAAACATTTTCCCTTTTCAACGGGCGACGGACGCCTTCTTGGGGCAACAGGCGGCGGGTTAGCAGACGCCTTCCCTTTTTCCTTACCACCCTTCTTCTTCTTCCCCTGTGCAGAGTTAGAAGTAGAAGGTGCAGACTTCATAGATAGGTTGGTTAAACCTATGCCTAAAGAGTTATTTATCTCTACCCCTTTAGAAGATGTGATAGTAATAGATAGATGTTATAATCATTGTGAGATACTGATCAATGGTCAGAACTTCTATGCTGATTTACTTCCTTTAGAACTGTTGGAGTTTGATGCTATCCTAGGGATTGATTTTCTAAGTAAGTATCATGCTTCAGTAGACTGTTACAAGAAGAAGGTAATGCTCAAAAAATCAAATGGCTAAGATGCAATGCTGACAGGAAACAAACAATTGGTCGCGGGGAATTTGATATCGACAGTGAAAGCTCAGAAGCTATTGAGCAAGGGATGTAAAGTCTATCTGGCTCATGTGATGGTTGCTCAAGGGAAAGAGTTGAACCCAGAAGATGTCCCAGTGGTAAATGAATTTCGGGATGTATTTCCTAAAGAACTATCGAGATTACCACCCAACAGGGAGGTGGAGTTTACTGTTGACTTAGTTCTAGGAACAACTCCTATATCGCAGGTACCGTATAGAATGGCGTCGATTGAGTTGAAAGAATTAAAGGTTCAGTTGCAAGAATTAATCGACAAGAGATACGTTCGACCTAGTGTATCACCTTGGGGAGCTCCAGTATTATTTGTGAGGAAGAAAGACGGTACACTTAGATTGTGTATCGACTATAGGCAGCTAAATAAGGTAACGATTAAGAATAAATATCTGTTACCACGCATTGATGATTTGTTTGATTAGCTAAGAGGAGCCACGGTATTTTCAAAGATAGACCTGAGATCGGGTTATCATCAACTGAAAGTGAGAGAAGCCGATATCCCTAAAACCACATTTAGAATGAGATATGGACATTATGAATTCCGGGTAATGCCTTTCAGATTGACAAATGCCCCTGCGGTATTCATGAATCTCATGAACAGGATATTTCATCCTTACTTGGACCAGTTCGTGAAAGTATTCATTGATGATATACTGGTGTATTCTGGTAGTAGGGAGGATCATATTACCACCTGAGGATAGTATTGCAGACGTTGCGAGATTGGCAGTTGTATGCTAGATTCAGTAAATGCGAATTTTGGTTAGATCGGGTAGTATTTCTTGGGTATGTTGTTTCAGCAAAGGGCATTAATGTAGATACCCAGAAGACGAAAGCAATAATTAATTGGGAACGACCCACAACTGTTTCAGAAATACGCAGTTTCCTAGGGTTAGCAGGTTATTATTGGAGGTTTATGGAGGGTTTCTTTAAGATAGCCCTTCCATTGACGAACCTGACCAAGAAAGGCGTGAGGTTTGAATGGTCGTTGGAGTGTGAACATAGTTTCCAAGAGCTGAAACATAAACTAGGATCAGCACCAGTACTTACTTTGTCTATTCCAGGTAAGGAATTTGAGATTTATTGTGTCACATCCCGACAAGGATTGAGATGTGTGTTGATGCAGGATGGTAAGGTGATTGCATATGCCTCTCGTCAACTTAAGAAACACGAAGGCATTTATCCCACACATGATCTGGAATTGGCAGCAGTTGTTTTAGCTCTGAAGTTGTGGAGACATTATCTATTTGGAGAGTGCTGCAGGATATTTACATATCACAAATGCTTAAAATATATCTTTGATCAAAAGGAGTTGAATCTAAGATAACGAAGATGGATTGAATTGATTAAAGATTACGACTGTTCCATCGAATATCACCCTGGTAAGCTTAATGTTGTGGTAGATGCACTGAGTAGAAAATCCTCGGGACCCAAGGCCATTATTGGTTCAATAAGAGGAATGCTATTGCAGGAGTTCAGGAATTCCAAAACCACCTTATCAGTGGAACCGTCAGGAGGATTGATAGCTACTTTTCAGATAAGGATGGCCTTAGTAAAAAACCTTAAGTGGGATCAATTGGAAGACCCTGATTTGCAGAAGATTGCTGATCATGTGAGTAAGGGCATCAGGGTAGACTTCCAACTGGGAGCAAATAGTGTGCGAGAAAAGGAGGGGAGAATGTGTGTGCCTAACAAGCTACATCTTAAACAAGCCATTTTAGAGGAAGCAAATAGTTTCGCTTATTCCATGTATCCAAGTAGCACCAAGATGTATAGAACTTTGAAGAAATCTTACTGGTGGCCTGGGATGAAGAGAGACATAGCAGAATATATGGACCGATGTATAGTCTGTCAATAGGTAAAACCTGAGAGACAAAGACCAACAGGATTACTCAATCCACTTCCAGTGCCTGAGTGGAAGTGGGAGCATGTGACAATGGTCTTCCTTTTTAGTTTGCCTAAAAAACCCTCAGGATTTGATGGCATTTGGGTAATAGTCGATAGACTAACTAAGATGACCAAGTTCATACCAATAAAAGTTACTTTTACACTAGACCGTCTAGCTAAGATTTATGTGGATAGGATAATCAGTCAGTATGGAGCCCCAGTGTCGATAGTGTCCGATCAGGATTCGAGGTTCACTTCAAAATTTTGGCCTAGTTTACAGAAGGCTATGGGCACTAAATTGCATTTCAATACGGCTTTTCATCTGTAAACAGATGGATAGTCGGAAAGAACTATAAGACACTGGAAGATATGTTAAAAGCTTGTGTATTATAATTCAAAGTAAGTTGGGATACACACTTATCGTTGATTGAATTTGCCTACAACAGTAGCTACCATTCTAGTAGCGGAATGGCTCCCTATGAAGCATTGTACGGCCGACCATGCAGGACTCGAGTATGCTAGAATGAAGTCGAAGAACAACAATCACTGGGTCCAGAAATAGTTCAGCAAACAACAGAGAAAGTGAAATTTATCAGGGATAATCTTAAGGCGGCTCGCGATAGACAGAAGAGCTATGCTGATAAACGAAGAAGAGAACTAGAAGTTAAGTCCACGATACATCAGACCATATGAAATTGTGGAACGAGTTGGTCCAGCAGCTTATAGGTTGCAATTGCCGATGGAGCTAGCTCGTATACACGATGTATTTCATGTGTCGATGCTAAGGAAATACGTGCCTGATCCTATGCACATACTAGCAACACAACTGATGCAGCTAAAAGAAGATTTATCTTACGAGGAAGAGGCCATCGAGATTTTGGACAGGAAAGATCAGGTACTCAGAACTAAGACGATTCCTTTGGTGAAAGTGTTATGGCGTAATCATGGGATCGAGGAAGCAACCTGGGAACCTGAAGAGAAAATGAGGAAGAGATACCCTCAACTTTTCAAATGACGTATCAGGTAAAATTTCGAGGACGAAATTTCTTTTAAAGGGGGGATGATTGTAAACCCCCGAACTTAGGTTCCCTAGATAAGCATGTTTAGCCAAAGGAATGTTATATTACATATTTATTAAATAGAAATTCATGTTGTTTATAGGAATTATGAAGGAAGGGAAGGAAAAAAAAATATCAAATGAAGAAACTCAATCATTAGTCTCCTGGAGGCACTAAGTGTGGAGTGACGTGGCAAGTAATTCTTTGAACTCGGGAAGCGGCAGAAAGATTAAAAAGGGAAGTGAAACTTCAAAAGCATGGTTTTGGCAATGGGCAAGAGTAAATTTAGCGAATCCGGTGCCACTTGAAAGCTGGGAGAATCTAGTTTTCAAGGTTGTCCTGCTGAAAAAAGATTGCAAGAGGAGAAGAACAAAAGTAGAGAATTTGTAGAAGAGAAAGAACCACGGATTAATCAGGGCTCGAGATGAAGTTTGGAAGTTCCAAGTCAAATTATAAGGAATTCTGGGCTGAAATTTTAAGGTAAGGAGACTCAAATCTAAACAAGTTTGTAGAAGGAAGTTTCTTGAAAAGAGCTCTAGATTTTTAGTTATGAATTTTTGAAGTTATAACAGGGAATTGGTGCATAAGTAGACAGCTGCTTGTGAGGAACAAGCAAGTAGTTCATCAGGGAGAATTATAGCGAGATTTGGGCATGAGGATCTCGTTTATAAAGGAAATCTCGATGATTTTGTAAGGAGGATCTCGCTCTAGGGGGAAATCTTGCTAGCAATTGAGGTGAGTATTGCTAAGAATTTCACATGAAAATCTTGATCTTGCTCTAGAGGATCTCGCTGGTATCGCTCTAGAGGATCTCGCTGGTATCACTCTAGACGATCTCGCTAGCATCGCTCTAGGGGATCTCGCTAGCATCGCTCAAGGGGGATCTCGCTAGCATGGCTCAGGGGGATCTTGCTAGCATTACTCAAGGGGATCTCGCTAGCATCGCTCAGGGGGATCTCGTTGACCTCGCTCAGGGGGATCTCGCCAGTAAAGTTGTCTGTATTTATAGAAGTTCCTTTAATAAATGAATTATTTGAGATATTTTAATAGGAATTCTAAGTAGTTTAATCGGGAATTATATCTTTTCAGGCCAAGAAGAGCTAGGGGAAGCGTATAAACTAATAAGAGCCTGACAAACTATGAGTGACTTAGTAAACTTAAGGTTTCCAATATTCATGCATATATGATCAAGTAAAGCACAGTGATATTCATGATGTATTTAAATTTTCTCAAGCAACAAATGGTTGGAGAATAACTTAATGCATGTTTCCCAGCATGTATGTGTGTAATACAGGCCAAGGTATGTTGTGTAACTATTACAAAAGCTGTGTTTCTGATTTTTGATGTATGGTAACTAGAGGAAGGCTATAGAAGAATGAGTTTTTGTGTAAATGAGTGGCAATGGAACAACTCTTGTGTAAATACTAGGCAATGGAACTTAATTTGGTGTTACAAAATACACATTTGATACCGAAGGATGTTGAGAAGGTATCTAACCAATTAGGTACCAAAGGACATTTGAGAAGATACCTGGACAATTTGATACCGAAGGACATTTTAGAAGGTATCTAGCCAATTTGATAATAATGGCGGCAGATTTGAGAAAGACAGTTGCGTTGATAGATGCAATGAGTAGCGTTACTTGGGAATGCGTCAGACTATGCGATCATGTTACAACCATGCGCAAGTCATTTTCCAATGTAAATGCGATGCTCCTAAGTCTAGGACGCATGTGTTGAATGCAAAGTGTCCATAGAAATTATCCCTAAGTCTCTTCTCTTGTCCTATGTGTTGATGCAAAATGCATGAAAGCAAGGTGGCCGCATACAATCATATCTTATCGCTAAGATGCATGCGATGCGTTAATAACAAATAGTGCTCATTCCTAAGCGACTATCTCTTGTTTATGCATTCTAATCTGGTTCTTCCAAACCTAAATTCTAACCTGGCCTTCCCAAGTCTAGATCATGTCCTTAGACTACCCTCCCGAGTATCTCTAATAAACGAATGAAACATACATAAACAAGATAATCGCAAAGAATGAAGATTCCCTAGTTGTGCTAGCTAGATGTTTCTCAACCCATTCAACTAATTTAGCTACTCATGTGTGAACAACGGAGAGTGAATAGATGTAGAGAAAGAAATTCCATTCTTATAAATGAGTCGAGTACAAAATGTCAATGGAAAGTAAAAGTAGAGAGCCCGGTAGCAATTCCTTGCTGACCAATGCTTTTTACACTGAATCTCAATTCTGATCTAAAGATATTCCTGCTTCCGCAAGTGTCGGCCTTCTCTCTGTCTTGGAGCTTCCGGCGCTTTCCCAAGCTTACCGGAACGATCTACCGGCACAACTTTCTTCCTCGCATCCACTTTAAAATGAAAAAAAAAAAAACTATGGACTGAGGCGTGAACTTGTGGAACAAAATATTGTAAAAGTCGTGAACTCCTCTTCTGAAGAATGCACTTGGTATTTATAGAGCTTCCATGGTGAAAGGTGGTTTCTCTCTCTTGGTTGTACAGATGGGACAGCTTTAATTCCTGACTGATGCACCAGATAATTGTCACCGATAAAACTGAATGTACTTCGTGACCATTATCGGCTGTCAACTTAATTTAGATCTGGCTGTCATCAGCTTTCTGTCCCATCGCTCTTAATTATCCTTTCACCCAGATGCGTCCACCATGTTGCGCTGACCAAGTTGCGGCGATCCTTCTCGGGCGAATGTGTGCGAGCACGATCAACGCAAAGCCTTGCGGTGAAGTTGTGCTCGACCAATGAATTCTTATTATCGCAATCTTGCATTGCGTTAACGCATATTCTGCACAAAAATACAAAAATCAATAGTTTTAATGCACTGAACGCATGCGACTGCAATATTATAGAATTTGTGCTTAATGGACGCAATTAATCATATTTCATCAATGCAATCCAACATTGTTTAAGAACTTAGCACTATGATAATGTGTATTTTTGCCCGTTATCAGACGAAACCACCACTTGAAGCCCTTAGTATTCTCGGAGTGAGAATCCAAAGAGTGGACTTTGATGGAACTGGTAGAGGAAGGAGGAAAGAACGATCGTGTAGAACGACAAGCAAGTGGGAGATAGTAGGTGACTATCGTATAGTCGGGTGCTCGTCTCTTAGAGAAAGGTACACGATCATGTAGGTTTTACTAAGCGATAGTCTAGCAATTAATAAGCGGTCGTTTAGAAAAGCTCGATGCGCTAAGCGATCGTTTAGAGAACACGGCGATCGTTTAGTGCGCGAGTGTGCGATCATTTAGGCGATAAGGTGCTATCGTATAGGCTATTAACTAAGCGATCATGAAGTTTCCACATCATGAGCAATTTTTTCGAACTCTTTTCAAAATGAAAACCATTTTCATTTTATTCTTCAGTTACAATAACCGAAATTGATCTACCCACTTACGCACGATTTAGGAGAAAATCCCGGTCAATTATCACATAACCGACTGATTAATTAATAATGAAAATAATCATATTATATTCTTAACTTATAGTTTGATATCATATATTTACTATAGTAATTTCTCCTCTACTTGATATAAATCATATTTATATCTAATTTTCTCCAAAATAATGTATCTCATACATTTAGTCATTTATATCATATATAATTAACCAGTTTAATTATATCATATATAATCGAACTCCCTCTTGTCAATTTGAACATTTCAAACTGACCCAAAAACTTATTCTCGACTTTATCCAAGCTACCTTGTGGACCTGTGGTTCGAAGCTCCAACGATACATGAATAGCTGACTAAACTCTTTAGCCACGAGATCCACCATCAGTTAACTGCCATGCATTGCACTAAAGGCTAACAGCTGAACTCTTCTTACCATAGATATATTTCCGTGTCTATTGGATATAACCAATCATGAGTACGATGACCTTTCATAGATGCTCGTAAGTACAGCTAGGCCAATTTACCGTTTTACCCCTGTAGTTACATCTCACTCTTTAAGTACTACTGATTACTTAATGAACAATACAACATAGTCAACTATGAATGAACACTCTCGGGCCAAGAGAAGGTGTGTGGCCCACATCATTCAAGCCCTGGAATCAAACCCTTAAGGGAGCTATCTATCTCTTGCCCTTGCTTCGGGGAGGATGAATTTCATCTGTGTAACTGAGTTTCCAGCTCCCAAATCAGACGAATCCCTAAAAGGTAGGTTTGAGTCGGCGACTAGCAACTCGCACCATACAAATCAAAGGACCGCCCTCAATGGTTGGAGTTCCCAACTCACTCAGGATTGAGGTCATATTACCTATGGTCATCCTAGTGAAGTGAATTCTCTATCATGAACGGTTGTTTATATAACAAGACGTTAACACTTCATGGTCAGGTCCTATACAAACTCTTTGTATAGGACGTCCCCGCTCGCATGTCCCCTAAACGAATGATCAGAATCAGACCATCTGTAACAAGTCACAACACTAGTGACCATTCCACAAAGCGAGCCGCATCCGTAGCATTGTTAGGATAAGGTTTTCCTCCTATATCCATAAACTACAAACCATTTTGGTCATCACTTAAGACATGATCCACTTGTATGTCACCACATACATGCCTAAGTTACATAAAGATAACCAAGGATTTTAGGTTTATTAGTTTGTGATAAAGCAAATAAAACAAACAACTGAGCAAAATCAAGAAGTGAAGTAAAATATCATATATTATACATCACAAGCGTTCGTACAAACTGTTTACAAACTATAGGACACGAGACTTTAGGGCATCAACCCCAACACAATTGCACCGGGGTTTGTGATTTGTAAGATATTCATCCATTTGGGTAGCAAATTGTACGATTCGATTCAATCTCCGAATATTTTCGCAATTGTCTTTCTTCTTCAGTCCCACACTTTCCATAACTAACGGAATAAACATACTTTTTCAAGATAATATCTTGTAATGTTTTGATATCAACTGACGGATTTTTTTTCCACTATGTTGCTTACCTCAGATGCAGGTAGATCTGAGTCCAATTGATTGTGATCCTGACTCAATCTTGCATACATACAAGAATGTGGGCCATTGTACTGGGTAATTTCAAATTTACCGTGTTTTTTACGGCAAGCAGCGCGAAGTCTCCATGTGCACCCATTGTCGTATCTTTTACACCTAACATCCCATGTTGTTTTGTTAGACTCAATAACTTCAAAATTTTGATGTCGAATGATTGAATAGTTTTTCACTGCATTTTTTAAATCCAATTTGGAATTGAATATCATCCCCTTAAGCAGTGAATCAAACCCCATATTACTATCTTTCCCCATGTCGAATCGAGTTCAATGGTCATCTCATTAAGGTTTATCTCAGTAAATGTTTCGGGGACTTCATGTACACCATAAAATTGACGAGGTAGATGATCTAGATCGATATCATCATCGTCTATTTCAACTTCTTCGTCGTTTGTGGTAATAGTTGGATCATAATGCTCATCCTCCAACTTCTTCTCTCATTGATGCTGGACTTAGGACACTAGGTTGGGATATATACAGTTCGACTCTATTTGGAAGGTATGGAGTGTTGCTCTTCATGAACAGTATATCAATCTCACTTCGTAATTAGATGGGGATATAGAAAGTAGATCCCACTACATAACTACCATATCTAAATATTACCTCTACCTCATCATCTCTATTTATGGATAACGCATCACATAATCCATCGATTAATGTGTTGAAGTCAATTTGGCAATGCATGTTTATACGAAGAGATGGTTGCCTATCATATTCTATCACGTTTGGCCCATTAACAATGTTTCCGTGCATATAACATAAAAATTCCACAAAGTCCATCGTAGTTTGATAAATGCAATATGAATTTATCATAATATTTGTAAGTATATATTAGGCAAACTATATTAATGTGTTATTACTATTTTTTTAAAAATATGTAAAAATAAAGGAATTTTTTTTTAAATAATATCTACCATCAAACAAAATAATAAGAAAAAGTAGGTACAAAATCATGATAAATATTGTTATAAAGATATGCATCATCATTTGACCATAAATCAATGATAAATATTCTTTTATATTGACATGAATCTTTGTTCTTTAATCATCATAAAATTTACAATATTAAGGTGAATAATCCAAAATAAATTGATTAGATAAACAGTAAATATAACAACAACAACAACACAATATAACTAACAATAACATTAACATTAACATTCAAACATTCAATAATCAATAATCAATAATCAATACATCATTCCAAATAATAGTAAATAACTATATACATACTCTTTGAATGACTTGATTGTAGAGTTTTATCAGAAATAATAGCCACTGTAAACAAAAAAAAATCAATACAAAATTATGGATATTTTACATTTTTGTTTCATTTCAGAAATAAAACGTCAAATTAACCGACTATAAAATAAATTCTCCAATTATTCTATTATGAAATACAACGTTTTAGTTTTTGTTAGATTATTTTTACTAAAAGTATGAAAAAAATATATTATTTTTACTATGTAATATTTTTTTTTATTAATGACTTTTTTATATGTTTAAACATAAATAATTGAACGTTTTAGTTTAAATCCAATACCACTATTAACTTTAAATTCTTTCTTTAATTCGTTTTAGTTTTTTTTTCTTTTCTCCACAAAATAAAGTAAAATCACTATTTTTTTCCATTAGGAACATATTCTTAATTTTACATTAAAAACTACTAATAAATTTTGAAATTTTGGTAAAATGAAAAAAGATTTAAATATAACTTTTACATTTAAAAAGATTTATTTTTTTTCCATTAAGAACATATTTAAATACCTATTTTTAGATTTCGTTAAAATTTTCTTTCAACGTGAATTAAAGATAATTTTTATTTTTAAAAATTTGAGTTACTTTATTTTTACTAAAAGTATGAAAAAAACATTATTTTTACTATGTAATATTTTTTTTTATTAATGACTTTTTTATATGTTTAAACATAAATAATTTGAGACTATGATGTAATATTTTAAAAATCATAGTTGAACATTCTAAACTATATTTTTAAAATAATTATCATAATTTGATATGCATAAGAAATAGGTTGGGTTTATTTTGAACAAAGTGTGAGTTATTTTAGAACAAAGTGTGAGTTGTTAGAGAATATGCATAAGAAATAGGTTAGAAAATTTATCTTCTTTTTTAACAAAGTATGAGTTGTTTGATTCCATTTAAAATCACCTAAATAAAATTTTTCATCCTAAAAAAACTACCAAAGTAGCAATAAAATTGCAAGGTAATTATTTTTAAAGAAATAAATAAAAACCAAAGAAGACATACTTACAGCTTGTTATATTTAACCAAAGAAGACATACTCATTTTGATAGCTAAATACCAACCAGAAAAGCAACAACAAAGTACCAACCAAATACCAAATACCAACCAACAATAAAGCGAACTACATTAAAGTTTATTATATTTATTAGAGTTATTTTTAATACTTAACCCCAACATATATAACATAACTTTGAATAATATCCACTATAAACAAAAAAAAAAAACTTTGAATAATATCCATTGTAAACAAATTTTGAATAATACCACTGTAAACAAACTTTGAATAATATCCATTGTAAAATTTGCACCTTACCAAAAAAAACTTTGNTTTTTTATATGTTTAAACATAAATAATTTGAGACTATGATGTAATATTTTAAAAATCATAGTTGAACATTCTAAACTATATTTTTAAAATAATTATCATAATTTGATATGCATAAGAAATAGGTTGGGTTTATTTTGAACAAAGTGTGAGTTATTTTAGAACAAAGTGTGAGTTGTTAGAGAATATGCATAAGAAATAGGTTAGAAAATTTATCTTCTTTTTTAACAAAGTATGAGTTGTTTGATTCCATTTAAAATCACCTAAATAAAATTTTTCATCCTAAAAAAACTACCAAAGTAGCAATAAAATTGCAAGGTAATTATTTTTAAAGAAATAAATAAAAACCAAAGAAGACATACTTACAGCTTGTTATATTTAACCAAAGAAGACATACTCATTTTGATAGCTAAATACCAACCAGAAAAGCAACAACAAAGTACCAACCAAATACCAAATACCAACCAACAATAAAGCGAACTACATTAAAGTTTATTATATTTATTAGAGTTATTTTTAATACTTAACCCCAACATATATAACATAACTTTGAATAATATCCACTATAAACAAAAAAAAAAAACTTTGAATAATATCCATTGTAAACAAATTTTGAATAATACCACTGTAAACAAACTTTGAATAATATCCATTGTAAAATTTGCACCTTACCAAAAAAAACTTTGTACCTTACCAAATATTAAAACTTACCAAAAAAAACTTTGAATAATATCCACTGTAAACAAAATAAACATTAAAAAAATCAGTAAAAATTATCAAAAACTTAATTCAAAGTTAAATAACAAAAATATATCAACTTACCAAATAAAATACTACACTGGAACAAATTAATGATATAAAGGTGGAAATGAAGGTGGAAAATGATCGGTATTTGAAAATAAATGAAGAAAGTGGAAGAAATGAAGGAAATTTTGTTTTGGGTGAAGATGAAATGAGAGCTTCGGTGATGAAGGGGAAGATGAAATGAGAGTTTCGGTAAACGAGAAAATAAAATCAATGGAAGAAATGAAAGTTGATTTTTTTTATGGTGGAACGAGGCAGTAGACGACAAAATTGGTCAAAATGCATCTATTGACAGACACATTCTGACCGGCACGCGTCAGAGTGAGTTGACAACTCACTCTAACGCGCGCGGCGTGATCAGAATGCGTTTGTTCAACAGACGCATTCTGACCATTTTATATTTTTTTTAATGCAGTGAATAAAATAAAATATTGCCAAATGTGTCTCTTGAGACACATTCGAATGGGGACAAAAAAAGTCCCCCTTTCTCCTAAATAAGTTTGAAACCTCCCTTTTTTCCTAATTAACTTTCAAAACTCCCCCACAAATCTAAATAACTCGAGAGTAACAACGGCCAGATGTCTATTGGACGTCAAAAGAAGCAAACAAAGGAAGAAAACAAAATAGGTCTTACAAAAAAACACACATAAATTAGACAACTCACTCTGACGCACGCGCGGTCAGAATGTGTCTGTCAACAGACGCATTCTGACCATTTTATATATTTTTTTAATGCAGCGAATAAAATAATAAAATACTGTCGAATGCATCTCTTGAAGAGACACATTTGGATGGGGACAAAAAAAGTCCCCCTTCCTCTTAAATAAGTTTGAAACCTCCTTTTTTTCCCTAATTAACTTTCAAAAATCCCCCACAAATCTAAATAACTCGAGAGTAACAATGGCCAGATGTCAAATGGACGTCAAAAGAAGCAAACAAAGGAAAAAAAACAAAATAGGACTTACAAAAAAAACACATACACTAGTATCGCTCTAGAGAATCTCGCTGATATCACTCTAGAGGATCTCGCTGATATCGCTCTAGAGGATCTCGCTGACCTCACTCATGGGGATCTTGCCAGTAAAGCTGTCTTTGTTGATGAAAGTTCCTTTAATAAATGAATTAATTGAGGTATTTTACTAAAAATTCTAAGTAGTTTAACCGAAAATTATTTCCTTTCAAGCCAAGAGGAGCTAGGAAAGGCGTATAATCCGTTAAGAGGCCAACAGCTGTGAGTGACTATATGATGACTTACTATTTTAATGATTTAGAAACTATGATTTCTTTGAAAATATTTCTCATGCTAAGTGTTTAAATGATGTGTCAAGCAACATATTTGTGAAACTGTTTCTCATGCTAAGTAAAGCATGTTTTTCATGGAATTGACATGATTTAGATATGTTATCTTGTCCAAATACTATCAGTATGTTTAAGTAACTCAATTTTTGTGATGAACCAGTATGATGGATGAACTAGTATGATGATTTGAGCACTAAGCCTTAGTGTTCACTAAAGGTCTATGACTAGTTTATTGACGGATACTGAAGGACAAATGAGAAGGTATCCTTTCAACTAAATGTTTATGATTTAGTAATATGACGGATACTGAAGAACAATGAGAAGGTATCCTAAGGATACTCAAGGACAATAAGAAGGTGTCCTAATGGTACTGAAGGACAATGAGAAGGTATCCTAGTCAAGTACTAAGGTATGACGGTACTCTAGTTATACCACGTGCACGTAGGTAATACGACGTCGAGGATTGAGCAAAAGGGTTCTCCCCGACTAAGGTTGGCATGAGGTTAGATCTGATTAGTTCACATCCTCAACTAAGGATATAGGTAGTCCATTTCTTCTTCTAGGCTAAAAGGATAGTTTGGAATTGCTAATGCTTATGAATGTTTATCCATACATGATGTTACTAATGTATGAGTTTTCCAAGTATGTTTTCCATATCTAACGCATGCTAATAGTTTTACAAGCTAGTTCAACATGATTTAAGCCAACTTATTTTGTAAAGTATGAAGCATGCGTTAGGGTTAAAGCTAAGGTCATATGAAGCTTGATGTACTATGCTTTAAATACCTAAGATTGTTAGAGTACATGCGTTAGTATTCCTATATATACTGAAAGGGATACTGAAGGTAGGGAAGGTATCCTAAAGAGTTTCCTATGCTATATTTAAGAACTATTCTTTAAATGCTTTTTGAGAACTTAATGGCTTGAGTGAGCCGGATACCAAAGGTAAGGAAGGAATCTGAGTAAATGTACCTAAGGTGTTGACGGTACATAGAAAAACTCCATGAGCACGTAGACAGGTCTGAATGAGAGGTCGAGATATGGTCTCTTAGCCGATAACAAACGTTGGGAGCTAGAGCGATGCATGCTCATTCTCAACTGAGGAATAATGATGTTAATGGTGGTTTTAAAGGTTTTATGTACACGTTTGTTTGGTATACTCTAGTTTCAGTATTATGTTCTCAAGTTTTCAGTTTTAAGCATGATATTTATATTTTTATTAAGTCACTCACTGGGCTTCTAGCTCACGTTTTCGAATATTTTTTCTTTTTCAGATAGCGGTCAGTTCCCAAAGGACTATTCTGCTGCTACTCTGCCACTCAAAGAAACAAGTTGAAGGAAACGTAATTGAAGACCTATATTAGTTAGTACACATGTGTTTGTTTAGTGACTAAAACTCTTGATGGGGCTCACTAGGTTGTAATATCCATGTATAAACAATGCTATGAAACCCTATGATGTAAATGTGTTAAGTTCTGAGTTAATATGTATGTATTCAGGGTTTGAGTATTATTTAACAAGTAAGATAGACAGTAAGTGCCAGTAAAATGGTTGGTAACTGCTGCAGTCACCATTCCGTCCAGGCTAGGAGAGTAATCTGGTGTGGGGTGTGACAACAAGAGACGATCGACGTGGGGTGAATTGACGGCGTGGCACGAGACGACACGTACGACTTGGGACGAATCGATGGCGAGGACAGCATAGGGCAAAAAGAAGGTGATCGAATGAGCAGATTCGTGGCGGCCATGGCTAAAGAAGAAGAAAAGATGAAGATGGAGGGTTATATGTTATAAACCTCATATGAAGATTTGTTCGTGTCGCCTATACATGTCCGCCACACCAAGACTGAGGAGAACTTTCTTTTTTAAAACCCTAAATTTATATGTTATAAACCTCTAAGTGAATATGCATTCCTTTATTCGATATATATATATATATTTGTGTGTGTGTGTGAATTATATACTGTGGTATATGTATATTTGTTTATTTGATATATACTATTATTTATGTTGAACATTAAATCAATATGTGATTAACATACTATGGATACCTGATAAAAAAAATCGATTAAACAATATATACTCTTAATTTTATATATTGTAATATCTATTCTTAGTCTTGTATATTGTAATATCTACTATTAATTTTGTATACACTCCGAGGTATATGGACACAATGTTCCAAGGTATATTGATAATATTTCAAGGTATATTGACATACATATCAGAACATTGGAAGAATATAATATTGCCACGAGTGAGACCTAAGTATATACATAAATACCTAGTATATAAACCAATTAAACAATAGAATATATTACATTAAAACAAATAAAACTCAAAAAAACAAGGGTAGAGCCACTAGAAATCATGAAATAAAAAATAAAATAATGCATTTTCTCTCTTCAATTGAAAAAACATATATTAAATGTTTTTTCTCTCTCCAAATAAAAATAGAAAAAAAATCATATTAAATTCATTTTCTCCCTCTATAATAAATGTATTCTCTCTCCATCATTAAGGAAATTTCAAATATAGAGAAATAAATTTAGTTCATTAATGAAAAAGCATAATTAATAAGAAAATAGGAAAAGGATGTTTTTGTCCAAAATTAACACTAAAATCCTTTATTGAAAAAATTAAAAATTAAAGACATTTTTTGAAAACATATGGCCAAAGATGGTTTTTTACGTAAAAATCCCTTCAAATAACATATATAACTAAAATATTAAAAATCAAATACATAATACAAAGTGCATATTTCAATTGGCATACATATTTTACTATCAACTCCAAGCTTACAAATTCCCCCACCACAAACATTGTAATAAAAAAATCTCATAATTTAATATATATTTATATCACATCAGTTTGATAATAATAATAATTCACGAACTCAAAATGCAACTAACTTGAAAGCTAACCAAATTTGTTTGTTTTTTTTTATTTCTTTATTTTTTTCAAAAAGAGCATCAAAAGTATGGTTCTATCAATTTTCTTACTTATAATTTATAAGATGCAATGCAGCTAAGAGAATAATTCAATGATACACATGTACTATTTCTATCAAGATCGCATATTCAAATCTTCATTCCCACAAATTTATATTAAAAAATTCACAATAAGATGGAGAATAAATATTAAATATAATTAAACATTTCTCACTTATAGAGTCATTTATTGATCTTGAGTTAATGAATGAGAGCTTAGATTCATTCGTAAGTTACATCTAAATCACAAAATTAAAAAAATAATAATAACAATAAATTGAAAATTTGATGGAATGAATTTAGGGTAGAAGTAACTAATTTTAAATGGATTTTGGTGTCCAAAGAGTCGTTGCTCGAACAAGTTCAATTCCATCGGTGAGAACAGAGTGGTGGAGTTTGATGTCTTCTTCTTTACCATTCAAAACGACGTCATTTTCCATAGGCATAGACAAAGATTGCAACTGTTTGTCTACTCCACATTCTTTAAGGTATTTGATTGTTACAACCGATAGTCGATGATTTTCTAATACCCATCGAGGAGTTCCCTGAAAGAAACCATAATATTCACAAATCTTTTCTTTTTCCGATTCAAATAAGTGATAGACTCACATATTTAATTTCATATCACTTCTTTTATATTTAATTTTATCTTCTTCTTTTGTTGTTTGTTCTCACATCATTTCCTACTTTATTGTAGTCTTTTTTTTTAATGTATTTTCTTCTTTTGTCATTATATCTTTCATGTATTTTCTTTTTCTTTTCCATTTAATTTTACATTCTCTTTTCAACCATTTCTATTTCGTCGCCATATCCTTTGTTTTTTTTCAATCAATAATTAGTAAATTACAATTTAAAACCATTTCCTCTCATAACAATTACATGCTCTCTTTCATATACATTTTCACATAATAAATAAATATATTTCATTTTTCTTTCCCTCAAATTTTATTTTATTATAGAGTTCAAAGTCTTCTAAATGAAAATTAAAAGTTTTTATTCTTTGTAAGAAAAATATGAACATGAGATCAAATTAAGTAAATTTGAAATTTATTTTGTTGGATGAAGAAATACAGTTAGATTTTATGAACGTGCAGTTTATTTAAAAATTTATGTTCTAAAGATTTTGAACCATGTGTATCGCATGTGACCTGTAACTAATTACTATAAGATGAGTTTGTGAGGCAAGATAACTCTAGCTTTTTTTATTCTCTTGTGTGAGAGTGGAGAAAAAATTTTGAGAGATACAAAAGTTTCGAGAGAATGTTGGCTTAATTGAGATCAATTAGGTGATTGTAACTATTTTTTACTGAGTAAATTTCTTTCTAATAAGTCGTGATTTTTCTTCGATTTCAACGATTTACAAGTAAATGTCTTCTATTAATTATTTTTCTCATATTCTTATGTTTCTTATTTTGATTTTTTAGTTTATATTTAAGTGGGGAGCCAAAAATTTAACCATTAAATTTTAATTTTATTTTATTGAACTATAACTTAAATATAATCGATAGTATTAATGTTTTTTACTATTAAAGTTTTCATTGACACTATTGAATGGTTTAACATTAAATTTTGGGTTTCAGCTTTTTTTTTTTTTTTCTAAGTACAATACAAATATGAAAGTTTCAACTTCTTACTTTGAAGAGAGTAAATATCAATCATTTCTAAGTTATGTTTACATTGACGAATTGATAATACAAGTACAATATCAATTTAACGAGACTAGTTTTTTCTATAGTAATGCACTAGTTAAAATTCAAATACAAGAATATCACTTATAATTCTTATGAAATAAAAATGGGCAATCTTAAAAGCATATGTAAAGATTTTTGTTTTATATTGATTTATTGTAACAAACAATGAAGTAAATAAAAGAGGACAAAAGAAAAACATACCTCTAGAATGAAGTTGATATAACTAGCATTGTTGACATGGTGGTTCATATCCAAATCACTCAGTCTAGTCTGAAATTTTATAAAAGGGTGAGAGGTTAACAAAAGGAAAGATTTTTTTTAGGATTAAAAAAAATTGTCAGTAATTATAGATAATAATGTTGGGTTGATGATTTAATAAGAATTCAAATCTATTGACAAATCAAATACCTAACGTATTACATTCAATGTTAAACATCTATATATTGAGATACTCAATTACAATTAAATCTATATAACCATATATAAATTACCTTTGAAGATTGAAAAAATAAAACACTATAAATATGATAGTTTTCATTTATATTATACTAAGAAAAGAAACAAATAATAAAAAAATGGTTTGTTGAACCCAATATTGCAAAAGAAAATGAATTGTTTTCTCTTGAAAACATTTAAAAAAAAAAAAAAAAAATTGTCACCATTTAGAGCCCGTTTGATAACGTTTCCCTTTCTTGTTTCCTATTTTATGTTTCTTGTTTTTTGTTGCTTTTTTTTAAGAACTTGAAACAGGAATATGTTTGATAATATTTTTGTTTCTTATTTTTTGGGCAATAGAAGTAAGTATCAAGATCAGAGTAGCATGAAAGACTTGGTTTGAATGAATAGTTTCTGTTTTTTATTATTAATAAAAATAAAAGTATATATGTTATACATTTAAACATTAAATATAAATAAATATATATATATTAAAATTTTATATCATTTAATACAAATAAATCCCGAACTAAAAACAATCACAAAAGGTATCTATCCTTTGAATGTTGCCCAATTTTGATCGACAATGTTATCTCTCATGTGAGCCATTTGTAATTTCTTTCGACTAAAAACAATAGTAACGTCTGAAATTGACTCACATCTAACTCAATTATACTACTCTGTAAATTGTCTAGCAAATTCCTCGTATCTTCAACAATCATTGATTTATTGCTAAAGTCATTGAACGTTTAAATGAGAAAATTTTATATATTGTGAAATTGTAACTAGTTTTAAATGTAATAAAAAAAAACTTAAATTAAAATAATACATAAACATACCTATTGCAAAATTCAAAATTTTAACGTTTGGAAAAAAATTGAATTTACAGAATTTAAAATTGAAAACTAAAATAATATATAAAGAGATTTCTAGGATAGCCTCCTTACCAACCAACCAAGCCATGTTATAAAACTTTAATGAAAGGAAAAATAATAGAAACGGAATTGGGAGAAACTACATTTTTTAGTTTCTTCAAATTTACTGATTTTTTAGAAACAAGAAACTAGAACGTTTATCAAACAAGTCCATTTCTTGAAAATGAGAAACAGAAATATTATCAAACAGGCCTTAAATTTTTGGATTTTGAAAATTGTGTTTAAACTTACCACTAAAGATGCACAGCTGCAATTCTTTGCATTTATGTCTAGTTTTGTTGAGATGATGTCATTTTCTTCAATAATTGGATCACTATCCAAGAAGTGTGAATTCATTTCCTCCTTCATTTCATCATAAAACTTTGATAATTTTCTTGTATTTCTGTTCATCAAAACATAGAAACTGCAAAACACACATAAATTAATGATCAGATTTGAAGGTTTTTTTTAAAAAAAAATTAAGAAAAAACAACATACAAAAAAAATTACCAAGTAGCACGAATCAAGACTTGACCACTTTTATAGTCACGAACAATCCAATCTCGACGATAACTATTCTTTCCATGAACACAACTCCATGTTCGTAGTTGAACAACGTCATTCCTTAAAAATAAAAACATAGATATATAATGCAAAAATACCACAAATTTTTTTTTAATAAAATAAATACTTGATAGATTATGAAAATTTTAAGGAACAAAATAATGAAATTACCAAGAAGGATATTGGTCCACCACCACCTGCAATTTATGAACCACCCATAGGAGGCCCCTTTTAGTCATTTCCGGTGTTGTGCCCAATCCTGTCGTCACCAATCCACAACTTTTCAAGTGGTTTAGTTTTGACTCCTAATCAAAAAAATTAAAAAAAAATTAAAAAATAATAACAGAGGGTCACGAATCACTTTTATGACTTTTAAAATCATTCCAAATTACTTTAAATCATCCAAAATCACTTTTATCAATACGAAAAATGCGATTTTGTAACTCGAACCTGTAACTGGTTGATGATGAAAAACATTGTCATATTTTTATCAGGTCCCGATTCGTACGATTTGACCAAGAAATGACGTTGATAAATCAAACCATCATTCAATAACTCTCCCATCGTTAAGTTCCCATGAGTTATGTCAAGATTTCTAGGCTCATAATTGTCTATCTTTCTAACCTCACCTATCAAAGGGGGAAATCAATCAATCAATAGATTAATATGTCTTTCAAAAACATAAACAAAAGTGTTGGGAAAAGAAATAATTTTTAATCTTACTTGCAATGGTGGACTTAGCAATAATAATGTTAGAAGTTTTGAGCTTTTCTAAACAAATTTTGGAATGATCTTTAAACTGCAAAATACCTCTATTTATATCTCCAAATCTTGGTTCTTTCTTTAAAATTGAATTTATTTTATTACCAAAATTGCAATTATATGATGAAGATGTCGCTGCCATCATATGATATTTTTTACAAAAGAAGATTTGATGATAGGAATGGACAATTGAAGAAAGAAGAAAATTACCATTTATAATAGGCTTTTTTCCGTTTTTTTTCTTTAGTAATATTTAATTTTTTTTTTCAGTTTTTTCTTTCATTTTATGTTTCTAATAATATAAACTTTACTGTTATTTTCAGTTTTTTCTTTAGTGAGATTTAATTTTTTTCAATTTTTTTTTGTCATTTATATTTTTAATAATTTGAACTTTTACCATTATCATTAATGTTATTTTTCATGAATTTTCAGTTTAAGATGTTATAAAACATTCATAGTTTTTATAAATTGACGTTGAGTTTTGTATCTCAATCAATTTGGAATTGTTTTATTTGGTTTTGTTTTATTTATATAATTATTGAGTGAAGGTAAATTTAATTATAATATCAAACATAAACAAATTATTATAATTTTTTTTATATTTTTTTGAAAAATAATTATTGCACATTTTCTTCCCCAAATAGACCTTTTTAAAAAAAACCATAATAATAGTTCTCTTGAAAAACATGACACATGCAAGAGTTGTTGGTAAATTTAAAAGTTCATCCTTATTTTTTCACAAGTATGCAAATACTATTTTACAAATAATTAAAAAAGACTAGAGATTTATATAAAATTCTAAGTTCATTTATCTTGAAGAGTTCCCTAAGTCACACACCTTTTCATAAAAAAGATAATGATTTACACTATTAAAAAAATTGAAAAATAAACTTCATTGCAAAACCAACTAATATCTCACTTTTGAGGGAAGCCATTGACGCATCAATAAAAACCATTTGAAAATTTCTCATTAAAACACGTTACAATTGAATTGGAAAAGGAATGTTGCTAAATTTTTGGATTAGTTCAAAAAACATTCTTAAACCTACCCAACTCAACCTATGTACACCCTTACTTCATATCAATTATTTAAAAAAACAAGCTAAATTTTCAAAACTAAAAAAAGTAGCTTTTAAAAACTTGTTTTGTGATTTGGAATTTGGTTAAGAATTCAACCATTGTACTTTAAAAAGATGCAAATCATCATTGTAAGAAATGGGAAGGAAACAGGCTTAGTTTTCAAAAATAAAAAATAAAAAAACAAAATGGTTACAAAATCGAGTTTAAATAATTACCAAACGAGTGGATAAAAAGAAAATAACAAATTTGATAATGCAGTTTAAAAAAAATAGGTCAAACATGGATGTGGCTCATGTGTTTCAACATAGTTTGAAACTATGGGCCAAACTTTGTTTTAATTTGGGTCTATATGTAATCTTTCAAAATTCAGACCAAACCATGACCCATACAGATGGAGACTATAGTGCAAAGATGTGTCTTCTTTCACAATTAAATGATTCAAATAAGGGGTTCCTATATAAAAGACCTTAAGATAGGCTCATATTATGTTAATTTCTTGAATATTTCATTTCTTAAAAAATAAATAAATAATAAAAAATAAAAAACCTATTGTCCTCCCTATTTTCATTAATATCATTGGCTATTTAAAATTTAGCCCTTACCTATGATATATATATATATATAAATATTATTCTCTGTCCTCCATGCATACTCCCTCTCCCCATTTATATATGCTCTCTCCCCAATGATACATTTCATATATTTCTCTCCCTCATGATTCACGTCCATTTCTTCCCCTTCTCTCTCTTTTCTCCTTCATCTTCCCTCTCTTTTTGTCTTCCGGCAGTGTGAGTTGACGACAAGAGACAACCGACGTAGGGAAAATTAATAGCATGGCACAAGTCCACACGAACGACTTGGGAAGAATCGATGGCACGAACAGCGTGGGACAAATAGAAGGTGACAGGACAAGCAGATTCGGTCGACGACACGGTGGGTCGAGCAAATTTGATCGACAGCGACGGGGCAAGTAGGTTCAGTCGACAACATAGGGAGAGATCCGTGGTGGCCATGGCTAAAGAAGAAGAAAAGATGAAGATGGAGGGTTATATGTTATAAACCTCATATGAAGATGGACTTTGTTCATGGCGCCTATACATATTCGCCATACCAAGACCGAGGAGAACTTTCTTTTAAATCCTAAATATGTATGTTATAAACCCCTAAGTAAATATGCATTCCTTTATTTGATATATGTGTGTGTGTGTGTGTGAATTATATACTGTGGTATGTACTTTTGTTTATTTGATATATACTGTTATTTATGTTGAATATTAAGTCAATATGTGATTAACATACTATGGATAACTGATAAATAAATTTACTCTTAATTTTATATATTAGAATATCTATTCTTAGTCTTGTATATTGTAATATCTGCTATTAATTTTGTATACACTCTGAGATATATGGATAATGTTCCAAGGTATATTGACAATGTTTCAAGGTATATTGACATACATATAAGAACATTGGAGGAATATATTACTATCACGGGTGAGACCTAAGTGTATACATAAATACCTGGTATATAAACAAAATAAACAATAGAATATATTACATTAAAAAAAATAAAACTCAAAACAAACAAGTGTATATATCAAATAATATTAAAAGCCAAACATGAAAAACAAAGAGCCACTAGAAATCATGAAATAAAAAATAAAATAATGCATTTTCTCTCTTCAGTTGAAAATATAAAAACATATGTTAAATGTTTTTTTTCTCTCTCCAAATAAAAATGAAAAAAAAATCATATTAAATTCATTTCTCCCTCCAAAATAAATGTATTCTCTCTCCATCATGAAGGGAATTTCAAAAATATAGAAATAAAGTTAGCACATTAATGAAAAAACATAATTATACGATTAATAGGATGAAATGGAAATAGAAAGAAAATAGAAAAATGACATTTTTGTCCAAAATAAAGCCTTTATTTAAAAAAATTCAAAATTAAAGGCATTTTTTTGAAAACATATGGCCAAATATGGTTTTTTTTTTTTAATGTAAAAATCCCTTCAAATAACATATATAACTAAAATATTAAAAATCAAATATGCATATTTCAATTGGCATACATATTTTACCATCAACTCCAGGCTTACCAACTCCTCCACTACACACATGGTAATTAAAAAAAAAAAAATCTCATAATTTAATATATATTTATGTCACATCAATTTGATAATATTAATAATAAATTGAAAGCTAACCAAATTTGTTTGTTTTTTTTATTTCTTTATTTTTTCAAAAAGAGATGGTTCTATCAATTTTCTTACTTATAATTTATAAGATGCAATGCAACTAAGAGAATAGTTGAATGATAAACATGTACTATTTCTATCAAGATCGAATATTCAAATCTTCATTCCCCCAATATTTTATTAAAAAATTCATAATAAGATGGAGAATAAATATTAAATATAATTAAAATATCTCATTTATACAGTCATTTATTAATCTTCATAAGTTAATGAATGGGAGCTTAAATTCATTCATAAGTTACATCTGAATCACAAAATTACAAAAAAAAAATAATAAATTGAAAATTTGATGGAATGAATTTAGGGTAGAAGTAATTAATTTTAAATAGATTTTGGTGTCCGAAGAGTCATTGCTCGAATAAGTTCAATTCCATTCGTGAGAATAGAGTGATGGAGTTTGATGTCTTCTTTACCATTCAAAACGACGTCGTTTTCCATAGGCATAAACAAAGATTGCAAGTATTTGTCTACTCAACATTCTTTAAGGTATTTGATTGTTGCAGCCAATAGTCGATGATTTTCTGACACTCATCGATGAGTTCCCTAAAAGAAACCATAATATTCACAAACCTTTTCTTTTTCCGATTCAAAGAAGTGATATACTCACATATTTAATTTCATATCATTTCCTTTTCATTTAATTTTATCTTCTTCTTTTGTTGTTATATCTTTCAACAATTCCTATTTTTACCTCACATCATTTCTACTTTGTCGTAGTCTTTTTTTAATGTATTATCTTCTTTTGTCATTATATCTTTCATGTATTTTTTTTTCTTTTCCATTTAATTTTACATTCTCCATTTGTCATTAGGATTTTCAACAATTTATATTTAGTTGTCATATCCTTTGTCTTTTTTTAAATTTTTATTGATCAATAATTAGTAAATTAAAATTAAAAATTATTTCTTCTCATAATAATTACATGCTCTCTTTCATACACATTTTCACATAATAAAAACATATATTTTGTTTTTCTTTCCCTCAAATTTTATTTTATTATAAAGCTCAAAATCTTCTAAATGAAAATTAAAAGTGTTTATTCTTCGTAAGAAAAATATTAAGATGAGATCGAATTAAGCAAATTTGAAATTTATTTTGTTGGATGAAGAAATACAGTTAGATTTTATGAACGTGCAGTTTATTTAAAAATTTATGTTCTAAAGATTTTGAACCATGTATATCACATGTGACCTTTAACTAGTTACTATAAGATGAGTTTGTGAGGCGTGATAACTCTAGCTTTTTTTATTCTCTTGTGTAAGAATGGAGAAAAAGGTGTGAGAGATACAAAAGTTTCGATAGGATGTTGTTGTAATTGAGATCGATGAGGTGGTTGTAACAATTTTTTACAGTGTAAATTTCTTTTTAATGGGTCGTGATTTTTCTTCGATTTCAGCGATTTACAAGTAAATTCTTGTCTTCCTTATTCTATTAATTTTTTTTCCTCATATTCGTGTTCCTTATTTTGGTTTTTTAGTTTGTATTTAAGTGGGGAGCCAAAAATTTAACCATGAAATTTTAATTTCATTTTATTGAACTATAACTCAGTATTAATGTCTTTTATTATTAAAGTTTTCATTGACTCTATTGAATGGTTTAACATTAAATTTTGGGTTTTAACTTTTTTTTTTAAGTATAATACAAGAGAGTAAATATCAATCATTACTAAGTTATGTTTATGTTGACTATTGATAATACAAGTACTATATTAGTTTAACGAAACTAATTTTTTCTATAGTAATACACTAGTTAAAATTCAAATACATGAATATCACTTATAATTCTTATGAAATAAAATTGGGCAATCTTAAAAGCATATGTAAAATTTTTTGTTTTATATTGATTTATTGTAACAAACAAAGAAGGTAAATAAAAGAGGACAAAAGAAAAACATACCTCTAGAATGAAGTTGATATAACTAGCATTGTTGACATGTTGGTTCATATTCAAATCACTCAGTTTAGTCTGAATTTTTATTAACTACAGGGGCAAAACGATAAATTGGCCAGCTGTACTTACGAGCGATCTGTGAATGGTTATTGCACCGTTGATTGATTGATATAGACACAAAAATATATCTGTAGTGAGAAGAGTGTGACTGTCGGTCTTTAGTAGAATGTCAACCAGTTAACGGATGGTGGATCCCGTAACAAAAGAGTTTAGTCAGTTATTCACATACCGTTGGAGTTTCAAGCTACAGGTCCATAAGGTCCCCTTGATAGCTCAATGGATTCAAGTTGAGAATCAGTTCTTGGAGATACTTTGAAGTGTTCAAATGAACAAGAGGAAATTTGATTATATATGATATAATTGGTGTGATGTATGAGATACATCAAGTGGAGGATTAATGTAAATCATATTTACATTAAGTACCATAAAATAGAAAAAGAACTATGGTTTATATGTTTAATGAAATGAAATATTAAAATTATAGGTTATAAATATAATATGGTAAGTTGGTTATCATATTTATTTATAATAATATTAATTGTTTAATAATTAATTCTTTTTCTCTAATAACAAATTGAATGAGAGGTTATTGGTGGTCTAATGGTAACCATGAGATAAAAAGGAAAAATATTTTCCTAAATTTTAGAAGGTTGCCTCATTCGAAAAGTTTTTCATGGACATGCTACCAAGTGAAAGTGTTTCACTAAGCAATAACTCTCATAGACTAAATGATCGTGTTCTTGACTATATGGTAGTTCATCAGTTGATCGTAGCTAAACAATCATATGGCTTTGTCTATACGATAGGCTGCCATTTACTAAACGATCGAGCACATCGTCTATACGATAGACAACTTCATATTTCCCACTTGCTCGATCATTGTCCTCTAGTCTCTTCCTCAAGCCAAGATCATACAGAGCCCACAACTCCTAGATTCTCACACCGAGAATACCAAGGTAACCATTGTGGTGGTGTTCTCACTCAATTCGATTGGTTTCGAGGAGTCGTTGGTCGTTCGTTGTGTTCATGCTATTGATTGTGTTATGCACCAGTCGATGCGTTCAAGCGTTGTTGTTCTTGGATGCTTGGAGACTGTTCGAAGGATTCGTGAAGAATGTTTCTTCAAAGGTACGCATATTATATCCCTTGATTCTATGAAAGCATGCTGTCATTTCTTATTGTTGGATGACCTGTTAGTTTCCGTTCTTATATTGTAATTGTTTATATTAAATTTCGAATGGAATTTGGAACGATCCTTCCGCTACTCATGGAAATCCTCAGGCTTGATTTCCTTCAATTGGTATCAAAGCCAGGCTGTTCAGATATTCCAAATTTCACTGCTGTTTTGGACTTCTATTACAGTCGTGGTGGGTTTTAAGGTTTCTGCACTGCGTTTAAGAGTTAAATGTGTTTACAGATGTGTTTATGGATGTGTTGATGAATGTTTACGGGTTAATTTTCTCTGTTTAAAGCTTTCTTAAAGATTACAAAGTGTTAATTTGTAAGGGTCCCTACGTTTTTTGGCATAATTAACAAGCAATCGAGTCTGTAATTTAAAGTGTTTGAGTTTGTTGAGTCGTTCAAGATGGAGTTTCAAAGCATGGAGATGCGGTTCTCATCGAGGAAGAAGACCAAAAGTTGGTCATATCGTGTAGCCTAAGTTAAACGATCGTTGAGATTTGGCTAAACAATCGTGTAGAAAAGTTCTGCACGACCATGTAGTATTTATTAAATGATCGTTTAGTTAATGTTAAACGATGGGGTAAAGAGTTTTCTCTATCACGTAGCGTTGGCTGCTCGATCGCGTGGATGTTGGAGGTAAACGATCACGTTTAATAAAAGGCGTGCGCACTAAACGATCGTATAGTTAGCATAATTCATCGCATAGTCACTGACTACACGATCACCTAGTATACGACACCTCACGCTTGCTCAGTGATCATTTAAACAATTGTGCTTCACCGCATCGTTGTTCGTTTAAGACTTACGTTGCACGATGCGTACTGCACAATCGCGTGACCTCATGCTTCATCGCATAGTAAAGGTATAGGATCGTTGCTAAACGATCGTTTAAGCTCAGAAAGGGTTGGTAAACGATTGAGTAAAGTGTTTACTCTTTCGTGTAGGCGATCACCCAGATTTGGTACACGATCAAGAAGACGTGTTTCTTCGCCCGAACGGTTCGAGACTCGATTCGCCTATTTGAACCAGAGACTCTTTGCCATTTGTGAGGTTAATTATCCTGGTTCATCAACTTTTATTTAATGTACATGTGATGTATGTTGGTTTATATGCCATAGTGTATGAAATATAGATTTAAAACCCACCTTAGGTTATGCAATTATTCATGCATCATATATTATAAGTGTTATACTATAGTTTTTGGCATGATGAAATTACAAGAAAGCATGCGCATGCATCATGAAATATAAAAGTTATATTTATGCATGCAATAAGCATATTCATGCATCATCTTTATATTATAAGAGTTATAGTATAAGGGTGTATGGAAGCATGTGTGCTTGATTCATTACTTGGTTGTATAAGTGTTATATAAAAGTAGCAATGCATGAACAATGCATGGAGCATGATACTTAGGCTTGTTTATAAAAGTTATGAATGCCTTGTATATGTTTGCTTCGCGTTGTGGATGATTTTGGTTGTTTCCGATTATAAGCATTATAATGGAAATTAGAACTAAAATCAATAAGAAAGAGTTGCATGCGGACTTAGGCGAACTCATGTTTTAAAAGGGTTTTAAAATTGGATTGATATAGACCTAAGTTCAAGGTTCTAATGAGATTAGATACCTAAGTTTAATCTTTTTAAATCGGTTTAATAGGATTAAATTGATTGGCATAAAAGATTAAAAATTGTATTAAATTTATCTACAAGGGACCTTTTATCTAAGGCGGGTTCTGTCTAGGCTGGGGTACTTAAGTTAACGAAAACGAAACACCCCTACCTGGGAACCTACCTAGAAAGGTGAATTAGATAGATTTTCTGCAAGTATGCGACAGTTGATCAAAAACTTCGTTAAAGAGTTTAATGAATGATGATCAAAAGTTGTTCAACTTTCCCAGGTAAGAGTTACTCTTGGGCAAACCTAAAAAGTCACTTAGTTAAAATCTTTAGCCATGTTTTTTCTAAGTAAACTAAACCTTAGGTTATAAAATACTCAATGGGAGGAAGAGATATATATGATATGTCAATGATTCCATTCACATTTCTCCCTGAAAATTCACACCGTGAGATTCATGCTTGGCCTCGTGGTGCCCTGGGAGCATCCCCCTTCAGATGGTATTTGCATGAGTCAATATCAAGGTGGACGTAGAGAGTATTTATAGTAAGTGGGTGAAGGGTGCATGTTAACACGTCCTGTGGTCTTCTTCATTGGTTTGCACCGTGAGATCATTCTTGCACTCCCTCGTGGCGCCCTGGGAGCGTCCCCCTTTGGATGGGTTTTGTGCAGTTGGTCAATATCAAGGTGAACTCTAGAAATGGATAGGGTCACTTTAGTTTTTGCCCCAATCGGATTTTTTCCTTTCAGATTGGTTGCTTGGGGCAAAACTCTAGGGCCTAAAATGATTGGTCACACTTATGGGAAATTGTTAAGCAAGTTAATGATTTCTTGACCAAATCAATTATGGCTAGCCGTTATAGGAGCAAGAGTTGTTCTGATATTAATGACTGGTTGAGAATGTCTCAATTTAGAGGAGGGGATAAATTGACCACCCTTCAGCGAATTTTATCCTAAATCTTTGAAGCGTCATTGTAAAACTAGATGTCACACGGGGTTCATTTTAGTTTTGCTAAACCGTATTGGATGTTGTATGTTTTTCAACGAGTATTTTCTTAAAACCTAATGTAGGTAAATGTGTTTGTTTTTTCAGCAACATGAATGTTTTTCTGTTAAATGCCTCTAGTTTGACCGATTTCATACAGTGGAAATAATACGTTAAAACATATTTCGTGGTAAGCGACCTCGAGTTTGTCATGGTTGAGGAGCGTCCTCAAGTCCCGACCCTTGATGCACCGCGAAGTGTTCGTAATGCATATGAGATGTGAATGAAGGCTAATTCATTAGCCCAACTTCACATTTTGGCTAGCATACTTGATGCTTTGGCCAAAAGGGTTGAGAACATGGTCATTGCACGTGAGATCATGGACTCATTGCAAGAATTGTTTAAATGTCAGTTCTTACTTTTTGAGCACAAAGGGATGGATGACAAAGAAACCAATAGTGCCAGTTCCCAAGATAACCTCCAGGAAGAGAAACCAAGTGTTGCTGACTCTGATAAAGTTCATCGACAAGAAATTTTCTCTAAAATAGAACTTGAAGCTTATTTAGGTCCTGATACTAATCCCACTACTCTCCGAAAGAGAAAGAAGTCTAAAGACAATAAATGTGATTTATTGGTTTTGGAGACGTGTTTGGTAGAGAATGATGATTCTACCTGGATTCTTGATTCGGGTGCTACTAACCACATTAGTTCTTCCTAACAAGGATTTAGTTCCTGGCAAACATTGCCACTAGGAGAGTTAACTCTTCGAGTGGGTATTGGTTAGGTTGTTTTAGCTATTGTTGTAGGCAGGCTAAAGTTATTTTTGGACAAGAAACGTTATCTGCTACTGGATAATGTTTTTGTAGTTCCTCATATCAAGAGAAACTTGATCTCGATTTCTTGTCTCATGAACAAGGTTATACCATCTCCTTTTCTAAGAGTAAAGTGTTTATTTTCAAGAATAGTATGAAGATTAGTTTTGGTTCAATGGAAAATAACTTATATGTACTAAGGTCGTTAGTCATAAAAGCCTTTCTTAATACTGAAATGTTTAATACAACGACAACAGCTAAAAGACCAAAGGTTTCTCCTAAGGAAAACGCCCATCTTTGGCATCTAAGGTTAGGTCAAATCAACCTCGGTAGGATTGAGCAGTTGGTGAATTGTGGACTTTTGGAGAGTTTAGAAGAAAGCTCCTTGTCGGTATGTGAATCATGCCTTGAAGGTAAGATGACCAAACGATCTTTTACTAGAAAAGGTTATAGAGCCAAGGAAGCCTTGGAGCTTGTACATTCAGACCTATGTGGTCCTATGAGTGTTAGAGCTCGATGAGGGTATGAATATTTCATCTCTTTCATAGATGATTATTTAAGGTACGGGTATCTCTACCTAATGCAACGTAAGTCTGAAGTTCTTGACAAGTTCAAGGAGTATAAGGCTGAAGTTGAAAACTTGTTAGGTAAGAAGATAAAAATACTACGATCTGATCGTGGTGGAGAGTATATGGACCTCGAATTCCAGAACTATATGATAAAACATGGAATCACGTCCCAACTCTCGGCCCCAAGTACACCTCAGTAGAATGGTGTATCAGAAATGAGAAACAGAACCCTGTTGGACATGGTTCAGTTTATGATGAGTTATGCTCATTTTTCGGACTCGTTTTGGGGATTTGCAGTGGAGACTGCATGTTACATTTTGAACAACGTTCCCTCGAAAAGTGTTTCTGAAACACCTTTTGAGCTATGGAGAACCCATAAAGGTAGTTTACGCCACTTCAGGATTTGGGGATGTCCAACCCTCGTGCTTGTGTCTAACCAAAGAAGTTGGAACCGCGTTCGAAAGTTTACCTTTTTGTAGGCTACCCCAGGGAAACAAGGGGTGGATACTCCTATGATCCGAGTGAGAATAAAGTGTTTGTGTTGACAAATGTGTGAAACCTGAATTTTGATTTCCCTACTTAAGCTAATAATTAAAAGAATTTAACTAAGTATGAAACCCTATTCTAAGTGTTGAATAAATTTTCCTTAAAAAGTTTGGAATTAAAACTAGTGGAAATTTGGCTAAGTGTAAAGTTAAAAGAAACCATGCATTTGGTGTTAACGCATGAAATAAGGCTAAGTATAGTAAGAAGCTGAGGGAAATCATGTGTGAACTTGTGAGGTTGAACGCATGATTGGCCGAGGCGTTGCCTAAAGTCGCCCATGTGTTGAGAATGCGTGAGCGAGAGCAGAGAGAGCGAAATGTTGAGCACAAGGCGCTAGGCAGGTGATCGTGTAGCAGATGAGCGGCACTACACGATGTGGTAGGCGATCGTGTAGCAAATAAGCGGTGAGGTAGGCGATCGTATANTGTGGTAGGCGATCGTGTAGCAAATAAGCGGTGAGGTAGGCGATCGTATAGCAAATGAGCAACGCTACGCGATAAGGTAGGCGATCGCTTAGCAAATGCACGGAGCTCAGTGATGCATTAGACGATCGTGTAGCTTCGGGTGGCACTAAATAATAGAACTACACGATAAGCATAGAAGCTAGACGATAGTGCTAGATGATAGCAATAGACGATAGCGTTAAGCGTTAGACGATAAGCATAGACGCTAGACAATGCACAGGCACTAGGAGATAGACTACACAATGGGGCTACACGATGAGCAAACACGCTACCAATAAGCAGAATACTAAGTGATAGGCATTGTGCAATAGACGTAGATGCTGGGCGATGACGCTATGCGATAAGCGAATGCGTTAGATGATAAGGCGTCGGTGCTAAACGATAAAGCTAAACGATGGGCACAGCAGTTAAGCGATGGGCTATGCGCAAGATCGTTTACTAAACGATTGAGCTACGTGATGGGGCGTGTGAGCTAAGCGATGGATGCAAGAACTACACGATGGAGCGGTGTTGAGGCTTATGTTACGTAAGATGATGAGCTCATCTAGACAAATGGTTGTACCGAGAGAAGTCTGAGATTGAGTTAGTAGAAGCTGAACATATAAATATTCATGCAAAGTGAGTCTTATGCATGATAGAGACACATCAAATAGAAGGTGGATGAGGTTAGGCATTGGCAGATTGAGAGAAAAATGCTTGGACATGCTCAAAGGAGGAGGTGGCGAGTGAGGGTGAAGGGTAAGATGTCTATAAAAAGGGCAGAATGTTTCTCTTCAACTCATAACCATTTTAATTCGTAAAGAACACTAAGAAAAAAAGAAAGTAAGAGGAATTTGTGTGTTGAACGAAGGAAAAGTAGTGTTGGTCGGACAAAGGTCAAAACAGAGGCGTTGGAAGGAGCAGAGTGTATGGACAGACGTCTGGGCTAAGTTCAAACGAGGAGTTATTCCAAACTACTCGTGCAAATCAGGTGATTTTTAAATCAAAACTTTTAAATTGAATGTAGTTTTGGTATGAGGGCTGCCATGATAGAACTCTAACTCTAAGACTATCAAATCCAAGGAAAACTGAGAGGTGTTCACCAATAGAGAGACAGTCGGACCAGGTGGAGTGAACTTGAGACTAGGAATTTTCGCAAAGGAATCTCAAAGAGAAACTCTAAAGTAAACTACGACATTTTCACACATTTTTGTAGAAAGAAATGTCTTGAGATAAGGCTCATAAGAGTGAGTAACCTAATCTTGAAGTTGAATCTGAAATAGGGTCCAACAGAAGATTAAGGGAAACCGGCTGAACTGGGAGGGAAAAGTAATCCTAGCAGATCATTATGAGTGGTTTCTTCTTTTAATATTTTAAGCATATTCTGAATTAATATGCTATAGTTTATGAATGAATGCTTATATTATAAGATGAGCATGAGGTTGGGATGGTTAGGGGGTCTATGAGCCTAGCACCTAAGCCCAAGATGAATTCTTACAGGATGGTCAGGGGATCGCGAAGTTTAGTTCCTGAGCCTATGAGAAGGGAAAACCTTGAATGGGATGGTCAGAGGGCCAACGGGCCTAGCTTCTGAGCCCATGAAAGGGGGAGCTATGTGCACATAGGTTGATGAACGTTTATAGATGTGAAATGTTAACTATCTACCATGTGTATAGGTAGGTTTTGTGAAAAGCTTCAATTCAATGACGAAGGTTTGGCATAGTAACCTCATGATATAATGTTTATAAGTTAAAAGAGACTTATTTTTATGTTTCCATTCACTGAGCTTTGTGAAGCTTATGGTTTGTTTTCTGTGTTTTCCTCGAAGGTAGCAGGAGAGTCCAGGTTGCAGGGTTGGTTAAGGTCTGCCACAAGTTAGAAATAGTACTAAAAGAGTTTTTAGTCGGGGTGAGGTAGGGCTTCATTAGTGAATGTAATTTTAATTTGTAAATTGGTTTCCTAAACAAAGCATGTGTTTTCATTTGTTCCATTAAGTTTTTTTCGTTGCAGTATCAAATATTGTTAAAAGGAAACTAGTAAAGAAGTGGTCAATAGTTGTCCATGAAAAGAAGTGGCATCTATTGACATCACAACTTCTCTTAGATAAAATTTGAAATCTAAGGGAGAGGGTCGTGACAGTTGGTATCAGAGCATAAGATGTTGGGAAAGGGTAAATTAGGAGAAGCATGGAGATACTATAATATGTCTAATGTGTGATATATTATAGGAATCATGCCGCGGGCAAACCGCGCAAGTAACCAGTTGGGACTGAAGATGCTACCTTCAAAAGCAACAGGGGAAGACCATGGTGGGGTCAAGTCATCCGCAAGTAGAATCAGGAGGACGAGCAGATGATGCAAAAATTTTTGCTCGATATTTATTGGCTGAGAGCCTAGGATGGGGTGTCTGTAGACCCCGAGAAACGATTTGGCAATTGAACAGTTGAAGGCATTGGAGCCCAAATATTTTTTAGGACAAGAAAACACCCGAACCCAGCAGATGCAGAAGCTTGGTTCGTGATGGTAGAAAAATGTTTCAGGGTGATGCGATGCCCTGAAGATAGAAAGGTAGCACTAGCCATTTTTCTATTTCATAAAAGAGAAAAGAGCTAAGAATTGGTGGTGGGTATTTGAAAATAGAAGAAGGGGAAAAGAGGAAGTTACTTGGGAGGAATTTGGTAAAGCCTTCCATGAACAATTCTATCCCCAAACATTTCACGATGTAAAGCCAAATGAATTTCTAAAACTCGTCCAAGGCTCATTGTCAATAGTTGAATATGAGCAAAAGTATACCGAACTTAGCAAAATGTTGTCAGCATAATACTAGACAAAAACAAAAGATGTAAAAGATTTGAAGAGGGGCTGGAGTTGAGATATGAACACATATAACCGTCAGTATGGATAAACAAGAATTTCTAAAATTAGTGGAAACAGCGTTACGTGTAGAGGCTAGCCTAGGAGAGCCAACGGAAATGGAATTTGAGGTGTGGAGAGAAAAGAGTTAGAAATTCTCCTTGGGAGTTCTAAATAGAAAAAATAAGTAAGACCAATTCTAGGAAGCAGAAGACAAAAATAGAACCTATCACGGAAGAGGTGCACATTTCCAAGGAATCTATAGCAAGTACCCAAAGGTCGTGGTGTTCAAACTGTAAAAGGTATCACTTTGGGCACTGCTATGGAGGAGCAAATGTGTGTTATAACTGTGGAGAAATTGGTCATTACAAACGGAACTGCCCTCAGTTAGGAAAGGAGGATAAAGGCAAAGGGAAAGCCCCAGAAGCATAGGCAGATGCACACTATTTTCTGTTATAGATGTTTATTTAAAATTACTCTCATGTAATTATGTTTTGTTTGTGATAAATAAAATATATTCTGACAATCTATGTTTGTTTGTTGAAATAATTGTCAGCTAGATGGGACTAAGTCAAGGAAGGAACCCTCTATGCAGGAGATGTGGGAAGTACCATCCCGGGGAATGTCTAAAAGGGATAGATAGATGTTACATTTGTAGGTGTAAGGGGCATAAAGGGAAGCAGTGCCTAGAGTTTTTACGTTTCCTTAGTCACCGGGAACCAACATTCAACGCAAATAAAGATTACCCCTGCCATAGGTGTCGTAGAAGCCATCTAAAAGATCAAGGGGGGAGAAAAGGTTTGTGCCTCAAGTGTGAACAACCCGGTCACCACTGTAAAGATTGTCCAACCAATAGTTCGGCCAGTAGTTCGGGAGGAAATCAAACGTGGAAGGATTATTGGTATTAAAATAGAGACAGAGAGTGCCTAAATAGACTCTATGTGAATAAATAAAGCTTATGAAAATGTTGATATAAATAATAAATTAATTTTTACGGTAATGATTCAAATTTCAGGGACGAAATTTCTCTAAGGGGGAGATAAATGTGAAACCTGAATTTTGATTTCCCTACTTAAGCTAGTAATTAAGAGAATTTAACTAAGTATGAAACCCTATTCTAAGTGGTGAATAAATTTTCCTTAAAAAGTTTGGAATTAAAACTAGTGGAAATTTGGCTAAAAGTGTAAAGTTAAAAGAAACCATGAGTTTGGTGTTGACGCATGAAATAAGGCTAAGTATAGTATGGAGCCGAGGGCAATCATGTGTGAACTTGTGAGGTTGAACGCATGATTGGCCGAGGCGTTGCCAAAATTTGCCCATGCATTGAGAATGCGTGAGCGAGAGCGGAGAGAGCGAGATGTTGAGCGCAAGGCTCTAGGCAGACGATCGTGTAGCAAATGAGCGGCACTACACGATAAGGTAGGCAATCGTGTAGCAAATAAGCGGTGAGGTAGACGATCGTATAGCAAATGAACGGTGCTACGCGATAAGGTAGGCGATAGCATAGCAAATGTGCGGAGCTCAACAATGCGCTAGACGATCGTGTAGCTTCAGGTGGCGCTAAACGATAGAGCTACACTATAAGTGTGAGAGCTAGACGATAAGCATAGAAGTTGGACGATGGCACTAGACGATAGCGTTTAAGCATTAGATGATTACCGTAGATGCTAGATGATGCGCGGGCACTGGGAGATAGACTACACGATGAGCAGGCGTGCTACACGATAGGCAGAATACTAAGCGATGGGCATTGTGCGATAGACACACACGCTGGGCGATGACACTATGGATGCGTTAGACGATAAGCCGTCGGTGCTAAACAATAGAGCTAAACGATCGGCTATGTGCGAGATCGTTTACTAAACGATTGAGCTACACGATAGGGCATGGGAGCTAAACGGTGGATGCAAAAACTACACGATGGAGCGGTGCTGAGGCTTGCGTTACGCAAGACTGGTGAGCTCATCTGGACAAATGGTTGTACTGAGAGAAGTTTGAGATTGAGTTAATAAGAGCTAGACGAATAAAATTCATGAAAAGTGAGTCTTATGCATGAAGGAGACACATCAAATAGGAGGTGGATGAGGTTGGGCGTTGGAAGATGGAGAGAAAAATGCATGGACATGCTCAAAGGAGGAGGTGGCGAGTGAGGGTGAAAGGTAAGATGCCTATAAAAAGGGCAGAATGCTTCACTTCAACTCACAAACCATTTTATTTCGTAAAGATCACTAAGAAAAAGAGAAAGTAAGAGGAATCCATGTGTTGAATGGAGGAAAAGTAGTGTTGGTCGGACGAAGATCAAACAAAAGCGTTGGAAGGAGCAATGTGTACAGATAAACGTCTGAGCTAAGTTCGAACGAGAAGTTATTCCAAACTACTCGTGCAAATCAGATGATTGTTAGACCAAAAGTTTTTAAATTGAATGTAGTTTTGGTGTGAGGGCTGCCATGATGAAACTCTAAATCTAAGGCTGTCAAATTGAAGGAAAATTGAGAGGTGTTCACCAGTGGAGAGATAGTCAGGCCAGGTGGAGTGAACTTGAGACTCCAAATTTTTCCAAGGAATTTTAGAGCGAAACTCTAAGGTAAACTAGCTAAGATATTTTCACACATTTTTGTAGAAGGAAATGTCTTGAGATAAGGCTCGTAAGAGTGAGTAACCTAAGCTTGGAGTTGAATCTGAAATAGGGTCCAACAAGAGATTAAGGGAAACCGGGTGAACTTGGAGGCAAAAGCAATCCCAGTGGATCACTGTGAGTGGTTTCTTCTTTTAAGCTTTTAAGCATATTCTGAATTAATATGCTATGATTTATAAATGAATGCTTATATTATAAGATGAGCATGAGGTTAGGATGGTCAAGGGGTCTATGACCTAGCACCTGAGCCCAAGATGAATTCTTACAGAATGCTCAGAGGACTGAGAAGTCTAGTTCCTAAGCCTGTGAGAAGGGAAAACCTTGAATGGGATTGTCAAAGGGCCGACGGGCCTAGCGTTTGAGCCCATGAAAGGGGGAGCTATATGCACATAGGTTGATGAATGTTTATAGATGTGAAATGTTAACTATCTATAGTGTGTATAGGCTGGTTTGTGAAAAGCTTCATTCAATGACGGAGGTTTGCATAGTAACCTCATGATATAATGTTTATAAGTTGAAAGAGACCTATATTTATGATTCCACTCACTGAGCTTTGTGAAGCTCATGGTTTGTTTTCTGTGTTTTCCTCGCATGTAGCAGGAGAGTCTAGGTTGCAAGGTTGGTCAAGGCCTGCCATAAGTTAGAAATAGTACTAAAAGAGTTTTGTAGTCGAGGTGGGGCTACATTAGTGAATGTAATTTAAATTTGTAAACTGGTTTCCAAAACAAAGCATGTGTTTTCATTTGTTCCATTAAGTTTTTCCGTTGCAGTATTAAATATCGTTAAAAGGAAACTAGTAAAGGAGTGGTCAATAGCTGTCATGAAAGAGTGGCATCTGTTGACATCACGCCTTCTCTTAGATAAAAGTCAAAATCTAAGGGAGAGGGTCATGACAAAATGCTATCTTCTTGGAAGAAGACCACATCAAGAATCATAAACCACGAAGTAAGCTTGTTTTACATGAGATTTTTAGTGAGACTTCTGGGGGTTCAACAAGAGTTGTTGAACAGATCTAAAAATCAACAGGAGTTGTTGATGTCAGTTCATCTAGTCAACCATCTCAAGAGTTGAGACTACCTCGACATAATGGGAGGGTTATGAACCCATCGGAATGCTACATGGGTTTGACTAAAGTCTAAAACATTATTTCTTATGATGGGGTCGAGGATCTATTGTCTTATAAGTAAGCAATGGAGGATGTTGACAAAGATGAGTAGATTAAAGCCACGAACCAGGAAATGGAGTCTATGTACTTCAATAAATTCTGGGAACTTGTGGATCAACCAGATGGGATAAAACCTGTAGGGTGTAAGTGGATCTATAAGCGAAAACGAGGTGTAAATGGAAAGGTGCAAACCTTTAAGGCTAGACTCGTGGCAAAGGGTTATATCCAGGTCGGAGGAGTGGACTATGAGAAAACTTTCTCACCTGTTGTCATGTTGAAGTCTATCAGGATACTCCTGTCCATAGCCACATTTTATGACTATGAGATATGGAAAATGGATGTCAAGACTGCCTTTCTGAATGATAATCTTGAGAAAACCATCTACATGGCTCAACCAGATGGGTTCATAGTTCCAGATCAAGAGCAGAGAGTTTGCAAGCTTAATAGGTCCATTTATAGGATGAAACAAGTGTCTAGATCATGGAACATTAGATTTGACAATGTGGTCAAATCATTTGGCTTTGATCAAAACGTTGATGAGCCTTGTGTATACAAGAAAATCATCAACAGCTCAGTAGCTTTTCTGGTACTGTAAGTGGATGATATCCTACTCATTGGGAATGATGTAGGTTTTCTGACTGACATTAAAAAGTGGCTAGTCGCCCAATTCCAAATGAAAGATTTGGGAGAGGCACAGTATGTTCCAGGAATCCAGATCATTCGAGATCATAAGAACAAGAGGTTAGCCTTGTCTCAGGCATCGTACATAGATCAAATGTTGATCAAGTACAGGATGCAGGATTCCAAGAGGGGTTTATTACCCTTCAGGCATGGAATTGTATTGTCTAAGGATCAATGTCCTAAGATACCTTAAGAGGTTGAGGAGATGAGACGGATTCCCTATGCTTCAGCTGTTGGAAGCTTAATGTATGCAATGTTATGTACTAGACCTGACATTTGTTATGCAGTAGGCATTGTCAGTCGTTATCAGTCCAATCCAGGATTAAATCATTGGATGGCAGTCAAAACGATCCTCAAGTATCTTCGGAGAACGAGGGACTACATGCTCGTGTATGGAGATAAGGATTTAATCCTTATAGGATACATAGACTCTTGACTTTCAGACTGATAGAGATTCTCAGAAATCGACATCAAGGTCAGTGTTCACTCTGAATGGAGGGGTTGTAGTTTGGCGAAGCATCAAGCAAGGATGCATTGCGGACTCCACTATGGAAGCCGAATACGTAGTCACTTGTGAAGCTGCTAAAGAGGTTGTTTGGCTTAGGACGTTCCTTACAGATTTGGAAGTTGTTCCAAATATGTTTTTGTCGATCACTCTCTATTGGGATAATAGCGGGGCTGTGGCAAATTCAAAGGAACCTCAGAGTCATCGTAGAGACAAGCATATAGAACGGAAATATCATTTGATCAAGGAGATTGTGCATCGCGATGATGTGATAGACACGAAGATTGCGTTAGAGCACAACGTTGTTGATCCGTTTATAAAGGCTCTCTCTCACGGCTAAAGTGCTTGAGGGTCATCTGGAGAGTCTGGATCTACAGGACATGCGGCATCTTGTCTAGGGCAAGTGGGAGATGATACTGGGGTATAGAGTATGCCCTAGTTTATTGTATAATGTACTTATTTTTTTTTCAATATATTGTTCATTAGTCTCTCGAGGCATTAGGACAAGTAGAAGATTGTTGGGATCGGTGTCCTAATTCTCTCGGAGTCTCGTAGTTTGTAAACTTTGTACACATTGTTATTAATAAAATCAGAGTTATTTTATTTTGCATTTACTCATATCCAATAAACAAATCTCTATGGTTATTGTATGTAAACTTAAGCATATATATGAGATATACAAGTGGATCATGCCTTACATAATAACTTAAAAGGTCTGTTGTATACGGATTAAGGAGGGATACCTTATCCTGGTGATACTATGGATACGACTGTCACACCCCGCCCCGAGCCCGCACTTATGAGCCCGAGGAAAGGCGTGAGGGACACAGATACCACCCTTTTGTGATACCTACTATCCAACTGAACCTCTTTACAACACTTAGTAAACTTTAAGTCAAGGAGATAACAGCAACTGAATAATTAGGCCCATTTTATTACAACAATATAACATTTATACAACTCCAAGACTTAACTACAAAGTTTACATCAACAACTGTAAAACCTCCGGAAGTGTAACTGTGGCTTGTGGCAGACCTTGACCTTAGCAGCACCCTAGAACTCCTCACATTTTTCTACCTAGGAAGAAAAACATGAAATAACATAATGAGCTTCACAAAGCTCAGTGAGTGGTAAGCAACTTCTAGAGTCTATTTCAACTCATAAATAACAAGCATATCATAAATACGAGATTACATTCAAACCTCAGCCTTGAATGAGTCTGTTCTCAACTCTATCTACACACATGGTAGATAGCTAAACTGATAACTACTTAGAATGAATATGTTGTCTACCTACACACACGGTAGATAGTTAACTATTACTAATACAACGCTTACTCTTTTGCGTTTCCCCTATGTCTTCTATGTGCACATAGATCCCCGCGCATGAACTCAGAAGAAGCTAGGCCCATCAACCTTCTGACCATCCCATACGAGGATCCTCCCATAGGCTCAGGAACTAGACCTCTCGGTCCTCTGACCATCCCGTGAGGTTTTGCTTTCGAGCCAAGGAAATAGGTCTATTGACCCCCTGACCATCCTGATCACATAATCTCATTCTCATGCTAGGTACCCATTCATAACATAAGCATATACAATTTACTCTAAAAGATATGTTTTAAGACGTAAAGGAAAGTACCACTCACCTTGGCAAGGATAGGAATCTTTCTCTCAAGAAGTTCCTTGATCACCTCGGGCTCCCTTTTGAACCCTCAGATCCAGATTCAATTTAAAGATTAGATTACTTATAGTTCTAGGCTTTATCTCTAGATACTTCCTTCTACAGATATACTCTAAAATGTCTCAAGAAGCTTACCTCAAAATCTTAGCTCATAAATTCTCATGATTTGACCGAAAACATCAAAACATCAAGACAGGACCAGCTTACCCAACAGCTCGACCCCTCTGTCTTGTCCTCATTCTCCAACCCGATTCCTTGAAGCTTCTTCTTCAGAAGCCCTACCCTAAAAACTAGATTCTTTTATATTTTAGATGGATTTAGAATCACATCAAACGCATGAGTATTCTGAGAGAACTCCTCTTCCCAAGTAGATGCTACTTTCAGACCTTCCTATCCGACAGCATCTCCTTCTCTTGGAACTTCATGACCGACGCATGGTCTTGCTACCAACGCATGTGTTCTTCATCAACGCGTAAACTCCTCCCAATCAGCCTTTATACACTCTTCTGAATATCCTTTGAGGAGAATTTGAGTTATGGTCTGAAGTCCTTGGCCCTATTTATAGGCGTCCAAGATCTCTCTAAGGCCGACACCTCCTACTTGGTCGCATGTCCAAGTGTCCTTTCCTTACACTATTAACGCAATCTTGCGTCATCGCAATCTAAGGTGTCTTGCTCCCCTTTTACCAACACATAACCCTCAATTTTGCATGTCTTCTTGTGTATCCACCTCATTTGCTTAAGGCCTAAGATTCCTTCCCAACAAGCCATATGTCCAGATGATGTCTTTGCATGCGTCTATCCAATCTCATATGCGGTCATCTAATCTCAATTGCGTCCATCAAAATTCCATAACCTTCTTATGTCCAGCATCAATCGGTGCATGCGTCCATTCAATCTTTCCTTGTGCATCTAATTAACGCACATTTGGGTTCACATATGGCTAGATGCCTCGCAAGGCTCATCTTTGGCCGCAATATCCTTTCCTTTCGCATGGCTTACCTTTGCCCTATGCGCTCAATAGGATAATGACCAACACTCTTTCAACGCATACTTAGCTTGTCCTATGCACCCACATGCCTTCAGATGTCCAACGCATAGCACATCACCAACGCATAGTGTTGCCGCATCCATCTGTGTAGCATCGCCGCATGCGATTGCGTAGCACTGCCGCATCCATCGCTGCATGCCTCTTCGTCGTATCACCGCATGCCCTCGGCCCATACTACCAACGATCCTTTGGCCGCATCTCTCGCTAGCAAGGCGCCCCGATCAATGCATGCGCGTGTCTCCAGTGCCTTGCGCTCATGTCCGACAACCTAAGACTGCCGCATGCGTTTTCTAACCCTTCAAGACTTGGTTGCTGCATGAATACTAACCTCCCAAATAACCTCTCAAAGTCTAATAGCAAACGCATGCACAACACCAAACGCCCAAATGACCTCTAAACTGAGCAAGGCCAATGCATGAGCAACTCTTGGCAATGCCTCTTGTCAATACTTTGGCCAATCATGCGTCCAACCTTACAACCGCATGGTTGCCTTTTCAACTTATGCGTTAATGTCTCCTAACACTTCACACATGGGTCCTTTTTGACCTTACACTTAGCTAAATTTCATCAATTAAAGCTTAACTCAAAACTACTTAAGGAAAGTCTATTCAACACTTAGAAATTTCCTTCACTTCAACATAAGATTTAACTTCCACTTAGTTAATTCTTTTTAACACCTACTTAAGTAGGAAAAATGGAAATCCGGGTTTCACAACGGCCCGCTTTGTAGAGATTTATAAGTGTTGTGCACTACTATAGATGGTATGATCCTGACCATTCATGTGGAGACATGCGAGCCGAAGTGTCTTATACAAAAGTTTGTATAAGATCGAACCACGGGATGATTCGTCTCTTTATATAATTCCATTGATACTTGAGACTTACATCTCATTTAAACGACCATAGGTGACATAACCTTAATCCTGAGTGTTTTGGGAACTCCTGCCTTTAAGGGCAGTCCTTTGATTAGTATGGGTGGTCAGATTGCCAACTCAATAAGCCTACCTTTTTGGGGATTTGTCTGATTAGGGAGCTGGGAACTCAGTTATACAAGATGGAATTCACTCCTTCTCTGAAGCAGGGGTAAGTAGATAGATTGCTCCCTTAAGGGCTGATTCCAGGTCTTGAACATAGTGGCCACATCCTCTCTTTGGAAGAGAGGACTCAATCATAGCAAGACTATGACTTATGTTCATTAGAGGAATCAGTGGTACTTAAGGAGTTAGATGTAATTATAGGGGCTTGGTAAATTGGCCCAGCTGTACTTACAAGCGATCTGTGAAGGGTTATTGCACAGTTGATTGGTTGATATGGACAAAGAAATATACTGTAGTGAGGAAAGTGCAACTGTCAGTCTTTCGTGGAGTGTCCGACAGTTAACGGATGATGGATCCCGTGACTAAAGAGTTTAGTCAGTTATTCACGTACCGTTGGAGCTTTAAGCTATAGGTCTATAAGGTCTCCTTGGTAGCTCAATGGATTCAAGTTGAGAATCGATTCTTGGAGTTTGTTTGAAGTGTTCAAATTAACAAGAGAAAATTCAATTATATATGATATAATTGGTGTGATGTATGAGATACATCAAGTGGAGGATTAATGTAAATATGATTTACATTAAGTACCATAAAATAGAAAAAGATCTATGGTTTATATGTTTCATGAGATGAAATATTAAAACTATAGGTTATAAATATAATATGGTAAATTGGTTATCATATTTATTTATAATAATATTAATTATTTGATAATTAATTCTCTTTCTCTAATAACCAATTGAGTGGGAGGTTATTGGTGGTTTTATAGTAACCATGAGATAAAAAGGAAAAAAAAATTCCTAAAGTTTAGAGCGTTGCCTTATTCGGAAAGTTTCTCACGGACAAGCTATCAAATGAAATTATTTCACTAAGCGATAGCTCTCAGAGACTAAACGATTGTGCTTTCTTGACTATACGATAGTTCATCAGTTAATTGTAGCTAAACGATCGTGTGGCTTTGTCTATACGATAGGCTACCATTTACTAAACGATCTAGCACATTGTCTATACGATAGACAGCTTTCTATCTCCCACTTGCTCAATCGTCTATACGATCGTTGTCCTCCAGTCTCTTCCTCAAGCCAAGATCATACAAAGCCCACAACTCCTAGATTCTCACACCGAGAATAGTAAGGTAACCATTGTGGTGGTGTCCTCATTTAACTCAATTGGTTTCGATAAGCCGTTGGTCGTTCATTGTATTCATGTTGTTGATCGTGTTGTGCACCAGTCAATGCGTTCGAGCGTTGCTGTTCTTGGACGCTTGGAGACTTTTTGAGGGATTCGTGAAGAATGTTTCTTCAAAGGTACGCATACTCTATCCCTTGATTCTATGAAAGCAAGTTGTAATTTCTTGTTGTTGCATGACTTATTAGTTTCTGTTCTTGTACTATAATTGTTTATGTTCAATTTCGAATGGAATTTGGAACGATCGTTCCACTGCTCATGGAAATCCCGATGCTTGATTTCCTTCATTTTCTTCTTTTGTCATTATATTTTTCATGTATTTTCTTTTTCTTTTCCATTTAATTTTACATTCTCCATTTGTCATTAGGATTTTCAACAATTTCTATTTCGTCGTCATATCCTTTGTTTTTTTTAATTTTTATTGATAAATTATTCGTAAATTAAAATTTAAAACCATTTCTTCTAATAATAATTAAATTCTCTCTTTCTTACACATTTTCACATAATAAATACATATATTTGTTTTTTTATCCCTCAAATTTTATTTTATTAAAGAGCTCAAAGTCTTCTAAATGAAAATTAAAAGTTTTTATTCTTCGTAAGAAAAATATAAAGATGAGATCGAATTAAGCAAATTTGAAATTTATTTTGTTAGATTAAGAAATACAGATAGCTTTTATGAACATGCAGTTTATTTAAAATTTTATCTTCCAAAGATTTTTAACCATGTATATCACATGTGACCTTTAACTTGTTACTAAAAGATGAGTTTATGGGGCGTGATAACTCTTGTTTTTTTTATTCTCTTGGAGTGGAGAAAAAAGTGTGAGAGATACAAAAGTTTTGAGATAATAGTGTTGTAATTGGGATCGATGAGGTGATTATAACAATTTTTTACGGAGTAAATTTCTTTCTAATGAGTCGTGATTTTCTTTGATTTCAACGATTTACAAGTAAATTCTTGTCTTCATTATTTTGTTGTCTTCTATTAATTTTTTTCTTATATTCTTGTGTGTCTTATTTTGGGTTTTTAGTTTGTATTTAAGTGGGGAGCCAAAAATTTAACCATAAAATTTTAATTTCATTTGATTGAACTATAACTTAAATATAATCGATAGTATTAATGCCTTTTATTAGTTAAGTTTTCATTGACTCTATTGAATGGTTTAACATTAAATTTTTTGTTTGCGCTTTTTTTTTTTAAGTACAATGCAAATATGAAAGTTTCAACTTCTTACGTCAAGAGAATAAATATTAATCATTACTAAGTTATGTTTATGTTGACATATTGATAAGCACTTTATCAATTTAACGATGCTCATTTTTTTCTATAATAATATGCTAGTTAAAAGTTAAATACATGAATATCACTCATAATTCTTATGAAATAAAAAATGGGCAATTTTATAAGCATATGCAAAGATTTTTGTTTTATATTGATTTATTGTAACAAACAATGAAGGTAAATAAAAGAGGACAAAAGAAAAACATCCCTCTAGAGAAGTTGATATAACTAATTGTTGACATGGTGGTTCATATCCAAATCATTCAGGGTAGTCTAAATTTTTATAAAAGGGTAAGGGGTTAACCAAAGGAAAGGTTTTTTTTAGGATAAAAAAAAAAAAAAAGAAATTGTTAGTAATTATAGATAATAATGTTGGATTGATCATTTAATAAGATTCAAACTTTACTTGACAGATCCAATACTAACATGTTACATACAATATTTAAACATTTATATATTGAGATACTCATTTAACAAAATAAAATTTATATAACATATATAATTACTTTTGAAGATTAAAAAAAAAAAACATTATAACAAAATGAGAGTTTTCATTTATTAGCTATATCTATACTGGCTACTCTCTCTCAAGAATATCGACACTCAGTCAATATAAACTTCATGAACATGGTGTTTATGGTAAGCACTCATATGTTATTCGCACACACATAATTCTTATGCTCGTTTGAAAACACATTCAGATAAAAAAAAAAATTGTTACCATTTAGAGCCTATTTGAAAACGTTCCCATTTCCTATTTCCGGTTTCATGTTTCTTGTTTTTTGTTCTCATTTTTTTTAAGAATTGGAAACAGGAATATGTTTGATAACTATTTTTGTTTCCTATTTCTTGAAAAAAAAATAAATGGAAACAGAAACTTGTTTGATAACTGTTTCTTATTTTTTTATTAATAATAAAAAAATAAGAAATATATATGTTATACATTAAACATTAGATATATATATATATCAAAAGTTTATATCATTTAATACAAATAATTCCTGAACTAAAAATAATAACAAAAATGTATCTATCCTTCGAATGTTCAATTTTGATTGACAATGTTATCTCTCACGTGAGCCATTTGTAATTTATTTCAACTAAAAACAATAGTAACGTCTTAAATAATTTTATCTAACTAAATTATACTACTCTGCAAATTGTCTAGCAAATTCTGTGAATCTTCGACGATCATTGATTTATTGCTAAAATCATTGAACGTTTAAATGAGAAAATTTTATATATTATAAAATTGTAACTAGTTTTAAATGTAATAAAAATAAAAAAACTTAAATTAAAATAATACATAAACATACATATTGCAAAATTCAAAATTTTAACATTTGGAAAAAAAATTTAATTTACAGAATTTAAAATTGAAAACTAAAATAATATATAAAGAGACTTCTAGGATTTCACCCTTACCAACCAACCAAGCAATGTTATAAAACTTTAAGAAAACGAAAATTAATAAAGTAGAAATGGAACTGGGAGAAACTACTTTTATAGTTCCTTCAAATTTGCTCATTTTTTTAGAAACGTTTCCTAAATTTTAGAAACAAGAAACAAGAACATTAATCAAACAAGTCCATTTCTTGAAAATGAGAAACAATAATAGGAAACGGAAATATTATCAAACAGACCTTAAATTTTTGGATTTTGAAAATTGTGTTTAAACTTACCACTAAAGAGTGCGGTTGCAATTATTTGCATTCATGTCTAGTTTTATTGAGATGATGTTATCTTCTTCAATGATTGGATCACTATCCAAGAAGTGTGAATTCATTTCCTCTTTTATTTCATCATAAAACTTTGATAATTTTCTTGTGTTTCTGTTCATCAAAACATAGAAACTGCAAAACACACATAAAATAATGATCAAATTTGAAGGTTTTTTAAAAAAGAAAAAAATACAAAAAAAAAAAACAGTTACCAAGTAGCACGAATCAAGATTTGATCAGTTTTATAGTCACAAACAATCTCGACAATAACTATTCTTTCCATGAACACAATTCCATGTTCGTAGTTGAACAACGTCATTCCTTAAAAACAAAAACATAGATATATAACGCAAAAATTCCACAAATTTTTTAATAAAATAAATACTTGTTAAATTATGGAAATTTTAAGAGAAAAAATAATGAAATTACCAAGAAGGATATTGGTCCACCACCACCTGCAATTTATGAACCACCCATATGAGACCCCTTTTAGTCACTTTTGGTGTTGTGCCCAATCCTATGGTCACCAATCCACAACTTTTCCAATGGTTTAGTTTTGACTCTTAAAAAAAAGAATAAATTTAAAAAAATAATAACAAAGTGTCATGAATCACTTTTTATGACTTTTAAAATCATTCCATAAACTACTTTAAATAATCAAAAAATCAATATTATCAAAACGAAAAATGCGATTAGAAATGTAACTCGAACTTGTAACTGGTTGATGATGAAAAACATTGTCATATTTTTATCAGGTCCCAAATCGTATAATTTGATCAAGAAATGACGTTGATAAACCAGACCATCATTCAATAACCCTCTCATTGTTAATTTTCCATTAGTTATGTCAAGATTTCTAGGCTCATAATTATCCATCTTTCTAACCTGGCCTATCAAAGGGGAAAAAATCAATCAATCAATAGATTATTATATCTTTCAAAAACATAAACAAAAGTGTTGGGAAAAGAAATAAAATTTTAATTTTACATGAAAAGAAATAAATTTTTAATCTTATTTGCAATGATGGCTTAGCAATAATAATGTTAGAAGTTTTAAGATTTTCTATACAAATTGTGGGATGCCCTTTCAACTACAAAATACCTCTATTTGTATCTCCAAATCTTTGTTCTTTCTTTAAAATTGAATTTATTTTATTACCAAAATTACAATTATATGATGAAGATATGGCTGTCATCATATGATATTTTTTTGCAAAAGAAGATTTAATGATAGAAATGGAGAATTGGGAGAGAGAGAAGAATTACTATTTATAAGAGGTTTTTTTCAGTTTTTTTTCTTTAGTGAGATTTATATTTTTTTCAATTTTTTTTTTTTTTTGTCATTTTATGTTTCTAATAATTTAAACCTTTTCAGTATTTTTCTTTAGTGAGATTTAATTATTTTTCAGTATTTTTTTTTTTTTTTTGTAATTTTATGTTTCTAGTAATTTGAACTTTTACCTATCATTAATGTTATTTTACATGAATTTTCAGTTTTAAGATGTTATAAAACATTCATTGTTTTTGTAAGTTGATGTTGAGTTTTGTATCTCAATCAATTTGGAATTGTTTTATTTTGTTTTGTTTTATTTACTTAATTAATGAGTGAAGGTAAATTTAATTATAATATCTGATATAAGCAAATTATCATAATTTTTTATACTTTCTTGAAAAATAATTATTGCACATTTTCTTCCCCAAATTGACCTTTTTAAAATAATAATAATAATAACTCTCTTGAAAAACGTGGCACATGCAAGAGTTGTTGGTAAATTTAAACGTTCATCCTTCTCTTTTGCAAATACTATTTTACAAATAATCAAAAAAGACCGGAAATTTCCATAAAAGTCTAATCTCATTTATCTTGAAGAGTTTCTAAGTCACACATCTTTCCATAAAAGGATAATGATTTACCCTTTTAAAAAAATTAAAAAAGAAACTCCATTGCAAAATCAATCGATCTCTCACTTTTGAGGGAAGCCATTGACGCATCAATAAAAACCGTTTGAAATTTTCTCGTCAAAATAGGTTACAATCCACAAATTGAAAAAGGAATGTTGAATTTTCGGGTTAGTTCAAAAAACACTCTCAACCTACCAAACTCAACCCATGTACACCCTTACTTCATATCAATGATTTTAAAAAACAAACCAAATTTTCAAAACTAAAAAAAGTAACTTTTAAAAATTTATTTTTGTGTTTTGGAATTTGGTTAAGAATTCAACCATTGTACTTAAAAAAAGACGCAAATAATTTTTGTAAGAAATGGGGAGGAAACGGGCTTAATTTTCAAAAATAAAAAACAAAAAACAAAATTCTTACAAAACTGAGTCTAAATAATTACCAAGCGAGTGGTTAAAAGGAAAGGGAAAATTTTACAATGCATTTAAAAAAAGTCAAACATGGAAGTGGCCCATGTGTTTCAACTCGTTTTGAAACTATGGGCCAAGCTTTGTTTTAATGTGAGCCAATGTGTAATCTTTTAAAATCCAGACCAAACCATGACCCATAAAGTCCAACAGATGGAGACTACAGTGCAACGACGTGTCTTCTTTCACAATTTAATGATTCAAATAATGGGTTTTTGTTGGATTACAGAAACATGCAGCGGAAGAAAACAGGATCAAACATTCTAATTCCTTAATTTTGACATCAAAATAAGCATGTTCATAGGGTATTAAGAGGGTTTCAAGACATACCTTTAGATATCCTCTTCAAACACGAATTTGAATTGCAATCTTCTCCAATTGAAGTCGTGGATCACCAAGAGATCTTATCTACTATTCTCAGCCTTGAATTTGAGTGGTGGAACCAAAATTGGGCTAAATTTGTGAAGGTTTGTGGGTTGAAGAGAGGGAAAAACGGTTTATGCATCAACTAATTTTCAGCAACCTCCTCTATCTTTCAATCTCAAAATTGAAGAGTTTTACTTTTATCATTCTCTTTCATGCAGGCACTCAAAAGACTAGCTGATACCACTTCAAATGCATGGAATTAATGGGCAATATGTGTGAATTGGAAGAATCCACCTCCTACTAAGAGAAGTTTGGATGTTTCCACTAACAACTTAATTTTCAATTTTAATTTCTAATTTTAATTAATTCCAAAATTAACTAAAATCTAATTTAATTAATTCTAAATTAATTAATTTCAAAATTTCAAAATCCAATTTCTCAAGTTGAATAAAATTGAAAATTAATTTGATTTTAATTAATTAAATATATTTAATTAATTAAATAAAAATTTAATATCAAATATTAAATTAATCACACACCAATTTTAAACATGAATCCTATTCATGTAATTAATGTTTAAATCAACATTTAATATTATAAACTCTCCAATTTTCGTTTATTTTTTAAAATTAAATGTTAATTAATTATATCGAATATAATTAAATGAATTCAATCCCTAAATTCAATTTGAACACTTCAAATTATATCATTCCAAATTAATTTCATTCAATTTACTAATTCAAGATGTTCATATTTTACGAGCTAGTAGAGGGACCTTATGAACCTACAGATCATGAGCTCCAACGATTTGAGATTAATTGACTAAAACTCTTTAGACCAAATTAATCAATATTCATTAACTATCGAGTCACACCACTATAGCTCGATAGTTGCACTCTTCTCACTGTAGATATATTTGTGACCACTTGATTTAACCATAATCATTAAGTCGACCCTTCACAGGTTGTTCGTAAAAACGGCTAGGTCAAATGTTGTTTACCCCCGAAATTACATCTTGCTTCTTAAGTTCCACTGATCTCTAATGAACAATTGGTTTGTGATCCAATCACTAAACCAGATCCCTCTCGAGCATATGAGAGGATGGGGCCCCTTGTTCAAGACTTGGATTCAGCACTTAAGAGAACAAACTTCCTCCTATCCCTAAATCGGGTAGGCATGAATTCCATCTTGCACCCTATGTCCCCAGCTATCTACTCGGTCTTACCCCTGAAATGGGAGGCTTATTGAGTCGGCGTTGTTGAGCCAACTCTCACCCATACAAATGTAACGATAATCACAAATAAACAAGAGTTCATAGTTAGCTCAAGATTAAGGTCAAGTTACCTAGGTCATCTCTATGAAATAGTCAGTCTTAAACAGTAAACAACGTTATAAAGTAAGAGTGACTTATTTCTTGGTTCGATCTTATGCAAACCCATTGCATAAGACGCCCCCACTCCTCATGCCAATACATGAACGAATCAGGATCACTTCGTTTGTAGCACCTTATAACAAATTGTAACAATTACAGAGTGGGTTGCACTGATAGTCTTACCGAAATAAGGCACCCAACCTTATTCGTATACTATAGATCATTTTGACTATTTACTCGAACCTGGTCCATTTTTATGTCTCCACATAAATTTCAAGTATTCATATAATAGTCATGGATCTTAGTTTATTGGATTTAGTCTTTATAAGTGCAATTTACAAATTCAATAACAACTTTACTGAAGAAATGTTGAATGATATCTTTATTGATAATAGAAAATGTTTAACTCTACAAACTGCAATGACATACAACCCAACCGTTTCTATATAAAAGGCCTTAAAAATAGGCTAATTTTAAGTAAATGTCTTGAACATTTTATTTCTTACCAAAAAAGAAAAAAGAAAGGAAAAAAACATGTTGTCCTTCCTATTTTATCTAATATCAGTGGTTATTTACAATTTAGTCTCACCTATGTTATATAGTTATATATATTATTCTCTCTCCCCCATTTATATATGTTCTCTCCCCAATGATATATTTCATATATTTCTCTCCCTCATGATACACACCCATTTCTTCCTCTTCCCTCTCTTTTCCTCCTTCCCCCTCCCTAACTTTTCGTCTTCCGGCGATGTGAAACAACCGGTTGGGGCAAATCGAAGGTGACAGGACAAGCAGATTTGGTTCATGGTACGGTGGGACGAGAAAATCTGGTTAACGGCGACGGGGAGAGTAGATGAATGTTGTGTGTGTGTGGTGGGGCGAGCAAATCCGGTTAACGACGAGGAGAGTAGATGAATGTGTGTGTGTGTGGTGGGGCGAGCAAATTCGGTTAACGGCAACGGGGAGAGTAGATGAATGAGTGTGTGTGCATGTGTGCATGTGTGCGTGTGCGCGTGTGTGTCTCCAATTCAAAATGAAAAATATATATTAAATGTTTTTTCTCTTTCCAAATAAAAATGGAAAAAAAATCATATTAAATTCATTTTCTCCCTCCATCATAAATGTATTTTCTCTCCATCATTAAGAAAATTTGGAAAATAGAGAAATAAATGTAACTCATTAATGAAAAAGCATAATTACACAATTAGTAGGATGAAGAACGGAAATATAGAAAATAAATAAAGAAAAATTACATTTTTGTCCAAAAATAACATTAAAAGTCCTTATTGAAAAAATCAAAATTAAAGACATTTTTGAAAATATCTAACCAAAGATGGTTTTTTTTATGTAAAAATCCTTTCAAGTAATATATATAACTAAAATGTTAAAAATCAAATACATAATACCAAGTGCATCATTATCAACTTCGAGCTTATAAATTCCTCCACCACACACATTGTCACATCAGTTTGATAATAATAATTATAAATTAACGAACTCAAAATGTAACCTAAGTTGAAAGCTAATCTAATTTGTTTGTTTTTTTTATTTCTTTATTTTTTTCAAAAAGAGCATAATAAGATTATGTTTCTATAATTTTTCTTACTTATAATTTATAAAATATAATACAGCTAAGAGAGGTAAAGATTCATCTCGGTTCTTGTTTGAGAATCCGCAGCAATAGATCAGATCCCTCTTTCGGGGGACTTGTCTTGTACTCCATTAGGCAAGAAGTATCAAGATCATATATTTTAATATTCATTCCCTCAATATTAAATTAAAAAAATATAACAATAAGATGGAGAATGAATATAATTAAGCATCTCTCGGTTACACATTCATTTATTAATCTTGATAAGTTAATGAATGAGAGCAATGAGAGTTTAAACTCATTCATAAATTACATTTCACTTCTCCTTTATGTTAGACCCATAGCTAAATGACTGATTAAATAACAAAATTGAAAATTTAATAGATTGAATTACAAAATTATAAAAAAAAATAATAATAATAATAAATTGAAATTTTGATGGAATGAATTTAGGGTAGAAGTAATTAATTTTAAATGGATTTTGGTGTCCAAAGAGTCGTTGCTCGAACAAGTTCAATTCCATCAGTGATCACAGAGTGGTGGAGTTTGATGTCTTCTTTTTTACCATTCAAAACAACACCGTTTTCCATAGGCATAGACAAAGATTGTAATTGCTTGTCTACTCCACATTCTTTAAGGTATTTGATTATTACAACCGACAACTGATGACTCTGTGATACCCAACGAGGAGTTCCCTGAAAGAAACCATAATATTCACAAACCTTTTCTTTTTCTGATTCAAAGAAGTGATAGACTCGCATCTTTAATTTCATGTCTTCTTCTTTTGTTATTTTTTCTTTCAATAATTCCTATTTTATCCTCACATCATTTCCTACTTTGTTGTAGACTTTTTTTTAATGTATTTTCTTCTTTTGTCATTATATCTTTCATGTATTTTCTTTGTCTTTTCCATTTAATTTTACATTCTCCATTTGTCATTAGATTTTTCAACAATTTCTATTTCATCCTCATATCCTTAGTTTTTTTTTTAATTTTTATTGATAAAAAATTAGTAAATTAAAATTTAAAATCATTTCTTCACATAATAATTTCATACTCTCTTTCTTACACATTTTCACATAATAAATACATATATTCCGTTTTTCTTTCCCTCAAACTTTATTTTATTAGAGAGCTCAAAGTCTTCTAAATGAAAATTAAAAGTTTTTATTCTTCATAAGAAAAATATTGAGATTTGATCAAATAAAGCAAATTTGAAATTTTATTTTATTGGATAAAGAGATACAATTAGATTTTATGAACGTGCAGTTTATTTAAAAATTTATGTTCTAAAGATTTTGAACCATGTGTATCGCATGTGATCTTTAACTAATTACTATAAGATGAGTTTATAGGTCGTAATAATTCTAGTATTTTTAATTCTCTAGTGTGAGTGTGGAGAAAAAAGTGTGAGAGATACAAAAGTTTTAAGCTTAAATATAATTGAACTATAAAATTGTGAGAAAAAGTTTTGAGAAAGTTTATGGGACGTGATAACTCTAGTTTTTTTAAATATAAATGAACTATAAAGTTTTGAGAAAAAGTTGTGAGAGATACCATAAAATTTTAATTTCATTTTATTGAACTATAACTTAAATATAATTGATATTATTAATGTCTCTTATTGGTTAACTTTTCATTGACTCTACTTAATGGTTTAACATTATATTTTGAGTTTAAGCATTAAAAAAAAAAAAGTACAATACAAATACAAAAATTTCCACTTCTTACTCTAAGAGAATAAATAAATATCAACCACTACTAAGTTATGTTTATGTTGACATATTGATAATACAAATACTATATCAGTTTAATGATGCTCATTTTAATATTACACTTAGTTAAAAGCCAAATACATGAATATCACTTTTAATTCTTATGAAACAAAAATGGGCAATTTTAAAAGTATATGTAAATATTTTTGTTTTATATTGATTTATTGTAAGAAACAATGAAGGTAAATAAAAAAGGACAAACAAATAACATACCTCAATAATAAAGTTGATATAACTAGCATTGTTGACATGGTGGTTCATATCCAAATCACTCAGTCTAGTCTGAATTTTTATAAATAGGTGAGGGGTTAACAAAAGGAAAGGTTTTTTCTTGGATAAAAAAAGAGAAATTGTTAGTAATTATAGATAATAATGTTGAATTTATCATTTAATAAGAATTCAAATTTATTGACTTATCAAATACCTAACATATTACATACAATGTTAAACATCTATTTATTGAGATACTCATTTAACAAATAACAAAAGAGATGTTTTTATAAATTTAAAAACCTATATAACCATATTATAATTTTCTTTGAAGACTAAAAAAATAACACTGTAAAAATGAGAGTTTTCATTTGTATTATAATAAAAGAAAAGAAACAAATAATAAAAAAATGGTTTGTTGAACCCAATATTTCAAAAGAAAATGACTTGTTTTCTCTTGAAAACTTTAAAAAAAATTGTAACCATTTAGAGCCCATTTGATAACGTTCCCTTTTTTTTGTTTCCTATTTCCTATTTCTTGTTTTTTTGTTCCTTGTTTTTTAAGAACGGAAAATAGGAATATGTTTGATAACTATTTTTGTTTTTTATTTCTTAAAAAAAAGTATTTATCCTTCAAATGTTGTTCAAATTTGATCGAAATTATTATCTCTCATGTGAGCCATTTGTAATTTATTTCGACTAAAAACAATAGTAACGTCTTAAATTATTTTGACTCACATCTAACTCAATTATACAACTCTGCAAATTGTCTAGCAAATTTTGTGTATCTTCAACGATCATTGATTTATTGCTAAAGTCATTGAACGTTTAAATGAGAAAATTTTATATATTATAAAATGTAACTAGTTTTAAATGTAATAAAAATTAAAATTAAAAATAAAAATAATATATAAACATACCTACTGCAAAATTTAAAATTTTAACAATTGGAAAAAAATTGAATTTACAGGATTTAAAATTGAAAACTAAATTAATATATAAAGAGATTTTTCTAATTCAAAATTAAACTAATATATAAATTTAAAAAGTTAAGAAACGCAAGAAACACGAATAAAATAATTTTTTAAAAAAAAATCAGCGTTCAGCAAAATTCAAAGCCACAACAAAGAGACAAATTGACTTCTAGAATAATCTCTTTACCAACCAACCAAACCATGTTATAAAACTTTACAGAAATGAAATTAATAAAATAGAACGGAAGTGGGAGAAACTACTTTTTATAGTTCCTTTAAATCTGCTCATTTTTTATAAACGTTTCTTAAATTTTAGAAACAAAAAACTGGAATGTTTATCAAATAAGTCCATTTCTTGAAAATGAAAAACAGAAACAGGAAACGAAAATATTATCAAACAGACCTTAAATTTTTTTATTTTGAAAACTGTGTTTAAACTTACCACTAAAGATGTGCAGTAGCAATTCTTTGCATTCATATCTAGTTTTGTTGAGATGATGTTATCTTCTTCAATGATTGGATCACTATCTAAGAAGTGTGGATTCATTTCCTCCTTCATTTCATCATAAAATTTTGATAATTTTCTTGTGTTTCTATTTATCAAAACATAGAAACTGCAAAACACACATAAATTAATAATCAAATTTGAAGGTTTTTATAAAAAAAAAAACAATTAAAAAAACATATAAACAAATAAATTACCAAGTAGCACGAATCAAGACTTGACCAGTTTTATAGTCACGAACAATCCAATCTCGACGATAACTATTTTTTCTATGAACACAACTCCATGTTCGTAATTGAACAACATCATTCCTTAAAAACAAAAACAAAAACATAGATATATAATTCAAAAATACCACAATTTTTTTTTTAATAAAATAAATACTTGTTAAATTATGCAAATTTTAAGGGGAAAAAATAATTAAATTACCAAGAAGGATATTGGTCCACCACCACCTGCAATTTATGAACCACCCATAGGAGGCCCCTTTTAGTCATTTCCGGTGTTGTGCCCAATCCTGTCATCACCGATCCACAACTTTTCAAGTGGTTTAGTTTTGACTCCTAATCAAAAAAAAAAAGTTACAAATTAAAAAAATAATAATAATAACAGATGATCACGGATCACTTTTATGACTTTTAAAATCATTGCAAAAACTACTTCAAATCATCCAAAATCACTTTTATCAATATGAAAAATGCGATTAGAAATGTAAAATCAAACTCGAACCTGTAACTGGTTGATGATGAAAAACATTGTCATATTTTTATCAGGCCCCGACTCGTACGATTTGACCAAGAAATGACGTTGGTAAACCAAACCATCGTTCAATAACTCTCCCATTGTTAAGTTTCCATGAGTTATGTCAAGATTTCTAGGCTCATATCTATCTATCTTTCTAACCTCACCTGTAAAAGGGGAAAAAATCAATCACAATCAACGAATTATTCTCTCTTTAAAAAACATACACAAAAATGTTGGAGAAAGAAATAAATTTTTTATCTTACTTGCAATGGTGGACTTAGCAATAATAATGTTAGGTGTTTTGAGCCTTTCTAAACAAATTTTTGGATGACCTTTGAATGGCAAAGTACCTCTATTTATATCTCCAAATCTTTGTTCTTTCTTCAAAATTGAGTTCATTGTCTTACCAAAATCACGACTGTATGATGAAAATATTGCTGCCATTATATGATACTTTTTGCAAAAAAAAAAAAAAAAATGATGATAGAAATAGAGCATTGAAAGAGAGGAGAGAATTACCTTTTATAAGATGTTTTTTTTTTAGATTTTTTTTCTTTAGTGAGATTAATTTTTTTCAGTTTCTTTTTTTTTTTGTCATTTTATGTTTCTAATAATTTAAACCTTTACGATTACCTTTTCATGAATTTTCGGTTTTAAGATGTTATAAAACATTCATTGTTTTCATAAGTTGATGTTGAGTTTTGTATATCAATCAATTGGGAATTGTTTTCTTTTCTTTTCTTCTTTTCTTTTAAAATTCTCTCTCTATGTAATTTGATGTAAACAATGGTGGCAATTTCATTTTAAGTGACAAAAAAAGTGTCTTCAAATACAAAGCAGTTTTTAATATATATAGGTTGCAACTTTGGACCAAGTAGTCAACCATTTAACTAGCTCTTAAAATCAAATACACCCCCTCGTTAATAACTATTTTGTTTTTAAAAATTAAGTTAATGACGCTATTTATTTTCTAATAACTGTTCCAAAATCTAAACAAAATTTTGAAAAAAAATAAACAAATTGTTGTTATTTCAAATATTTTTTTTACGGAATTTCAAACCCATAATAAAGAACTAGAGAGGAAATAACATAATTTCTAAAAATAAAAACCAAAAATGAAATCATTATCAAACAAGGTCCAAAAATATTATTTTAGTCTTTGTACTTTGAACCTGGTTCAATTTTAGACATTGTACTTTCAATCATTTAGTTTTAGTTCATGTACTTTCCATAAATCTTAAATTTAGGCTCCATTTGGAATTGTCGTAGCTTTTAAAATAATTGCTGACAGCTATGCTTTTAGAAAACTCAACTATAAAAAGAATAAGTAGTGTTTGGTAAAATATCAGTTTCAACTTGAAAGAGTAGGTTAGAGTGTTTGATAAATAAATACAAAAAAAAATCTCATTTTAGATATAATAATTAAAATAGACTTATAACCCATCTTTTAAATTTTTTTGTAATTTAAAATTTTAAATAATTGTTTACTATGATAAATTTTGTTTGCTATAAATTAATTTTTAAATTTTAAGGAAAATAATTTATTTTTTAAAAAAATCAATATGGTAGATTTAAAAAAATAATAAAAATAAAAAAGTGATGCATTTGACTCATGAAAAATAGAAAACATATTTTATTAGGTGAGAAATTGATAATATATAAAATAAATCCTTTTTTAAATTATAAGACTGAAAACAAAGTATTGATTAAAAGTGTTTTTAAAGTAACCATGAAATTACCTGTGTTTTTAAAAGTGATTGAATACTGTCAAACGTAGCTTTAATCATTCAAAAATTGAAACCAAAATTGCACTAGAACAAGTCATTTTAACCTATAACCAACTAAATGTACCACTAGTAAAACAAGATTCGAGACAGATTGCAAGAAAAGACGAGATTCATGCAAGAAGATCATAGAATCCTATTGTAATTATTTTTTTTTTCTTTTGTTGGACAAGCGTTTTAAGATTTTTTAATATATAAGATAAAGAAAATTTTGTTGGGTTGGGGGTTGCCAGCCAATGTGTTGTTATTGCCTAACATTGGAAAAATCTTACATTGATTGTTCTGTTTATCGTAGTTATTTTACATCTCTCATAACTTGCTTCCCTGCGATAACATCAATGAGTTCCAAAATTTTGTTTATATTACCAAAATAAAAATAGCCCAATTGACATAGTGATTATATTATCAATGAGATTTAATTCCTCCTACCTCATATTTGAAAAAATAATATATTGTATTTCATATATCAATTTGATGAATTTGGTGAAGCAACAAGAACTATTAAAAAAAACTTAGAATTCACCCTTTAATATCAACCTAATTCAATCAAAAATAAAATCAGATATTAATGATAGAGATTTGTCAGTCAATATCTCATCATAGTTCAATTAGCATAGACTAAGAGGAACTCAAAAAAAAAATATATCAAAAACAAATAATTTTGTCAATTTTGTAAAATTTGGTAGATATAGTACCCATTACCATTTCAAAGATTGAAATTCAATTCATCAACCTGCAAATGTCAAATTCACTAATAATAATAATGTTTTTGGTTGAAAAATATTAAAATAGCTTTCCAGAATGAATGCCAAACCATGTATTAGTTAATGTGTAGCTTTCTATAATTCATCGAGTTGGAGAATTCACAACTAATATGTAGTTTGGCTATGGGCCAGGATTAAAAATTCAATGTCCATGGCGTAAATACAATTACATAGATATATCAGTTAAATATTAATATCAACAGATATTTCTATAAATAAAAAAATTAATCAAATAGTAAAAAGTAAATCAGTAATTCCATCGCAAAAATTTTCCATATATGGTGTTTATACATGACAACGCAATCAGTAAAATCGACAAAGTACATTTTAAGTTCAGTATGAGTATATAGCAGGATGATGTATCCATGGAGGATGTGGAGAAAGGGAAAGAAAACTAGCTCTCTTCACCTAAAATATAACCTCAGATATCGGATTGGAGCAAAACCCATATAACATCCTTGTCTAGAATCTACAAAAATTGTGAGCAACTGAAAATGTCGACCCTCCAAATCCAATTAGGAACTGAAGTTATACACATTTGCAGAAGGAATACATGTCGGAATTTGGCAAAGTACAAATGGGTAAAAAGAAAGGGGAAAAAAAGGGGATAAAAGATAAAAGGGAAAAAAGAAAAAGAGAGAGCGAGAGCAAAACAAGATCTTCAACAAACTACAAACCGGATCACCACAGCTAGCTATAAACCTAGCATGTGACCGTGGTTGTTGATTCTTTGCAGGTAATTAACAGACTCTGGGCAGCTTTCCGAATGATGCTTTTGAATCATCCAGGGACACAAATAGCATCTCAAAAATTTAACCTTCAAATGCAACAATACCTTACATGTTGGGCATTATAATCACCGTCAAATAGTAAGCTCCTTGAATCCGTCGAGCTTTCCGTTATCCGAAATGGAGTTGGCACTTCGATTGGCACCAACCCTTTCTGCATCTTTGAATATTTGGTTGTTCACTGAGTTTGGTACAGCAGAGCTGAGGCTGCCTTCAAAGTACGTCGAGTAAGGGAAGAACGCCGAACATCGAGTTTTCCATCCTAGGTAGAATTCACATAAGCAACACACAACACAAGATAAGAATATATAAATTATTAAAAATCTCAAAATTATGCTAATTTTACACAAAATGTTGAATTACTATCTACTGCTTATATATATGCCAGTATGCCACCACATAAACTTGGTCAGTTGCAGTAACCCACGTCAGAAATCTTGCACTCAAGTTTGTCATTACAGTTCACAGAAAAGGTAGCAAGTAGTAACCCACCACTTCAAGAAATTGAGTGCATTGGCGCAATGTCAATATTGGTCTGTGTCCAATGACAATTTTCCGAACTTAGGTAAACCCTCTGTTCACCATCTCCTACGATCCTACCAGATTCCCCAGATTCGTTTAATTTCTCTTCTTCAGAGTTTTTCCTTCACAAATTCTTGCACATGGGTAAACTTACATTGCAGAACACTTGTTTGATAGGATGTTCCTACAGTTAACATCTGAAGCATCTAATTATCGAGTGGATATGGATTTCTTCACTGCTTCACTGTTCGATTGCTTTAGTTATCAATCAGGTCCGTCAATTGAACTTTGTTCATCTTTGTCAAGGGTGGGGTAGGTAATTCAATAATATGTTGTCTTCTAAATCTTACCACGGTTCTTTTTATAGCTGGTACATGTTTCAAATTTATCTTTCATTACCACGTACTAATTTCAAGTAGTTCTAACCACCTGCTTTCAAGTTGTCCCTCCTACCCACAAATTCAAACCAGTTGGGTGGGTGAGACTGTATTTGTAGCAAAAACTCGCTCACTAACTGAGTAACTGTACTGTTGTGCTGGGGGAATATAACTAACACTCATAACTACATCACAATACAAACATTAAAAAAAAAGGAGGAAAGAAATCCCTTCCCCTCTAGGACAGATGACTTGCACACTAATATATCTCAAATCACCCTTTTAGGACATTTCACCCTCTCTGTAAGCTGTCATTTCTTTCAACTCAAATGCCCCCTACCAACGGTGAAGAAAAAAGCCTGTCAAAAAGATCTGGCAAACATCTATATGTTGTTGGGAAAACAAGTAAATATTGATTTCAGGCTTCAAACAAAATTCCCTCCCGCAAACAATTCATTTGAATACTTCCATTCCATTTTGAGACTACTATCTAACCAACCTCCCCTTCTTATGAGCACTTCATCGATTATACAAATGATTGCTGCCGTGAAAAGTTGGAAGAGGAAATGAGACAACCAAGGCTCTTGGCTTCCTGGTTGGAAGAATATTCTGAAGCAAGTTAGCACAAAAAATCCGTCGAAGGATGTACATGATTAAGTGGGACACGGGTCCAAAAACGCAATATTCCACTCACAAGTAATAGTCTGCTCAAAGCTCCATTTCTGTCACCACATACACATTTTCTGAGGCTACTATCAAGACTCCAAAATAAAACCATTTGATCTTTTATTTAAGTATAATAAATACTGAACCTGGTTATGGGTCTAACAGCTTGATCTTGAAAGTTGCCAACTCATTCTGATGGAAACTACTACTGGTGATGAGATGAAGATAAATAATGGCATGAGGCAACTTTTACTAATGATGAGATTCCTGTTCTTAATTTCTCAACTTGTGAGGTGTTCTATTCCTATCGAGCATAGCTGGAATACTTATTTTGAGGAGAATTCTTGGTTGTATTGTATTTCATGAAAGATTGTTTTGTGGGTGGCCGTCTCTTTTGTGTTATGTTCCATGCTTCCTGCCTGAACAGCTGTACCATCTACTCCACTATGAAGTTTAATCCTCAGGTAATCTCTTCCTTCATTATTTTGGGTTTTGGTTGTCCTTCAATGGGAAGATCCCAAAAAGGTCAAAAATCTTGCTTGGCTAGAAAAGACCACATATTGGCCTGCAGTCAAGTGCATTCTTCCCGGGCTGCACTGGTGTATCCTATGTAGTGGATCTATGGACCTTGATCATATCCTTTGGAACAACTAAATAAAATAAGAGAAATCCTAAACAATGAATATAATTAACTTAATAAACATGTAATATCATTAGCCAATAACATAAATTCATTCAAAGTTTTAGCAGTCCACACTAGGACTATTAGTTCAAAATTAAAAAACAATTGCACACACGAATTGGCAGGGATCTAGTACACTTACTTGATGCGGCAGCATGGTCAATAAGGACTGTTTCCAGGAGCTTGTGAACGGCAATGCACTCCTTCAGCTTCCACTCCTTAATTGGCCCAAGTGCACCATTCCTAATAAAACAAGATCTCAAATCCATTACAAATGGAAAGCTAAAAATATAGACATCCAGTATAAACAGAAAATGAAAGGACTCGGGAGGATGAATTAACCTTGGCACCATGCCGTTTGTTGACTCTTCAATCAATTTGACAGCCTCAGATTTTCTCTGAGGTTCTAATAAATTTAGCATTTCTGCAACTGCAGCTCTGTGCATCAAGGAATCTGCAACGGGAATAAAGATTGTTTTAGAAGCTATAAAAAGCACACAATACATCTATGGAGCATTTGGCTAAGAAGCACAGCTGCAAACACATTGCTTGATGAATATGTGAATCCAAGCACATCATGGAGCTATGAACCATGCCGACAGGAAGTGGCCCCTTAGATTACTCTTTCCAAACATTTGAACAATTATTCTTAGTCAAAAATCAATTTTTGTAGTGAATCTTTGGTGAGTTACGAATTATGTTCGAAAATTGTAGTAGTATTTCCGGGAGTGGGCTTTTTTGTTTACTTCAGTATTACTCTATCAGGAAATTTGAGAGTTGAGTGGATGATAACCTTTGTGTTTCTCAAGAAAAACTTCATTCGCCTCCATCAAAGATCTTTCATGCACCTGACTGCAGTAGGAGTAGATAAAGCCATTTAGAGTAAACCATAGAATGAATATTAGGTGTAACTCAGAAATTCTAAAACCTGATCAGAAGACGCTCTGCATCTAAGACACTCCAAACAAGTTTTTTGCCATCAGTTGTTGGAGCAGGCATTGAGTCCACCTTGCAGAAGAACTTGATCTGTGCACAAATACATAGAAGCTTTAAACAAACCACAAACATTAAAACATGTTAAAGACGCACACACAGAAAACACAAATATAAGCTCTTTCAGACACAATGATACATCTATAAATAAGATATTGTTTTCTTTCTTTAAAATTTTTTTTATTAAAAAAAAGAAGTTGATCCAAATAAGAGATACAACACTTGAAAGCGCATGTGGTAGCAGAATATGAAAATTGGAACTTGAATCCAAGATTCAGAAAGATAAATGGTGTTTAGTCGTAAATTTTGAAATTTTAAAATATAATATCAAAATGATATAGATTGAATTGTATTTTTGAGAGACATACAAGATGTTTAAGGAAAGAGAAAGGAGGTTTAGAGAGACTAGAGAAGGTTGATGGCTAGTTGTATGTATATATATATATATATATATATATTAATATCCATGAGTGTAAAGAGACTTGCTTGTGCACACATCAACTATTCTCACAAGTGTCTTGCCCACAATATTTAGTTGTCAAAGTAACTCCTAGGATATTGAATTTTTAAGTGGCCACCATGGGTTGACAACCCTTTACCATCCACATTGGCCCTCATTAACCACTAAGCCAAACCATCTCTTGTCTATCTCGTCAATAATAGGTTGCCAGAAATATAGGGAGGAGGGCTAACAACCATGGAGGGAAAAAGGGATAACAACCTAGAGAGAGGGATGGGATGTTGGAGGGAAAAGGTGGAAGATGGAGAGGTTGAAGCCTCTTGTCTATCTTGATAAGAGACGTTGAAAGGGATAACAGCCTAGAGAGAGGGATAGAATGCTTGGAGGGAAAAAGTAGAAGATGACAGAGGCTTAGAACAAGAGGCTATGAGTTACGAGAAAAATACAAATTCCTTTCTCATTCCATTTTCTAAACCTCGCTGTGTTTTTCTTTTATCTTTTTTCTACGAAATATTTCATTAATTGGATGAAATTACAACATGTGTGAAAATCCTATCAAGAGGATTACAAAAAATTATTTCAATGGGCTATGAGCTGTGATAAAGTTTTCTTAAAAAGGAAGAACTCAATTTACACCGAGAAGGTAGATAATAGAGAAGAGAAGAGATAAGTATCATGCTCTTTATCGGTGAAGATATGAATTCCTTTCTAACCAAATGAACCACAAAAGGCCCAAATGATGCTCTAGCCCAAGGATTTTGTTTTCCTTTCTTGAAAGGGATGTCCAAAGCATGATGGAGACGAGATCCCAAAGCCTTCAGAATCAAATACGCAAAGGACCTAGCCAAGGTACACAAGCTGAAAAGGTGGCTGAGAGTTCCAACATTTTTGCACGAAATACAGTAGCTTGAAGGGATTTTTAGCCATGAAGATCTTCGCTGGAGGTTGTCATGGGTGCTTAAAAAAATTTAAACAGCAGCTTTGTTAATCTATAACTTTGAAATATTGAATTTAAAAATAAAGATTTGTTTTTCTATTTTTAAAATTAAAATTATTCGGAAAAAAAAAAATGAATGAAGAAGAAAAGGAAAGAAAGAAAACCAAACAGCCTCCAAGTAGCTATGAGACTAATCACATCACATGCAACATACCAAACAACGATGTGAATCTGGGTGTTCCGCATCCAACCTTAGAAGCTGCTTTACAGCCTACAGGAAAGAAGCAGCGAAGATTATAATATTTCTAATAAAATTGTGAACAGAAGGAAGGAATAGCAGGTTTAAGGCAGAGCTGGAGCAATTTTTCGCAAAAAAGATCACTCAGCAAAATTAATTAATTCTCCTATACCGCAGTTAGGGCAATTATTCTGAAGAGAAAAGGGGGGGGGGGGGGGGGGGGGGGGGGGGGGGGGAGGGGGGGGGGGGGCGGCGGGGAGAGTCTGTGTTGGAAACGTATCACTTTACCTGAAAGGCAAGCAAAATTTTCTGCTTTCTCATATTTACTTCAAAAGAAAGTACGTGTGTGTCCAAGGAATCGGGAGAATGCTTCTGAAGTAACTTCAAGTACTTTGTAGCCTCCAGTAATGGATCTTCAACCTATATGAAAATGAAATGAAATTTATGGAGCTTCACAACCCGACCACCCACATAACAATAAACACAGACAGAGAACAACCTGCACCAACTTTTCACCATGTGGATCTGTATCAACAGGTTTGACATGACGTTTCCCGACTTTGAGAGACACCGGAATTATTTGTTTCTTCATTTTTCACATCTGCCTCCTAATATGAAACAGAATATATTATAAATCAACAGAGAGAGAGCCTCCAACAACAGCTACAATAATAAATCACAATACTTTCTTAGCTCGTGCTTCAGCCTTTCTTTGTCTTTGGCCTCATCTTCTTTTTCTGAGAAGGAAGCAAATTTGACATATCATCATCCTCTCCGGTATTTGATTTTGGAGGAGAATCATATAATTTGATATAGCATCTGCATCTCAAATTAAAATAAAATGTTAAAACAAAAAAAATAGAGAAGGCAAACCACATAGAAAAAAAAACTACAGACAGTTTTCCATTTTTCTAGGAGGGAAAGATAAGAAACCAAGTAAACTTTTTCAAAATAGTGGAAAAGAAAGAATACAAAAATGAAGCACTAACAAACAAAAGAAAAAATCTCTTGATAGTTTGTAGAGACTATACTTGTCACAGCTCCCAAGTGGTGTAAATGTTTCTTTTATCCGTTTAAGTGACCTTTCATTATTTGCAAACATTTCTGTAATCTCAATCGACGATCAGAATCATTTTTTTATTATTATCATTATTTTTTTTTTTTTTTTGGTAAGCGTACAAAACATCAAGTCTCATTAAATTCATTAATTTATTATTTTTAAAAAATAACAAAATCGTGGGGCTGTCTGGCTAAAATTATGCACATACTGCTAGCAATTAAGGAGCAAGGACAATCATTTTAGTTCTGGAAACTTCTCAGTTTCCAATCGTGTTGAACACATAAACCTACAATGTATTAGATCTTCATAATCTTTTTAAGGCGTGCATAAAAGGTAAATTAGAGAAATAAATTATTAGTTTATTCACCTTCTCATACATTACGTCTAGGACATAGACTTCTTAACATGAAAGCATTGAAGTGTGTAAAATTTAAATGAACTGAAAGAGACGTTCATATAAAAAAATGAACGGAAAGAAATATATTTTGATAGTCACATCCTAGCCATCATGTCCCAGTTCATAGAAATGACATATTATTATGTATATCAGTACATGGCATCTTAGATGGGGAGTAACAACGGCCAGATATCTATTGGACGTCAAAAGAAGCAAACAGAGGAAGAAAACAAAATAGGTCTTACAAAAAGACTTCACCTGATGGCCCCTATAGCCGCTTTTTGAAAATATGGCTCTGAATGCAATCGATCTTGGAACCTGAGCATATCAACATATGCACGCAAAGTCATCTTCCGCAAGCAATAAGAATGAAAATCAAACTGATCTTCGGTAATATCAGCATAATGCTTCTCAACGGCCAAAAAGTTCTTTAGAGCACGTCCTAGATCACCTTGGCGGAAGTAACTTTCACCAGATGCAAGTTCATACCTTTTAAAAGAAAAAAAAAAGTTCGTTAAAATTTAGTTGAAATTAAGAACAATGATATTGGATAGTTGACAGACAAAACAGAGATGGAGACAAACCACATGCATTGCATATCATGGAGGTTATTGTGCTGATCTCCATCTTTTGTGAACAAAACTGCCGTTTTTTCTGCCAAGGCCACCTTCAAGTATGACAGCATTTTGGAAAGATTAATAGTAAAGCCCAGTGACAGTACACAAGTAACTAGACTGTACATCAGAAACAATATAAAATGCAGAAGCTGAAACGCAAAAGAAAACCATTGTAAAACCTGATCTGCCTGCAGCATACGCTTGACACAATCACTATTTATGTACCGATCGGCCAGATCCATACACCTAGCTTCATCTGCCAATGCAGCAGAAGCAACTGCATCACCAGCATGCTTCAATATCCGGCTCTGTGGTATAATAATACATAAAAACAATAAAAATCAAACATGAATCTGCATCACTAAAAGATAAAGAAAGATATTATGAAAACCAAGTTTTGAAAATAATAATCACAAGTTTTGAAACACTATCATCATTATTGACAACAAAAGATTTATTATGAAAACCAAGTTTTTGAGAATACGTTTCATCACATCTAAACAAGCCTACAAGTCTTAATACATCAGTATGAAATGTTAATGCGCCTTCTCTAGCATAGTTCGAGTGCCTGTGTATATTTAAAAGTCATCTGCCAATCATTTTATGAAATCCTGATTAAATTAAAGCCAACATTGTTTTCCCCATTCTGCATAATACCTTCACAGAGTACAGGTCAATGACAGTTGGAGTGTGTTTTATAGCCTCATCAATCTTGGAGAGAGCAATGTCAAACTGGCCCCTTCTGTCATAGTGCTGAATGCAAAATATCGTAAGCTATATTTTGAAGAAATAAAATCACCTTAAGCAATGTCAAAGTAATCATCAAACTGACAAACACTAACCTGAGCTAATAAGAACAAAATCCACATGTGTGTTGATGGGGGCTCCTTTTCGGTACTGTAGCAAAAAACATAAAAAAAATTTGAAACACATTTTTTTTTATAAGAAACAAAGTTCATTGATGTATGAAATTTATAAAAGATATGCCCAAACCAAAGGAGTAAGAAAAGATTTCTCCAACTGATCAAAAGGAGGATAGAAAATAAAAGCTCCAGAAAGATGTACATATATATATATATATATCAGGAAAAAGAACCTAGAGAGTGCTTTCCCTAGAGGAGGTTGTTCCTTCCATTCCATAAACTCCATAAAAAGGCCCTAATAAGGTACATCCACATGGTTCTTTTACCACTGGTTAACGGATGGGTGGTCGGTTAGAAACATGTATAAATGATGCAGTAATTGAAAAAAAAAATCATAAACATCCTTCCCCCAGAGGTAAGGGTTTTTTTCTTTTTCTTTAATGGTTATAAAAATTAATTAATTAATTAATTAAAAAATTAAAAAATAGTAATAATAATAAATAAATAATAAATTTTAAAATAAAAAAATAATACAAATAAATTTATTAAAAAAAAAAAAAAACACCATCCCAGGCAGATCATCAATGTCCATGGAGTAAAGGGTATAAATGATGATGTAACCCCGATACCATGCCAAAGATAGAAACATTTTTTAATAGAAGCCGAAGATTTGTCTGATGCTTACTCATCAGCATAAAAATTTCCAACAATGTCATAGAACAGATTAAATAGGTCCATAGTAGGAAACAGGGAGATGGAGGGCAAAGTGATGCCGGCAAGAATGCACCAAAACAACAGGATTAAAAAACCACACACTAGTGACCACTGATCAGATTTAAAGCAACTTCTTGCAAAAAGGGGTTAGCAAAGATGTACAAAAGTTTAAGAGAAAAGGCAACAATTTTAGAAAATAAGAAACATCCATATATTTCAATGGTTTCATAAACGGAAATATGCTCAAGTTCCTGTGCTTCCGTATTATTTCTAAGATGCAATGTTTTAAAGCAAAAGATTTGAAAGAAATCAAAACCAAATAACAAATGAAGCAAGTTCATTAAAAATCAAAGACAAAAAAAATGGGCAAAAAAAAAGTAATCATTCATTCCCCTTCTATCATCTTGCATCAACTATTTTTGCCTAGTGGATCTCTCTTTCATTTAATAAAAGCCTAGAACATCGGGTTACTAATTAGTGGAATACCGGTCATTCCGAAATCTTTTTGAATGATATTCAAGAAGGTTTTCTTGAGCAATAAAATTCGTTAAGTTTATATACTGATAATATAATACACTTCGAAAAAGAAAAGGTTGATCAACAATTTTTTTAAAAAAATAGTAGAAATATCCAAATATTGCAATTGTTTTCTCAACAGAAATATGTGAAGTTCCTGTATTTACATATAATTTCTAAGATGCAATGTTTTAAAACAAAAGATTTGAAAGGATTCAAAACCAAATACAGGTTTTCCTATATGACAAATTATCTCACAATAAAAATATAAACTAGGTATGTTTATGCGTTGATAATACACGATAAAAAAGTTTATGTTTTCAACTCTCAGTTTTTATAATTTTTCTCCAATATTTACTTTTACATCAATTACTTCTTCAAAAAGATAATTGAATGAAGGAAAAAAAACATAATTTTCACCCTGTTATTTTTGTCATTTCTTTCCAAATGACATACTTCGTTTTTCCAAATGAAATTTTGTTGGTAACAACCCCCCCCCCCCCCCCCCCCCCCAACAGCAAAAGTCAAGCTTTTCGGCCAACTTTTATTTTTAATTTCCAAAAATTAAAAAAAAAAAAAAAAAAAAAACCCCCCCCCCAAAAAAAAAAAAAATTGGAGGATCTTTGTTTGAATAAGAAACCAATACTATTTTTCAATGAGATGTAAACTTTTCATTATCAAAGGAGAGTCGCAAAAGAAGGGAGAGATGAGATATACCCATACATCAAAACGTTACAGAAAAGGAATCAAGAGATTATGATTACAAAATAATTTAGAAACCAAAACTAATTTCAAAAAGATAAAATAGGAAACTGGATATTCCCTTGGCTAAACTTCGGTGAGTCTCATCTCAATAACGACTAAGACTTCTTAACTCAGAACCTATTTGCACAGTCTCAAAGTTGTAAAAGGTTCTTTGGATCATTGTTGTTGGTTGCTATGGTTTTCGAGGTATGCCTAGTGTGGAATCACCAAAGTGGACAAAGCCTAAAAGTTTTGAAGAAATCTTTAGAAATTGTTGTTTTAAGCTTCTAGATCATGTACTTGATCCAAAATCCTTTAAACAAAACAAAGATTCGTTGATTGCATCATAATATGAAAGCAGATCTAGAAATTCACATGAATATCTGCCAAGTTTACAAGAAGCCCTCCACAATCAGCACTGAGGATAACCTCCTAAACTTTCAATCTTTTTCGTTACATCAATGAGAAGTTGCTTCTTGTTTTAAAAAAAATAGCACCAAGGATAGAAGAGGATTAATTACAAAAGATGGACTCATCTTAACAAAATAAAGCCATACAATGCACAAGAAAGGGACCCATGATTAAAAATAAAAACAAGTTTTTTAAACATAATATCTCAAAATTAGTAATATTTCTATAAGAAAAATACTTGTCACGTTAGCTTTCCATTAGTAGTTAATGGAACAACTAACGGATGAACTAAGAATGCTATTAAATGCAAACATCATGGGTAAAATTCATTTCAGGGCAAAAAAGAAAAGCCCCTTAAAATAAGTCCCAGGCTTTCGATTCCGAACCTGTGTGCAAACACCCCTAAGAGAATTCTTTTGTAATCCCATTGGATGGATCTAGCCTTTTGTATAATTTCATTCAATCAATGAAATTGTTTTTTATGCACACATTTGCACCTTTGATCTACTGAATTTCTAAAAATGATGTCTATCAACCAGCCAAGGCAGGTCATTGCACTTTCCGAGTGGTGTATAAGAGTTGAAGAAAAATGGAGTTTTTATGAGTATCTCGAACACTCAAGTGGCAGGGTTTTTTTGTAAGCTTCCTTCAGTTGGAGGGATGACTTACCCCTTCTATCCTTGGGTTTTTGGCAGTGGCCCTTTGATAAATGGAATGCTATTTCTCTGTTTATCTTCAAAAGAGGAGAGGAGAGAGTGAGAGAGAAATATTACCTGCCAGGGTACTGACCACTTGACCTGATTGACTGCTCCAACCAAAGAATTAATTGCTCTAGTATGTCAGCCTGAACAAGAATTCATTGGAAGGAACAATAGAAAAATTACATGAGTTGATGATTGCTCAAGCAATACAGCCAGTTTGAAAATCCCATTCAAGGGTTCCAAAACTATTCTTTAAAGACAAAAACGAAAAAAACGAAAAAACAAAGGATTGGGCAAACTAACCTTTCCAGGCTGATCATACAGAGGGGAAAGATCAGAGAACAGAGAAGGAACTCCCTGAAGAATTTATATTAAAAATAAATTTTTTAAAAAAAAAAAAAAAAAAACCAAACAAACAAACAGATTCGTTGAATTCCAGCGTCCAGTACAAATTAAGATGACCAACGAACATAATGAATAGCCATAACATAGATACCTTTGTTAAGAGAGGCCGAATATAATTATCAGCCGCATCTTTAAATTTGTCACCTTGCAGAAAATCAAGTGGTATTCTCTGCAAAGAACCACTTTCATCAAGAAACTTAAACTAGGAAAGATCACGTGATGGACAATAATAACAGAAACAGTACAAGTAAAACAGTAGTAACAGTAAGGACAATGACAACTGAACTATCCACAAAAAGCACTAATTTACAATAACGTGCAGAAACATTAACAGAGGAATTCTCTATTTTAATAACAGAAACATCTTTTCTCTATAAGTCTAACTACCTCCACTCACAATCCAAGCATTTTGAAGATTATTCTATCCAGGATATTTGTCTTAATTGGAACGCGTTTTTATTCTCTATGTAATCAAGACAAGTGATTTAGTTCATTCGTATCCTCTAAATTCTTGTATCTCATATTGGAAATGATGAGGGTGCTACGAGGGTGCTACGAGGGTGTCAACATAGTTGAGATGTCCAAGTGCACCTACTGATCCTCAGTTTTCAGTTCTTGTTTGCTTTGGTTTGATATTTTGTCTCTTTGTATTTTGTCCCATTGTAATTGAGCTATTGCTCTTTTCATTATATCAATGAAAAGTTCCTCATCCGTTTCAAAGAAAAATAACAGAAACATCTTTTATTAAGAGGAGCAGAAACAAACATAAGATGGCCACTCATCGGATATACAACTACGAGATTGACAAACTATTACAATAAGGAATATTAATTGTAGATAATAAAAAGAATATATTGCATAAAATAATAGATCCGTGATCCATGTCGGTGCACAAAAGTGGGCTAAACACCCGCACCCTTGGGGAAAAAATTTAAAATAAAAGGTGCTTGTTAGTTTCTTCCTCAACCAAATTCCACATAACATGGTAAAGGAACATGCTTGCCATGAGAAGCCTCCTCTTCCCCTCAATTGAGAGTGTAAAGCAAGCTCCTATGTCGTATCACTAACATGTACGCAGGGGTGTGAAACAAACTTGACCAAATCAACCCGAATCATTAGAGTTGGGTTGGATTAGGCAATATCTTGGTTGAGGTAGGGTCAAAACTTTTAAAGAACCTATGTCGTATCACTCAATTGAGAGTGTAAAGCAAGCTCCTATGTCGTATCACTAACATGTACACAGGGGTGTTAAAAAAACTTGACCAACTCAACCCAAATCATTAGAGTTGGGTTGGATTAGGCAATATCTTGGTTGGGGTAGGGTCAAAACTTTTAAAGAACTGACTGGTTCTCGGGTTCAAAACAAAATATTTCGCTAATACCTATAATTTTTCAATTAAATCTCATTTTCAATATTTCTCCTACTCGATGACCGATAGTAGGTTAGGTTAGATTGGGTTGGACGTTCAATTCTTTGAAGTAGTAGAACCGACCAACCTGATTTGTCCAAAAAATCTCCTAATTTCATCCAATATTTCAGAATAATCTTCCACATAAAACTTTCATCTACTAACTGAAAATGGACTCACAATCCAAAGGAATAGTTGCTGAAGTTTCCTCTAGCATCATTCCATTTTGAAACAGTAATCCAGGCTCCTCATCAATGTTAAAGACTTCCTCTTCCATTCATCTCTCCACCACCAAAAGAACTTTCTAGACAAGGTCAATGTAGTAAACAAGGCTATGAAAGAAACACACCAAATGACCAAGCTCTAGGGTGAGAAGTCATAGAAAATGGAGAATTGATCTCTTGTTGAGCGAGTAAATAACATTAAGTCTTCCCGAGTTCTCCCATTCTCATCCGGAATTGTGTGGTCATGGCCCTTCCCCAAAAGAGAGGAAAACATATGTATGTATTTTATTAGGTTCCTATTAACAACTTGCATGATTTTAAAAAGATTGAAAGGGTAAAATGAGATTCTACTCAATCGTTTGAATGAACATAAGGCCCTTACCTCCCGTGGTTCATCTGCTGTTTAGACCTCACCAAGTACCAAATTCTAGAGAAATGATACTCTAGGGTCGTGTCCTAACGACATACAGGGTTACCAAGATACAAATAAGGTAACAAGGAAATAACAAATTCAGCTTAGTTAGCCCAGGTAGAAAAATGCATACAAAGGAAAAGAATGAGCATTCAATAAGTTATACGATAATACTACATTTAACTAATTCAAAACTTATTTTTGCATAATATGTCATGCCAAAGTTATCATTCAACACATAAGTGTGCAAAACATCCACTTGCACTTTTCTAGTCATATCAAGTTCTATAAATGGCCAGTTATATTTCTCAAGCCAACCTTAAATTTACACAATGAGTGGAAGAAAAACTTTAAAGAATTTTGAAAATATGGTCAAGATGCATACCTTAACAGCAGATGACCACCCATTTTGCTGCCCCAGGGATTTGTACAATTCATCTAACCGTTCAATTTCTTCTGGAGAATACTCCGAATTTTTTGAAAATAGCCCAACACAAACTTGCAGCCCTTCGTAGTATCTAATCAGTTGCAAGAAAAAAATAGCATCATCTGGAACCTAATCAAATGAATTTCCAGGCCATATTCTTCATTTAAAAATCACACATTAAAATATATGTGATAATAGATTCAAAAGCGTGTAGATATATTGATGATAAATAATGGAATGAAATGTGTGTGTGCATTATAGTTAAAATCAGCTTGTGCGTATCTTAACTAATCTTACACGTCTGACTCTAACCGAGCTTGTGCATGTCTCATCTAATCTCACAAGACTACTACCAACCCTACTAAATTAGTTTTTTTCTTTTTATACGAAACATGGTCATTTCATAGATGGTATGAAATAGAAGCCAACCTTGCAACATTAGATTGCTAAGAAAACTCATAAGATATTAAATATTAAGTAGGTAGTCATCATGGTTTGAACTCAATCACGCTAAGTTTTTTTACTTTTTCATCCACATCGATAACTACTATGCCAGCTTATCTTCTGAGGCTTTTCAAGATGTTAAGAAACTGTTAGTCTCTTATAGAGAGAAGGAAAAATAGGAAGGGAAAAAATGATCGCCTTTCTTTCTAATTTAACTCGATGTTTAAATATGAAAACTATCAGCCTATGTAATAGGAAATGTTCCACCAGTGTCTCAGAGCCAAAGAAATAGATTGTCCATCTTTTGATGTTCCATAAAAGCCATATAGGTTGAGATCTTTTCACTCAAAGAGAAGCAGCAGCAGGAGATCGAAATCCTAGAAATCAATGAAGAAAATCAAAGCCATCTAATACCTGTAATTGTCGGGGTTAATGGCAAGTAGCGCCTTGTACAATTTTTCGCCTTCTTCCAGATGTCCAAGCTTCACTAACAGAGAAACCTCTTGTTCCTTGTAAGACAATTTGTCAACCTGTAAATGAGCAGAAAGGTTAGTATTGCGGGTTCTCACTCTGTGTTTTTCTTTTTTTGTTGGGGCAAGAGAGACAAATGTTTTTAACGAGAAATCAAACTTCCATTGAGAACGTGAGTATATGAAAGCTAACTATACAAAAAAAAGATTTCAATCCAAAAGAATAAGACCTAGCAAATAATTAAAGTAATTCAAAAGTTACAAGATACCAAACATCCAAAACAAGACTAACAAGGCCTAATTCCATGATTAAAAAAAATAATAAAAAGAAGAAGCATACATTACACATAACAAATATTTAAAAACAAATAAACAAAAACACAAGATGGGCAAAATTTTGGTCATCACCCCATGTTAACTGGAAAAAAATTAGTTTAAGAACCCAATGAGATGGAATTGACGAAACCAACTTACAATTTTCAGCTCTTTCTTGTGCAACTCAGCGAGAGCTCTTTCAAGAAAGCCACATTCATCCAACAAAGAAATCTGAAAGAAGAATACAAATGGGTTATCAACCAAATTAAACTTGCTAATAAATACTGCCAACAAAGTTTAACCTTGTGACATGTATAGAAACCTCATCAAATTAGAACTGCCAACGCAATTATTACTTTGTTTATAGAAAAGACATATAATTCATTAAAGAGAAAACCTTATACAATAGCATCTCTCCATGCTCGCAGCGTTCACTCTCTGGTGGATAATCATCTTCAAGGGTACCCTCATATGCTTCCAAAATTTCTACTGCTTTTGACGGACTAAAAGTGACCAAAAATTTTAAGCAGAAAACCAAGTGCATTACTCTTTAAGTACACAAAAAATAAATAAATAAATAAATACTTGAGTCAAATAATCTGGCAACCTTCATAAATAAAAACCCAGAATAGTGAAACATCTACTTAAGCCTAAAGATAGAACAATGAATTGTCTATCATATTAAAGTCACAAGGTTTTCAACCCCCGAGCCGGGGTTTCAAATATCTATTTAAAATATATATACATACACTTCTAATTATTTTCAAAACTTCCATATTGAACATAATTGTTATTTATTATTAGCTTTAAATTTTTTCATAATAGGCATTTTCCATTCTCAGGAGCTCTCTGAGAAGGTATGTGAGCTTAAAAGGTTTCCCTGACATTGCTGGGGATGGTGATTAAAATTCTCTTCTTTTTTTCCGAACGTGGAATTTTTATAATAGAAAATTAGAAAAACCCATTTGTGTACATTTTTCATACATAGTAAAATAAATGGATTAAAATTATGAATGTCTTATTATGAGGCTATCCAAAGTAGTTGATACAACTATAAAACATATAATTACAAGTCAAACAGATAGGATTATACTTTGAATTTAAGTGATGAGCAACAGAAAATCCAATCCAGTTCATGCGATGGTTTGGTTTCAAGGTCAAAAGTTGTTGTCTCGTTTCAACAAAGCCTTTCAAGTCTCTCATTTGAGCCTACAACAATATAGGTAAGAAAGAAACATGAGCAAAAAAATCATACCTCCAAAAAAAATCAAATAATAAGGAAAACGATTGCATCATAATGAAAAAGTAAATAAGATGGCACACATCAAAATAGAGATCACCCGGATGTGCTCCAATAAACAGATACCACAAAAACATACAATTTGACTTTCCTTTTATGCATGTTCCAGACCCGGTAACTTAGCAAGACAAAATCTCTAAATAATACATACAAAATGAAATATATGCATTAAGAGGCTAAGGAGGAGGATATGGAGAAATGCTAAAATATCACATACATTATACTGTCGAAACAAATGCAAAAAAAGACATCAAAATGTCAAGAATTCTAGATGCATCCGAGGCTGTGTTTCCGATGAAAAAGATTTCATGCATTTATCTGTCAGCATGGTCCACTCCCTTATTGCTTCAATTTGTTGCAACTCCCAACTAGAAATCTACTTTTCTCTAAATGGACAAAAGCTAGAGCACCCAATTTAAACTCCTCTTCATCACTTCTGATCACCGCCTAACTAATACTTTTTGTTAGCTTGGAGTCTGTGCAAATTTATAGTTACTTCAGCACAAATTTGTGTTATTCATCCAGCAATTGCAGTGCCTTCTACATCTGTATGTCAGCTGTCAGCACCAAGTGGAAGCTTCAGCCAAGTCAATGATTAGCCACAAATTTTAGTAGAGAGAAATCCAATGGGTGATTTTCTCAGCCAATAATGCATATAGTTTTTTTTTTTATTATTATTATTATTAAAAAAAATAAAATTACCCAAATAATTAGTAGCAAAGGTCATCTCGATCCCGTCCTCCGAAATTGCATGCTCATGCGAGAANAATAATAAAAAAAAATAAAACCCTACTTGGGCAAGTCCAAAGTCCAATTGTCAGAGGTTTGGTACCGTTCAGTACTACTTATACAATAAATAAACTTCCCTAACAATAACCTCAATTGGATCATTAGTTCCTGTAAATTTCAGTCTACCAATGTATGGTTTCTCAATGTCAAACAGAAGCACAGAAGCTCTTGTAAACTTATAATTGTTAATAATAATAGCTCAAATTATCATCTGAAAATTTACCAAAAAAACAAATACTGTTACCAAGATTCAGAAGTAACAAAGAATATTTCAGTGTTGCACAAATATAATGCAGAAAACCACAGGTTAAAGCACGAGATATAGTTCAAACCTGTAGAAGCGACAAATCACGCAAAATTTCAATATTGTCAGGATCTATTTTCAGGGCATTCCGATAACATTTAATTGCCTCCCTGTATTCTCTATCCGAACGATATAAAAGACCATAAACATGCCAGCAAACATGACTTTTGAGGTCATTCTGCATCAAAACAAGAACTTAGATGACCAAGAACTAGATATAAATCACCTATTACAAGACAATGGATCTCGAGTACAATGAAAAACACACACAAACCTTTAATCCTAATCGAACAAGCTCATATGCTTCGGCCTTACGGTCCATGCAATTTAATGTCAAACCCTTCATGGATAGAGTTTCTGATATCATGGAGGAATAATAATTATTCGAGATACTAAAAATTACAAAAATAGAAAATAATAAATAGTGCTAGTCCAACATTTTGGCCCGGATGCTACATACAAATTCAAATTGAGTAATCATTAACCATGAGTTGGAAGTACCTCCATGTTCGGGAAACTTCTTCAATATTTGATCAGCTGCTTTCAGGCCCTTCTTGTACTGTTTTGTTTCGTATGATTTCTACAACAAAGGTAAGAACAAAAAAGCACAATACTCAATTAACCATTGCAATAACCCCTCAAACATTGATCAATAAAACAGCTGCCGAATATCATAACAACTACAAAATGACCAAATCACGCCATAGTTGTAGTAACCAGTGAAGTAGCAAACGACACAATTATAATAAAAACTAGCTTTATTATTCACTAGTTCCAATGAAATAAGAATGTTCAAAGTCTCCATTATTCCCCGCATTTCTCAATGAAATAACACAGACCCAGTATAGAGTTCGGGGGGGGAGGGGGAATCTAGGGTTTATGTCCTAATAAAAAGAAAAGACAAGAAGAAAAGGGGGCAAAACTATTTCAGTTCGATCGAACTATGATTAAAGTGATGATGATGAAGCAGATAGAAAGCAATCGATAAACTTACGACGATGAGCTTGAAGAGGTTGGCCTCCTTGGGTGGAAGTGACGCACCCATTGTTGCAGAGAGAGGGAGGTGGGGAAGAGGATGAGAAACAGAGAACCAGAGAGAAGAAATGAGAGTGAAAATGAAATGAAAAAGAACTTGAAGCTTTGTATGTTGTGAGTTTATAGAGAGAGACAGGTGGGTGTGGAGTGGTGGCGTTTATCTGCTGCAACCCTACGGGGAAGGAGAAGATGAAAAAAATAAATAAATAAAATATTGACCGAAAGGAATAAAAAGAATATATGAATTTAGGGAATAAGATTTATATTTGCAAAATTGTAATTTACATTACAATGCGCGCGTGAACTTCCTCCAATAGTTTGTGTTCAAGTCTTGGGTTGTATTTTGTTGGGGACAAAAACCAATTTTGGATAAGAAAATGGTTTTAAATGGAATAACTGCAATATATATATATATATTTATTTATTTATTTATTTTGGTTCTTTTTATATTTGAAAACAGCCAAATCAACAAATAATCTCTTTTGTTCTTATTATCATCAATATTCTTTTAGTAATTTTTTTGTCATGAAGAAAATTTTGATCTTCTTTGAGAATACTAATGCTCGGACCATTTGGTTTTTTTAAAAAAGAAAAAATTAAACATATTCAATCTCGTTTTCTTACAATTATTTGTACCTTTCTTACCTACAAAACTTAAATTCTTAGCCAAAATTCAACAACAAAAATAAGTTTTAAAAATTTACTTTTTTTAGTTTTTCAAAATTTTGACTTGAGTTTTAAAAATATTGATAAAATATAAATATCAAAGGAAGAAATTTATAAGTAGAAGGAATATCCATAAGCTTAATTTCAAAAACTAAAAATCGAATTGTTACCTTGGGACTTAAATAATTTGTGGTTGGCAAAGTTATCCCTTCTTTATATTGCAATTACATTTGGGAAAAAAAAAAACAAACAAATAATAAGTATTAAGGCCAAAAAATAGTTTAGTTCAATTGGTTTAAAAATTGTCTATCTATATTGGTCAGAGGTTTAATTCCATACGCTATAACTTGTCCAAGACAATAATAACAATAAAACTTAGGTACAAAAAAGTAGTCAATAATTAAGACATTCAAATATTTCATTCTACGTGTTGTTGAACTAAACAAATTAAAAGTCACGTGTATGTGACCGCTATAGTTTTACATGTGGATAAAATCTACCATAATTTAACAAATTATTTCAATTTTTTATAAGTCCTTATACATGGTACCCAAAAACTACAAAATCCTTACAATGTTGTGTTAGAAGTACAACATTTTAATTAATTTTGACACAATGTATCTATATATATTTAATATATATGTTTTGTGTGATCATTTTGACTTTTTTTTTTTTTAACAAAGGTAATGTATTATTAAAGAGAGACTCCCCAGTATGTGGTCAAGATATCAGCAAAACATTATAAACAATATAACAAAGCAACCAAATAGCCCAATCAAACAAACAAAACAACCTACAACCCAAGGATGAAGGTACAAAGGATAAAAGTCCACTTCGTTCCTAGAAAAGCCCTCAGCTACTTAGAACAACATATAAAATTCTCAAACTGAATATCCAGACTAAGCAACTCAAGAGGACGTAAAGAGGTGCCATGGATTCGCCTATTATAATCGTGCAAAACATGATAAAGAACAACACACCAAGCAACTCTCCAGACATCGCGCCTCAAAACTTAGTTGATTCCCTTTATTAAAGTGGCAAATCCAAACAAGTATAATACCCCAATACGATATCCTATGGGAACGCGTACCCCACAAAAGCATGTCCCTCCATGTAGCCTTACTAAGAACACTAAAATAAATTAAAAAATGATTCATATGATCCATATAAATGGCACGCATAAACATAGTCATTAAAAATATCAAAACACCATCGTCTAACATGATCACAAGTCTGTAACTAATCTCGAATAGCAAGAGTCAAGAAATGAAAGCATGCATAGAAACATTTTCCCAAAAACAAAGGATGCATCTAAGATTTTTTTCCTTTTTAAAAAAAGGCACACTAGAAACAACAAGGGAGCCAGATTATACAATCATCCTGCCTAACCTCAGCGTTAATTAAATATACTTACACGGGAAGGTTAACCAGATCCCTATAGGTAGAAGACCAGTTTTAAGTCTCATTAGGACACAGGAAATCACCCACATTGGCACGAAGCGAACTATCTGCATCCAAGATAACCTCAGTACTAGAGTATTGAAGGATGTAAAAGATGTGTGAACACCCGTGCAGAAGCGGATCGTATCCCATTTTTACAATTTTACAAAAACGTAAAATTCAAAATATGAAACCCATGTGCATTAAAAAAAACCAAAACAACAACATGCTCCTAAACATAAACGAGGAAATTAGGTTTGGAAATACCTTTGAAGACAAGTCTCTTCGTAATCCTCTCCTACTAATTGCATAAACACAACAAACGCCCAAATTGGACACCACCGATCAAATTTCTTGGTATTCTCGAAGGTGAGTCTCGGTGAGAGGGATGGTCTTCACCTTTTTAATTTTGGAAGAGAATGAATGAAAATTTCGAGAGAGAGAGAGAGAGAGAAAAAAAAATTTATAGAGACTTTTCTCTTGAGAGCATACCCACTTATGTGCGTGAGAAAATCAAGAAGAATCCCCCCTCCCCCTCACTGACCTATAACATTTAATATGAATTAAATTCAAATTAAATTTAACCTATAGCATTTATATGAGCATATTCATATAACTAATATTTGAATCATATTCAAATATTTATTTCATCTCAAATAAAACTCTATATTATGATGTATAAAATATATCATATTAATTGTATCATATATAATTAATTTTCTCAATTAATTTGAACAATTCAAATTAATCCAAAATTAATTCGATTCTCAATAATCTCAATTGAGCTACCAAGGGGACCTTATGAACCTATAGATTGAAGTTTTGATGGTACTTAATTAATTAATTAAACTTTTTAATTAACTTAACCAACTTTCATTAACTGTCAGTCACTCTACTAGAGATCGATAGTTGCACTCTTCTCACTATAGATATATTTTTGTGTCCATTGGATATAACCAGTCAATGGTATGTTGACCCTTCACAAATTGCGTATAAGTATTACTAGGTCAAAATTATCGTTTTGTATCTGTAGTTACATCTAACCCATTAAGTACCATTGATCCTTCTAATGAACAATAAGTCATAGTCTAACTATGACCAAACCCCTCTTATGCCAAGAGAGGGTGTGGTGCTGTTGGGATTAATGTCCTAGATCTAGTGTATCTCGTGGTTTGTAGTTTTGTTAACACGATTTATTTATCTAATAAAATCAGAGGTATTTTATTTGATGTTTATACTGCATTAGTTCAATCCAATAAACTAATATCCAAGATTATTTTATGAAACTTAAACATGTATGTGGAGACATACAAGTGGTTCATGTTCAAGTAATAACCTAAAAGGTTTGCAGTAAATGAATGAAGGTTAGGTGTCTTATCCTGGTAACACTGCGAATACGACCCACTTTGTAATTCTTACATTTGATGTAAAGTATTACAAATAATATGAACCGTATTGTTCATGTAAAGACATGTGAGTGGGGTATCCTGTATAAAGGAGTTTATACATAGATCGGACTATAAAATAATTAGTTTCTCTTTATAATACCGTTACTTAAAGAAACTAATATTTCAGATGGCCATAAGAGACTTGACCTCGATCTTGAGTGAGTTGTGAACTCCTGTTTATGACAGCAGTCGTTTGATCTGTATGGATGAGAGTGGTCATAATGGCCAATTCAATAACCGTACTATTTATGGGATTTATCTGATTAGGGAACTAGGAACACAACTACACAATATGGAATTCACTCCTTCAAATTCCTTGGGAAAGTAGATATATTGTTCCCTTAATAGTTGGTCATGGGCCTTGAACAATGAGGCAAATGTTAGATGTAACTGTAGGGGTAAAACGATATTTTGACCCAACTGTAGTTATGAGCTCGCTTACCTGATTGCTTTCCAGACAGGAATTTACATCGCTCTGTTGATTAGTTATATCCATAGACACAAAAATATATCTACAGTGCGAGGAGTGCAACTGTCGATCTTGAATGGAGTGCTCGACAGTTAATGAATATTGATTAATTAGATTAAAGAATTTAATTAATTAATCTCATATCATTGGAGCTTATAATCTGTACATCCATAAGATTCCCTTGTTAGCTTACTAAATGATAGTAACGAGGAATGATTTGAATTGCTTAAATCAAATGAAGGAATTTTATATTAATGAGATTAATATATAGTGGTTAATTATAGATATGATTTATAATCCAAATATGTCAGAGAGATATATTTGAATAAGATTCAAATATTAGATTCATATGAATTTGATTCATAAAGAAATGTATATATATAAATATGTGATATTTATATGTTAATTAACTTCATTTTAAATATGATTTAATATAGTTATTTAATCGATTAATTAATGGTTAATTACTTGATTAAGAAATAATGGAGATTGGAGTTAGCATAAATATATGATAATTAATTAAATGTATATTAAATATGATTTAATATATAATTATTTAATTAACGTGACAATTAATTAAATGAGGGTTATTTAATTTATTAATAGTAAGGGTATAAAGGAAAATTCTCGGAGAATGGTTGGATTAACCCTTTTCCATATAAGTATATCCTTATAGCCCATTTTGGGTAAGAGTTTTTATTACACAAAACCTAGCCTCCAAGTCTCCACCCTCTCTCTAACTTCTCTCTAAAAATTTTCTACTATTTATCTCCTCAAAGTTCTTGGAGACCACTATTCCAAGTTATTTGGAATCATAGAGAAAGTAACTTTAATATTGGTGTCCTTCTTCATTGGAGAAGTTCGAGATCGTTGATAACGGTGGAAGAGGAAAACTAAAAGAATCAAAAGATGTAAGTTTTGATTTCTTCTCTTCTTCATCTTTTCTAGCATGTTTATAATTCTGTTTGAATGTTTATCCTACAAATGCATGTTTTATTTTTCTGTTTTTGTTTCCATAAAAATTGATTATCTAAATGCAAGACGTTCACATGCTTTCACGGGAATTCAATTCCTTCAGGCGTCACATTGTTCAAGTACTGGAATCAGCCCTTAAAAGAACAATTTCTCTACTTAATCTAACTATATAAAAGGAGTGAATTCATTATTATGAAGTTGCATTCCCAGCTTCCCAATCAGACAAATCTCCAAAAAAAGCATCTTGAATCGGCAAAACTTGCCACTCTCGTCCATGCAAATCAAATGGCTACCTTTATAAGTAGGAGTTCACAACTCACTCAGAATTCAGGTCAAGTCGTCTATGGTCATTCTGGTGAAATGTAAGTCTCTTTTATCAATGGTGTTATATAGTAAGATTATTCATTTCATGGTCCAGTCTTATACACACTCTTTGTATGGAACACTCTTATTCACATGTCTCCACATGAATTATCAAGATCAGATCATTTGTAGCATTTTACAACAATTGTAACAACTACAAAGTGGACCATGTTCATAGTGTCACCAGAATAAGGTACCCAACCTTATTCGTCAACTACAAACCATTTAGGTTATCTCTTAAACATGATCCACTTTTCACATACGTGTTTAAATTACAAAAGATAACCTTGGATCTTAGTTTATTGGTTTTGTGGGTTAATGCTACTAAATGTCAAATAAAATACCACTTGTTTTATTAGATAAATAAATTATTTGTATATTACAATTACAAACTACAGGACCCATGAGATTTAGGATATCAACCCCAACAGGATGGGCCCCCCATCTAACCATGGTTCATACTAACCTGAACAACGACGCCCATTACAAATAGAAAACTGAATAAATGACCTCAAACCATCCCGAACAGGAAGAATAGTGCTCCAACTCCAAGACAAGGACATTAATGCCTTAACCGCCCAAATACTTTGAACTTGTAAACTATATGCCTCCATCCAAGAAACCACAAGGATCCATAACGAATAAGAATAAGTCATGATAACTTCTTGATATTAGCAACACTCCAATAAGGAATGTGACATATACCTAGATCACCCTCACAATACAAAAGGCAAGCATCTGCTCAAGCAACATTTGCACCTCGATTTTATCCACTTTCTATCTCTAAAGAAAAGAGCGAAAGAAACAATCAAAATCCCAAATAACTCTAGCAGTAAAAACAAAAACACTAAACCAATAGACTTGAAATCTTTCAAAATAAAGCAAATAAGTTGTAATAAAATTCATGATATTAGCAACACAGAAAACCTTTTAGCCTCACCAAGAGACATGCCAACACCAAAACATCAAACACTTGTCATCATTGGAGCAAAATCATATAACTTCAGAAACCTTCTTAAGACATATTGTATAAAAGCTAAAGATTCATGGTCTCAAACACTAAAGATCATTAAATCATCAACATAACATAAATAAGTGAGGCGGATTCGATCACATCAATGTTGAAATCGAAAATAAGTGGAAGGAGAGTTTAACAAACGAGACAACACTTCCATGACAGTCACAAATAGATATAACAAAAAAGAGGGTCCTCTGGTTGAAGATTCTTCTGACTACAAATATAACATCCTAAAATTCAGGAAAATTTAAGTTAGTTATCTAAAATTATTGAGTTTTAATTGCCCTTTCATTTTTAAAAATTGGAATTAAATTGAAATAATTGAAAATAATTTATTGGTTAAATTGAATTTAATTGATTAGATATTCGAACTAATTATCGTAAAAATATTGAATTTTGCCTCATTTGGTTCTGGATTTTGGAGCCAACTTAAATCAATTACGGATATAATTAATTTTATGTAGTCTTAAATTGATTTAAATAATTGAAACAATTTAATTTGTATCAAATTTATAGATTTTATTCCATTTAATTTTGGTTTTTGAAACCTAAATTAAGGTAATTTGAAAAGTTAATTGATTTATTAATTTCATAGAATTTTTGAAGATTTTAAAGATATTGTGATAAAATATTTTATTTATATTTTATAATTTGAAAAAAAAATGAAATAATTGAGATTTTTTTTAAAAAAAATAAAGGAGAGTGAAAATAGGTAGAAAATCGGATAGAAAGATTTGATTCAATGGATGATGTAAATAGGTAGAAAATGAAAGAATTGTGATTGGAATTATGTCCTAAATTATGAAATTGATTTTGATTTTTGGTATAGGGTTTGATTCAAGAATTGAAGGATTTTGAGGTGTTGTTCATCAAATTTGAGATCAATTTCGAGACAATTTGGGTAAGTAGTTGGACCTTTGAACTATAAATATTTAACCTCGATGGATGATGTAAATTGGGTGATTGGGAATTTTGGCCTTATTTTTGAAATCCTAATTTTTGGTTTATCACTTAGGACTTGGTTCATGACCTTTTGGGAAATTAAAAGTCAAGGTTGTTTGAGCTCGTATTGACTAAAACTTGAGGTAAGTGTCTTTCTATTGGTTCGCCTTTGAACCTGCCGTCTCTACCACTTGGACTGTTTAGTTAAGATTGAGACTGTTCAGACTGATTTGACTGATTATTCTAGACTGTTTGGACTGATAATTTATGACTAATTGAACTACATGACTTAATGGCATTGATTGACTAGATTGAACTGTTTTGTCTATGATGATTGTACTGTTGACTGGGTGTATATATAAAATTTTACCCCTGAGATGAACGATTATAAAATATAACACGGGAGTTATATGAAAACTGATGCATGCTAAGTTATAGGATTCATGTTCGTTCTTCTTATCTGGACAGGTGTACACATATGACTGATTCATGTTCCTTCGGGTTCGTGTCTATGACTGATTCATGTTCCTTCGAGTTCATGTCTATGACTGATTCATGTTCATTCGGGTTCATTATGACTGATTTGTAGGTCTTCGAGTTACACACTATGACTGATTCATGTTCCTTACACACTATGACCGATTCATGTTCCTTACACACCATTACTGATTCATGTTCCTTTGAGTTCATATCTATGACTCATTCATGTTCCTTTGGGTTCATGTCTGTGACTGATTCATGTTCCTTCAAGTTCATGTCTATGACTGATTGGTGGACCTTCGGATTACACACTATGACTGATGCATGCTCCTTCAGGATCGCTACGACTGATATAATGGGTATACACCGATGCCTAGATAAACTAGCTAACAGGTAACCTAGAAGGCCCAGTAGCGGATCACTTACTGAGTATTGTTATACTTATCCTTTCTTCTCTTATGTTTTCAGGCAACAATAGGAATGGACCGGCGAGGGACGAAAGGAACCCAAGTTAAAGCCATACGGAACAATAGAAAAATGCTTCCACACAGTTCATCTTTGTTTCATTTGTTTTAGACAGACGTTTTATTTATTTATTTGATATGAGTTTGACATGTTTTTTTTTTCGGATTGATTTTTGGATTATTATTACTATTTTGATTTTCTTTATGAATATATTTTTTTGGATCTCAATTAAATGTTTTGACTATTGGACTATTATTGATTTAACATTTCAATTTTAAATGGTCTTTTATGTTTTCACTAAATTTATGACGATAAAAAAATTGAATAAAAACTTATATTATGTCGTAACAACCCCTGTCTGAGTACTCGAAAGGTCAGGTCATTAAAAAGAATGCCCCTCAAGTGATCTATTAATAAAACACATAATACATGGGATATGTGATACATGCCCAAATCCAACTGACAATTTTACAATGGGTACTGATAGCAAAAAAGGTGCCAAAAAGGAAATCTTAGTGAATATGACTTATGAGATCCACCTTCAACAAACACTAGTCCTTACTAACATTCTTGTGATACCAGTTATTGACAAAGAAAAATGTTATCCATAAAATTACGACCTTTCACAAAGGTAGATTGATTAAAAATGATGAAATAGGAGAGCCACACACAAAGACGATTTGCAATAATCTTCAAAATACACTTAAACAAGATATTACAATAAGAGATCAGTCAAAGTGATCATTTTGATTTAAATCGTCGTTTGAGTGTGATATTAAACATGTTGGGTTTTTTTATACTGTTAATGTCCAAACGAAATAAAATTATATGATTTTGTTTGGTCCAAAAATACGTGGAAAATTATTTAACCACATACTTTCAAATGTCAAATTTTAGTCCATGAATCTTAAAAATAATCAATGCATTTATTTTGGGGGAAAAAATACTTTATTAGCACTTTACTCATAAAATATAAAAATACATTTACATGATGTATTTTATTATAGGAAAATTATTGTTAGCATTAATCCACCAATCTTGATAAAGATTAACTATGAATGACTTTGTTATAAAAAAAAAATAAAAAAAATAAAAAAGAAAGAAAGAAAGAAAGAAAAATCTTTTGTTTGACTAGATTTACTCGTTTTGAAAATACAATAACAAAATTTATAATTTTTTTAAAGTTAATAGATAAAAAATCAAAATAGACTATGATAAAAGGAAATATAAAGTACATGGACTAAGACAATAAACCAAAAAATAACTCTTTTTTTAGACAAGGAAGACCTTTGTTTATCCATCTAAAAAGAAAAGCATCGATTGCCATGGGCAAATTAAAGATACATATATAAGATTATTTGAAAAGAATATATAAGAAAGTAAGAAACAAACTCGATTTCACGAAGGGGAAAAAAAAAAGAAAAAATAAACTCAAAGGTGTCAAGATAGATAGCGAGGCAGTCAACGAAACAGTTAGCCTCTATTAACCGTGAAGTGTACAATGACATGACAGTCCATTCCTAGCTCTTTCTCTTTCCAAAATTCAGTCTATTAAATTCTTACACGTATATTCTCTGTAACAATATTGATTCCTTAGTAAGTGTGTATATTGCCTAGTTGAGATATGTAAAATCATTGAACTGGATTACAAATATTATTCATTGGTAATTTCCTTTCATCTCTTCTCCTTATTTTCTTTATCTCCGAGCAAAACTTAATCTGGTATCAGAGCCTACCATGACTAATTAGTCGTCGATTTTTTCCAAGTTTCGACAGTGGCAACTTGTTTGGATCACCCCTAAATCAACTGTTCAATCAGGTGACGTCTATCAAAATGGCTCGCACCAATTTTCTCATTTGACGAAACCTAGATTGGCCTATCTTGAGGAGCTACCGACTGAAAGAATATCTAATCGAATAAATAGTCTGCCCTAGCAAGTTTATTAGCAAAGTTAGTGAAGAGAAAGTAATTGATGAATGAACTAGTACTGGCTCCACAGTCACAAAGGAGAAATTTACTCCAAATCCGGAATATGGAACATAGGTAGTAATTGATCAGCTACTCTTTGGCTAGCTTTATAACTCAATGCCCCCGAAATCGCAACATATATGATGGGCTATCAATCCTCGAAATATTTGTGGGAGACTGTTCAATAGCTCTTTAGCGTTCAATCCAAACCAGAAACCGATTACCTAAACAGTTGTTACAATAGACAATAAAAAGCTGTCTCAAAATGGAGGTGAAGGAAATCTAATCATTTAGATCCAGTGATCGAAAGCAAATCGTTCCAAATGTTTACCAACAATTCCAAATTTTCCTTTTTATCCACCATTTGTTAACTGTTGGTCATTCCACTAAAGAACGATAGTTGCACTATTCACACACACACACACTATATATATATATTTCTGTGTCCATTGGATATAACCAGTCGACAGTGCGATGACCCTTCACAAATTGCTCGTCAGTATAACTAGGCCAATTTATCGTTTTGCCCCTATAGTTACATCTAACTCCTTAAGTACCATTGATTCCTCCAATGAACAATAAGTCATAATCCTACTATGACTAAGTCCTCTCTTCCCAATAGAGGGTGTGACCACTATGTTCAAGACTCGGAATCAACCCTTAAGAAAGCAATTTATCTACTTGCCCCTGCTTCAGGGAATGAGTGAATTTCGTCTTGTGTAGCTGAGTTCCTAGCTCTCCAATCAAACTAATCCCCAAAATGGTAGGATTCTTGAGTTGGCAATCTGGTCACTCTCACTCATACAAATCAAAAGACCGACCTCATGAGCAGGAGTTTCCAACTCACTCAGGATTAAGGTCATGTCACCTATGGTCATCCTAGTGAAATGTAAGTTTCAATTATCAACAGCGTTATATAAAAAGACTAATCATCTCGTGGTCCGATCTTATACAAGCTCTTTGTATAGGATATCCGCACTCACATGTCTCCACATGAATGGTCAGGATCAGACCATTTGTAGTACTTTACAACACTTGTAATATCTACAAAGCGGGTCGTATCCGTAATGTCACAAGGATAAGATATCTCTTATTTATCCTTATACTACAGACCATTTAGGTTATTACTTAAGGCGTGATCCACTTGTATGTCCCCACATACATGTTTAAGTTATATCAAATAACCACGAATCTTAGTTTGTAAACATTTTGTGAACATATTGTTATTAATAAAATAAACAATATGTAATAAAATCCACTTGTAGTACGATGGAAAGAGGGGGTCCGGTTCGTCTTGACTTCATTCAAGAACGTCGCCGCCCCTGGAATCAATAAGAAAACAAGTGCTAAGTTTCAGATCAGTGAATAAAATAAACCGAAACGAAAGAAGAGACGTTTCTCGCTCGGTGCCTAAAGCGCATCTGAAACTTAGCACTTGTTTTCTTATTGATTCCAGGGGCGGCGACGTTCTTGCATTTCCTCTGGCGGACTCCCTCTTTCCATCGTACTGGAGCGATCTGAGAAGAACGATAATGGGAGAATTAGGACATCAATCCCAACAATCTCCCTCTTGTCCTAATGCCTCGGGAGATTAATGTACAATACAAAAACAGTACAATATACAATAAACTAGGGCATACTTTATACCTCAGTATCATTTCCCATTTGCACTATACAAGGTGTCGTATGTCTCGTAGATCCAAACTTTCTAGATGACTCTCGAACACTTTAGCCGTGAGAGCCTTTGTAAATAGATCAGCAACATTGTGCTCCAACGCGATCTTCGTGACTATCACATCATTGCGATGCACAATCTCCCTGATCAAACCAGTGAGCGGAAGCAGATCGTTCCAAGCTCCATTGTGAAAGAATATAAACATTTACAATCAAAGCACATAGTTATGTATTAAAGACTAAATTACAACATGCTTATTAATTAAAAACAAAGAATCGAGTACAATACCTTTGAAGAACCCTTTTCTTCGTGTATTCCCTCGATCAAACTCGAACGCGTTGAATAACATGAACGCAACGAGCAAACAACACGAACTGGAAGAACCTCGATCACCACCGAGTATAACTCGATCCTCGAACAGAATTAGATACCACCACTTAATTACCTTGGTATTCTCGGTGTGAGAATTAAGAAGTTGTGGGCTCTGTATGGATTTGGATAGAGGAATGGAGGAAGAAGTAAACGAGTAAACGATCAAGTAAAGGACAAAACATCGTGTAGAAGATATCAATCTATTGCACAGACTCGATCCTCGATCGTGTAGTATACGAGTTCTATCATATAGAAAACTCGATAACTATTATTTACTCTCTCAACAAGCTATCATATAACTTGATCCTTTTTGCATGGAATGAATAATAAACCATTTTCCTTCTTTATCCCACGATTAGCCACAAAACTATCTAAAACCACCCACGAAGGTGGTTATTGGAGAAAACGAAAAATCAATTATCTCATAATTAATTATTATAAATAAATATAATAACTAATTTATCATATTATATTTATAACCTATAGTTTTAATATTACATCATATGCATCATATAAGCCATAGTTCTTTTTCTCCTTATGTCATTTAATATAAATCATATTTATATTAATTCATCCAATCAAATAATGTATCAAATACATCAAATCAATTATATCATATATAATTGAACTAATTTAGTTATATCATATATAATCAAATTTCCTCTTGTTAATTTGAACATTTCAAATTAACCCAAAAACTGATTATCAACTTGAATCCATTGAGATACCAATGAGACTTTATGAATCTGTAGCTTGAAGCTCCAATGGTACGTGAATAATAACTAACTAAACTCTTTAATCACGAAATCTACCATCCGTTAACTGCTGGGTGCTCCACTAAAGACCGATAGCTGCACTCCTTGCACTATAAATATATTTCTGTGTCAATTAGATATAACCAATCAACAGTACGATGACCTTTCACAAATCACTCGTAAGTACAACTGGGCTAATTTGTCGTTTTGCCTCTGTAGTTACATCTAACTCCTCAAGTACCACTAATCCCTTTAATGAACAATACATCATAGTCCCATTATGACTAAACCCTTATCGGGCCAAAAGAAGGTGTGACGCCATATTGTTCAAGCCCCAGAATCAACCCTTAAAGAATCAATTTATCTACTTACCCCTGCTTATGTGAAGGAGTTAATTCCATCTTGTGTTGCTGAGTTCCCAGCTCCCCAATCAGACGAATCTCCAAAGTGGTAGGTTTGAGTCGGCGATCTGGCCGCTTGCATCCATACAAATTAAAGGACCGCCCTCATAGGCAGGAGTTCACGGCTCACTCAGGATTAAGATCACGTTACCTATGGTTATCCTAGTGAAACGAAAGTCTCTGTCATGACCGACGCTATATAACGAGACTAAATATTTCGTGGTCCGGTCTTATACAAACTCCTTTATATAAAACATCTCCGCCCGCACGTCTGATACACGAATGATCAGAATCATACCGTTTGTAGTACTTTACAACATTTGTAACACCTACAAATGATCAGGATCATACCGTTTGTAGTACTTTACAACATTTGTAACACCTACAAAGCGGGCCACACTGGTAGTGTCACCAAGATAAGATATCCTTCCTTTATCCATATATTACAGACCATTTAGGTTATCACTTAAAGCACGATCCACTTGTATGTCTCCACATACATACTTAAGTTATAACGATAACCAAGGATCTTAGTTTATTGGTTTGTAGTCAATGCAACTAAAATATCTCATATTTCATAGACTGCAGTGAATAAAATATCTCATATTATAAATCACAAAGCATTTGTTCATACATGTGTTTACAAACTACAGGATTTTACAAGATTTAGGGCATCAACCTCAACCAATTTCCTATTTTTCCTAAAACTAGTGGGGTGTACAAGATAATCTCACTACAAGTACATGAAACAATAAACTAGGGCACAAACACCCAGTACAACACTTTGTCCTTAACTTCTAATAATGCTAATTAATCTCCCTCTGTGAACATGACTCAGAATCAAAATGAGGGACAGTCAAATCAAACCCCCCCTCTTCGCCCCAACCATGTCTGTAAGCTCAACAAAGAAATTTATGGCCTATGGTAAGCGCCACACGCGTGGAATGATGAGTTGAAACTTTTTCTTATTACACGCGGGTTCTGGACCAGCCGGTCTGACACGTCTCTTTACTACCTCCGCTAGTTTTCTCTTATTATTCTTCTCCTTATATATGTTGATGATGTAATTGTAACTGGTAACAACTTTGCCTTCATTTCGTAGTTCGTTGTTACTCTTAACTCCAAGTTTGCCTTGAAAGATATGGGGAAACTTAATTACTTCATAGGGTTCTAAGTCACCTACCAGTCAAATGAGATTTATCTTAACCAACCAAATATATATTTGATTTACGAACCAAATTCAATATGGCTTCAACTAAACCTTGTCCTACATCAGCTGTTTATGGACAAACATTATCCATAAATGATGGTTCTCTCCTTGAGTATCCTCTCTTCTATCGCAGTGCCTTTAGCGTGCTTAAATACCTCGTTAACACTAGACCAAATATCACAACATAGTTAATAGACTCAGTCAGTACCTTAAGGCTTCCACTGATGTACATTGGAAGGTTGTCAAGCGCATTTTGCGTTATCTCAAAGGTACGACATCCCATGGTCTTTTAATTCAACCATGTCAATTATTATGCCTTAATGCCTTATCAGATGTTGATTGATCGATTGCAAATCCATGGCTGCTTATTGTGTCTTTCTTAGAGACATTATTGTTTCATGGTCTTCTTAGAAACAAAATGGCTACAGCTCGCTCTAGCATGGAGTTATCGCGCCCCGACTTATGCCTCGACTGAAATCACTTGGATCAGGCAGTTGTTACAGTTAAGCAATTAGCAGAAGCAATTTGGATTTTAAGCACTCTAATTCGATTAACTTTATCAATTAAGCAAACATGTTCGTGAATAAGGATAGAGTTTCTGAAAAGTAACCTTTGAATAACTCTTCAATCTTCAGACTCTACTTGAATCTTCACTGCAAATTGTTGTAGACCACCACTTGATCTTTTCTACTATTCCCTATGACCTTATATTGAATTGTGGGATCCAAAATGAGTTGGAATTGAAGGGAATTCTAATGGAGAAAAGCTGGTTTTCTATAAAACTTGAAGAACTATTCTTCAATTCATTTTCAACCAAATTTTTTCATTGCATGTCCTTTTTCTGAGCACAAATTGACTTAGTTTTGTTGTGATCTCTCATGCAATCTAATTGCATCCAATTTTGATAGCAAACATGTGAATATTAAAGTGAGAATTGAGTGTTCAAAAAGAGATAAACCCACGTTTTAGTTGTTTTTCATTTTTAAATTGATTTTAAATAAAATCAATTTCCAATTTTGAAACATAATTTTCAAAATTAAAAATTTTAATGAAAAATAATTATTTTTTTAATAAAATATTAATTCAATAGTTAATATTAAATAAAATTAATTAAAATAATTTAAGATCAAATATTAAATATATCACACCAATTCCACAATCATGAATCTCTATTCATGTAATTAATATTTAAATCGAATTTAAACATTAGTCAACTCTCCAATATTGATTGATTCGATAATTACATGTGTAATTATATCGTATATAATTACACATTTAATTAATTTTTAATTAATTAAAATAATTTAAGATCAAATATTAAATATATCACATCAATTTCACAATCATGAATCTCTATTCATGTAATTAATATTTAAATTGAATTTAAACATTATTCAACTCTCCAATATTGTTTGATTCGATAATTAAATGTGTAATTATATCGTATATAATTACTGATTCCCTTATTTCGATTTTGAACGCTTCAAATTTACTCATCACTCTATTCTAAGGTTTAATCCGTTCATGAGCTAGTAGGGGACCTATAGATCATGAGCTCCAACGATCTGAGATTAATTGGTTAAACTCTTTAAACCGAATCAATCAACATTCGTTACTACTGGGTCACTCTACTAAAGCCTAGTAGTTGCACTCCCCTCAATGTATATATATTTCCGTCCACTTGATTCAACCATAATAAGTAAGTCGACCCTTCATAGATTGTGGGTAAAAAATTATTTTACCACCGAGATTACATCTTGCTCCTTAAGTCTCATTGATCCCCTAATGAACAATTGGTTTGTGATCCAATCACCAAATTAAATCCCTATTGGGCCAATGAAAGGGTGGGCCCCTATTCAAGACATGGAATCGGTACTTAAGAGAACAACCTCTATACTATTCCTAAAAGTGGGTAGGAGTGAATTCCATCTTGCATTCTATGTCCCCAACTATCTACCTAGTCTTACCCATGAAATGGGAGGCTTATTGAGCCGGTGTTGTTGAGCCAACCCTCACCCATGCAAATCTAAGGATAACCCTAAATAAATAGGAGTTCATAGTTAGTTGAGGATTAAGGTCAAGTTACATAGGCCATCACTTTGAAATAGTTAGTTTTAAACAGTAAAGAGCATTATAAAGTAAGAATGACTTTATTTATTGGTCCGGTCTTATACAAACTCTTTGCATAGGATGCCTCCACTCGCATGTCTCCACATGAACGATTCAGGATCACATCATTTGTACTAAATACAAAGTGGTCCGCATCCCATAGTGTTTCCAGAATAAGGCACCCAACCTTATCTGTATACTATAGACCATTTTGGCTATCTACTCGAACTTATCCACTTTTATGTCTCCACATAAGGTCCAAGTACTCATGTAATAGCTATGGATCTTAGTTTATTGGATTTAGTATAATCTACATATTCAATAACAGTTTTATCGAACAAAATCTCGATAACTTATTTATTGCAAATAGAATATGTTTAATTTTACAAATTGCGAGTTTTAGGACATACAACCCAATATCAGCTTCTAGGGGAGCTCGGTATACTCTAAGTGGAACATTAATTTTGTGGTGTGACAACATTGCCACTGGTGCAGTAGCTTCAAACCTTATTTTTCATGTCCGAACAAAACACATCGAACTTGATGTACATTTCATTCGAGACCAGGTCCTCAACAACATACTGGCCATTCGGTATGTACCAACCGATGAGCAATTAGCTGATTGCTTGACTAAGTCCCTCAACCATTTTCTATCAATCTAGCTCCACACCAAACTTGGTCTTGCTACAGCAACCCCTCATTTAAAGGGGGATGTTAAGATAGGTGACGAGACAGTCGACAATACAGTTAGCCCTGCCAACCGTGGAGTATACAATGACATGGCAGTCCATTCCTAACACTTTCTCTTCCCAAAATTCTATTTCATTTCAGCCTATTGAATTCTTACACGTATATTCTCTGTAACAATATTGATTCCTTGGTAAGTATATATATTACCTCTTTGAGATAGGTAAAATCATTGAGCTGGATTACAAATATTATTCATTGATAATTTCCCTTCATCTGTTCTCATTCTTTTCTTTATATCCGAGCAAATCTTAGTCTAAGGGGAGAGAGATTTTTTTCCCCTTCTTTTCTAAGAGACGAAATGGAATTATCTTTTATTTCCATTTAATTTGTAATTTTTATTTTTCAGATGCAGACGAACTTGATTTTAAATTCTAATGTTTAACCGGATACTATAAAAATAAATAATGTGACATAACTCGTGAATAATGGTCAAGCTCATGAAATATCTTTGACTATGAGGGTTTTTTTTTTTTGGACATTGTGGAGTTTGGACACTTCCATTCTGATTAAAAATCGTGTGAATTATTTTATTCTAAAAAACCGTATGAAAATTTTAATATACAATTTGATGGCAAAAAAGGACAAAGTAGCAATTATATTAAAATTTTGCAATTCTGAAAACACATAAGAGAAAACCAAAATATTTCGTCTGTTTTTTTTTTTTTTTTTTTTTTTTTTTTAATAATTATTATTATTCTTTTAATTTGTACCCATTTTTTAGATTATTTTACTTTTTTTTGTTTGGCTTGATTTTCTCCTAAAATATTTGATATTGAGAAACAAACAAACAAACAAGTTTATACTAAATTAGTTATAGTATTCATACATCCACTTAAAAAACATACCAATCTCATAAAATTAAAAACTAAAAATAGAAAAATAAAGATTTTCACGCCCAAGAAAACCATCCGTTAAACTTTAAAAAATCTCTAATCAAATTTATCACAAACTAAAGTCTCATTTGATAACCATTCGTTCTTTATTTTTAACTTTTGAAAATTAAGCCTATTTCTTTCCATTTTAAACTATTGGCCAAATTTAAAAAACAAAAGCTACTTTTGAAAAGCTTTTTTTTTTTTTTTTTTTTTTTTTAGTTTTCAAATTTTAGCTTGATTTTTTAAATTATTGGTAAAAGGTAGATAAAAAAAAATATGAAAGTAGTGTTTATAAACTTAATTATAAAAAACAAAAACAAAAAACCTAATGATTATCAAACCGAACCTAAAAGTTTAATAAATTATAACTTAAACTTTAAATTTGTTTAAGAAAACACCTAAAGAAAATTAAAATATTAGGAAACAGATTGCAACTTTTCACAAATGCGTTTAAGGAAAGATAGTAACCACATGATGAAATAACAACTTAGTAGATAAGACATCAATTGTCATTCTTATTTCTTATGATTCATGGTTCAATCTCCACCGAAAGGGGTTAAAAAAAACCATAATAACATTTTTGTGTAGTTTAGCCTTTATTTTATCTTCCAACACTCAAGCTTTTAACTTTCAGCATCTTCACCAGACTTCTCTTTCTTTCCAGGACATGAAAAAGATGTAATCAGCAGTCACACAAGAATAAACTTGAGAAGCACAAAAATATAGAACCAAAAAATGGACATATTCTCACTTACTAGAATAAAACATGCAGATTACGGCAACAATGCAGACCAGCAAAAGAGTTATAATGTATGTTTGGAAGTGATTTTAACACTTCTGTTACTTTCAAAATCGTTCTAGAACACATTTTTAATCACTCAAAATCAGTTCAATGTTTAATTTTATACTTTTAAATATATTTTCCATACTATTAAAATTGATTTCGAATGCTTAAAAACATTTTCAAGTGATTTTGAAAATGAAACAAGTAATCACTCCCAAACACGCCATTACTCTATCTAAATCAAGTTGAGCTAAAGGACCTAAACTAAGACTTCTTACAAGCTACTTTCTGGAATGCAATGTCTATCTCATCCTCAGTCATCTCAATCGTGTCATCACTATCATATTCCTTTGGTTTACGACCATTCTTCGGTTCTTTATTGACATTTGGCTTCTTCTTTCTTTCTGTGGAACTGTCAAGTAGAGAATTAAGTTCTATTTCATAAATCCTTTTAGAATCTGAAGCATGCCTGCAAAGTTCCTCCTTTGATATTGACTCTTTCTTATTGCCAAGCTTTGCCAGCTCTTCCACCACCTGAGGAACGAATTTCCATTCTTCAGTCATCTGATTGATGTCCTGCATATGAATTAAATGTGTTTAAACTGTCAATCAAAAGCTGAGAGCAGATACCTTTTCTATTTTGCGTTAAATAAAATAACTGAACAATGAAGCATGCAGGCCTAATGCGAGAAGGGGATTTGGATTGGTTGAGCATAACGAGAGAAGTGAGTAAAATATTTGAAAGGATACTAGTGTGGACCGTGAAAGTGAAGGGGATTTGGATTGGTTGAGCATAACGAGAGAAGTGAGTAAAATATTTGAAAGGATACTAGTGTGGACCGTGAAAGTACCAAATCCAGCACCAATTGAACTCGAATTTATTTCAAGCCAATAGAAATCTGCAATACAATGGTTCTCAAACTAAGTTGCAATGAGCTATGGTGTCAATTTGTCAAGGCTTGAAATGCTGATCATCCACAGTATAGCTGATTGGTCCGTATTATCATCTGTTTTCTCACTCTAATGAGATCATTTAGGAAATAAGGGATGAGAGGCTTGAGCTAAAAGCCATATAATCTTATAAGAGGACTAATAAAATTTTATTTGCTTCACAGGAAAAAAATAAACTTAGAAAAAGAGAGACGGATCCTTCCAATAAGACATATTACTTATCCCATGAATAAAAAATGTTTAAATACTGCATTCGTAACTAACTGAAGATGTGACAAACGGGGAAGTTAACTTGCTAATAATTAAAACCCTACAAAGCAATTGATCAAGGCAAGACTTGATGAATTTATAATAAGTACGTACAAATCTTCAACTATATCAGGTCAGTTTGTAAAATCTGAAAGACGTATGAATCTTCAACTATATCGGGCCAGTTTGTAAAATCTGAAAGACATTCTGCTAGACGGAAATCTCAACAAAATGGTCGCATTTTAACGAACAAATCTGCTACTTATTCATCGATATTTTTTACACGTTATCATATAGTTAGGAAAGCATTTAGTAGCGTAGTGCTGCAAAGAATAAATAAATTGATCATAACTACACAACCGCCAGAAGGAAAATACTGTCTACCTGATTTTGATGAAGAGAATCGATTGCATCTTGTAAACAAGTTAAAATTCCTTCTGCTGCTATTTTCTTTATCTCACATGGATCTGGCTACAAGAGGTTTAAAATGAAGAATTAAAATCAAAATAATATCAATGAAGTTTCGCCATCTATCCAAATTTGAAGTGTGCAAAAAAAGGAAGAGTTCCACACATCCCTAAAAACCAAGGGATTGAGTGAGAAGATGCCAGGTGGCCAATGAACTCACATGGGTCACTTGGTGCTTGAAGAAGTAAAATCTATATATTGCATAAAAGGGATAAGCACGTTTGTTCTACCTTTTCTTCCTGACTCTCTAGCCAAGAAAGTGTCTTATGGTAATCATCAATAGCCCATTTCTTCAATTTCAAAGGAGAAAAGCACTCTCTTGAAGAATTGATCTCTCTACTCTGCATATATCACACAATCAATTGTAGAAATAGCTATATATCAGCATTGGTTCCCATATGAAAACAAATGATGTAGCTGAACAATAATGTGCATCCCGCAAAAGGTCTAGCTTTGCTTTGTTACTTCCCATACAAAGCATACAAATCACTAATCAGGATGGAAAAACAAAGATGATAAGACATATACTTTCACAAGAACCAGACTATTTACCTGAGCTATCTCCTGCTCATGTGGTTTTAAACGTGAAGCTTTCTCAACCGGTTTCTGAGGTTTCTTGGATGATGATGGAACAGCTGCAACCGTACATCCCAGGGATGAAAATGAATGATGAGAAATTCAGAAACGATTCTTTCAGCATCAGGTACAAGGTGAAGGAACAAAAGCACCAAAACATTGCAAAAATCAGGATAACTACAAAATGATAGGCACACTACTTCAAGTGTCCAAGGTCATGACAACAACCCACACTAGCTTTTAGTTATTCATTCTATGATTTTGAGAGAGCAATTTGTAATAGGGAATCTAATGGGGCTCCCTCTTCTACGACTTTGGAAGCTTCTCAATTGATTATTGATAGAAACTCAGGTGTTTTTCAAACTCCTATGATTCATCGAAATGGAATGAGAGACTAGAGGCCTTTCATACGCTCCCAAAAAAGGGGGAAAAAAAGGAAAGGAATTTATTTGGTTTACGGCTGTAGAAGCCAAAGAGCCAAACTGGCATTATACAAGGAGATTTTACCGAGGCCTGAGGCATCAGGTTCTCCCTCAGGGAGCGACAATTTACTCCTTGAATTCTCTTTTTGGATCATTTAATGGTTAAAGGTGCCTTTCTTTGGGTATTATAAGCTCCCAGTGGTTTTTTATCGGCCTAATTTTTCTCCTCCATTTGGCTAGCTCCAATAGCCGGGTTTTCTTTATTTTTCTCTCTCACTTCTCAATTCTTCTTTTTCTTTTTTTCTTTTTATTTTTGTTTTTGTTTTTTGGGATCATTTCCTTGTAGGCTTATGTTTTGGGGTTATTTGTTGGAGCCTTGTTCTTGGAGTTGCTGTTCCTGGATCCTTTAGCTTGATGGCTCATTGTTTCTGATTTTCTTTATGTGTCTTTTTTGGTTGTGATGCTCCTATTCGAGGTTATTTTTGTTTCATTTTTCTTTCCTTTTCCTCCTCACTCCCTCGAGAGTTTGTTTTCCTGAATATTTCCTTATCATATTATCAACAAAAAGTTAATAAAAATTTGTTTCTTGTTAAAAAATGAGCACAACACAGTAAACAATATTCAGAAAAGAAATCTTCATTGCTCATTGTTTTCTAGCTGGTTCTTCTAATGTAAGATGGTGAAAATAAGAACCATATATTTCTTAGTTATAAAATCACTTACAAATGCTGGAGTGAGGTTCTTAAGGAATTTAACCTTGGTGTATGGTAGATTCCCTCACCGTGAACCTTCACTAACTCCTTTGTGGCTTCTACAGAAATCTAAGTTTTTGTGGCTTTGTGCAGTAAAAACACTATAATGTTCAAGGAAAGGAATTAAAGAACATTTTGAAGGAACCAGCAAGGTTGGAAGAAGATTTTTTATTTGGGAAAAAGATTAAAATTCTGGGTTGTTTTGGTTTACACTCTCTTCCTCTCGAGTTATAATGACACCTTTCTCATCGCAACCAATTTTAGTGGCTTTTGTAACCTCCTATAATTTTTCTCACTCTTTATATTTTTCATATGATCACTGAGAAGTTTGTTTCTTCTTAAAAAAAAAGTTGGTAGATCGACAAAAATGCATCATAGTTTGTGACCATAGTTCTATGACCTATTGTGCCCGCTAGGGTTACGGTGGTTGTGACTAACATTAACATTTAGTAGAACTACAGCCATGAAAACATAGGCATTTTCTAGATCACCTTGGTTAGCTTCACGTGCAAGGTTGCTTCTTCTCCAGGGTTTTCCAGCATAGAGGAGGTAGCTTTCAATGTCAACGAGCCTCTTCTGTGCATAACATTCTGAAATCCACTCCTAAGAAAAACACAGAATGAGAGCACTTAGAACCTAAATCAACAATTTAGAATCCCGGTCTCAGTTACACAATCAGATGATGATAGAGTCAGATTTTAGAGTTGATTTCTAGAGACGTCTAAATTTAGGGGAAATTGTGCCAATACTGGATATGCTTCAAAGGGAAGCAATACGATATAATAAGCTTAAAGAAGAATAAAACTTATTAGTTTTCATCACCCAAGAAAAGGAACCCATGACAAAAGCAAGACTGAGAATATTTCAAAATAACCACAGACTATTCAGAACCTACTAAAATAAGCAGAAATTTATTTCATATCATCAACAACATAGAGGAATTGACACCAAACATAATGCTATCAAATTTTCATTTTAATCAAATCTAGCATTAGATAAATTTTGAGTAACCGACTCTCAGATTCCTACACATCAAAGCCAGCACAATTTTTCTTTGAAAAACTCTCTGGTTAATGTTTAAGTTTTTGTAACAAAGAAAAAAACCTTTGATACTATTGTTCCGCAATCTGATTCCACTTGTCGAAATTTTGGGGTATTTGGAAAAGCACAGATCAACAAAGTGCAATCTGAGTTCCAATCAGGCTTATATTGAGCTCCCATTTCTAATGCTTGAGATCGCAAAATGCTGCGCTCAGGATTAACAAAACCTGATAACACGAAAACTACTCCTTCCTGCATTTAACGTTGGTAATTTAGTTTAGTGCGACAGTCAATGATCAAAATATGTAAAAATGACACGTCAAAAGAAAACAAGGGGTGAAAAGAGACAATATGTGAACCAGAAGTCTGGAGAAATCACGGTGTAATGAACTGCTCACTGGACCTTCACCATTTCCTTTCTCTTGCTTAGGCTCTTTAGCTTCAACATCATTTCCAACAGAACCAGAACTGTTTGGTTTCTTGCCTCGAGAAGAACTCCCATCGTCCTTCCCACTCATCCATGAAGGAAGACTGCGCTTAGCATTGCCACCACCCTCATTGGTCTTTGAATCTGACATATCGCTCCTACTAAGCGATTAAATTTCTACTACTAGGCTGAAATTTGTCAGTTCATCTAAAATGCGATGAAGGCTTGCAGGAATACTCGAAAGACATCCGCTCTCAAAGCACCAAAGAGGTGCGAGTAAGAGCCTACAAAGATTATGGACGCTATTTTACAATTCCGAAACAACTTCAAATTATTGCCAGGAGACAGAAACATAGAGGCAAAGTGCACTGATGATTAAACCTAACCAAAACTAAACGAATTCAAATAAGTTCTCAATACCGGATCGAACTCGAAAAACTAATGTTACCACTTTATAGCACCATATAGCGAAGAATAATAGACAATTAACACAACATTTGCTAGCCAACCGACATGAAAATGGCTGTATTAAGCTCAAATGAGGTCAAGAAACAAGTTGTGCAAAGATTGAGCAATAAATGTGCATTAAGTTTCGCATGCAAGTGAAATTTGACCACTGACATAACAGCGTTACGTGATCGAGTAGGGTTAGCAAGAAATCGGCAAGGATTGCAGGAAGATGATGATTGAAATTAGAAACGATACCTGAATTCCACTTCCAGTGAGTTCACTCGGAAGGTTCTGAGTCGATTCAAGAAGTCAGCACCTAGCCCTGCTGCGATTGCGACCTTCCCCCACCGTTCCGCAATATAGAAACTGTTACATTTATACTTCAGACCCCGTAATTTTATCAATTTGTGTTTTTGGCCTGAAAATATATATTCCTTTTAATTTATCAATATTCTATTTACAATTTTAACTTAAAAATTAATACACATATAAAATGATAAGATGGAATCTTTATATAACATATCATGGTGAAATTGTTTTAACAATAGTCCTGGCTAAATCATATATTTAATTTGGAAAGATAATATTAATTATCTATGACATGTTTAGAGATAATTTTAAAGAATTATTAAAATCTCTTCTCTCGTATTAAAAAACTTAATACTTCATAATCATATAAAAATATTTTTTCATAGATTAAAAATTGATTTTGAATGATTAAAAATATGTGGGAGTAATTTTGACTGAAATTTTTTTTTTAATCTTTTTAAAATCATTATGTACATAATTCTTTTTTTTTAATTGTTTTGAAAAACAATAGAAGTGTTCACGAATATTTTATAGTTTTTAAATATTAGTTAAATGTCAAAACTAACATAGCTCAATTGTTATGTTATTATTAACCTCACAATTAACTATTTGATTATTCCACCCCACTTATCTTAAAAAAAATTTAAAATTAGTTGTATGCATGACATTATTAATTTTTCATCCTTCTATTTTTTCAAGGAAATATTCAAAATACTATTTTTTTTAAGTAATGTTATTTTAATAAATTAACAAAAATAAGGTTGGGCTGAAATTATTGACAAAAATGGGGTGGTGTAATTGTGGACCTGGTACATAATTACCCCTAAATCGTGGATGGGGTCCACGACTTCCTCCGCACCACGTGAATCTGTCACACCTGGTAGTGACCTGACACACGTAGACTGCCACATGTACAAGCATGCAACGTTGACCAGGTAATCGTGGACGGGGCCCATGACTACCCTAAATCGTGTATGGGGTACACGACTTAGTGATCCCAAAAGTAGCCCATGACCCTTTCCCTCTACTTTCTTCCACATCTCAAACTTCCTTTGTTTCTGCCTCTCTCTCACAGCCGTTGTCGCCGCCTCCATCTGTCATCCGTCATTTGTCGTCCACCATTGTCGTCGTTCTTTTTATTGCCATCGACCGTAAGTAACATTTTGTTTTTTTTTATTATTATTTTTTAAATATATGAGATTGCACTTCATAGATCTACTATCTTATTTAAATGTATGCATAAAAACCTAAATTTTTCATCTATTTTGGTTGAAAATTTGGGATTGTATGATTTAAATTGCTTTTTTTTTTTTATAGTTTAATATTGTAAGTTAGACTGAATGTTTGAGTTGTAGTTGACTTTTTTTATTCTAAAAAAAAATATTTGGATTGTTTTGACTTGTCATAAAATAATATTTGGACTGTTTGGAGTTTTATTTTATTTGGATTATTTTGATTGTTTAAAAGAAAAAGCATACTTTCTGGGCTGGTCATAAAATAGAGTTACAATATCTTTTGGACCGATGTTGGATTAGGCTGTTAGTATTGACGTATTTTTTGTCAACAATAACAGTTGTAAAGATTTGAGTAAATATGTCGATGCGTCTTGAAGATTTGTCATTGTTAAACCTGGAAATGATGAGGATAGTGATATTGACATAGAACTTTATGAATTATTTGAAAACGATAGAAGTGCAGAACATGATATTGAGTTGGTATCATCAAAGATGTTCACTCAAATGCATTGGGACATTACTAATTCAACCTGTGAACGAGGGTCAACATTGAAGGAAAGGTGTAGATGTGTAGATAATTATAGTTTAATATAAAAAGAAATACTATTTGACACTAAAAAAGATCTACAATTGGCCGTAAAAAAATACTGTGTGACATAACACTATGAGATTGTCGTAGTAGAATCAAACCAAGATATTTGGTATGTGAGATGAAAACAGTGGAAGGATGTTGATTGGAGGTTACGAGCATGTCGGCGTAAAACTCATAGAATGTTTGAAATTACTAGACTCAAAGGGGAGCACTCGTGTTTGTACTCCGGATTGACGCATGATCATTCACAGCTTAATTCAAATTTTATGAGTATTGAAATAAAAAACGGTTAGAGTTGATCCTTGGGTTCTTGTGACCTTACTCTAAGAAGCAATTAAAAAACAATATGGGTATGATGTTAATTATAGATGGGTATGACAAGCCAAGAGAAAAGCATTGATTGTTGTGTTTAGTGATTGGGAGAAATCATATTTAGAGCTTTCGTACTGGTTGAGTGCTATTGTGCATTACAATCCTGGAACATGATCAAATTGGTATTTTCTTCTGTCTGATGTGCCAGGTACGATTTTTTTGTCGAGTTTTCCAGTCCTTCAGTCCTATAAGAGAAGGGTTCAAATATTGTAGATCATTAATTCAGATTGATGGAACTCATCTCTATAGAAAGTATAAGGGTAACTCATCTCTACAGTGACATCCATTGATAGGAAAACCCAAACTTTTGAAGGACAAACTGACATAAGTATGATTTCTCCCTATAAAGACCAACACACACAAGTTGTGAGCTTGAAAGAAGGGGCTTGTTCTTGTAATAAATGGTAGTCATTCAAGATTCCATGCTCTCATGTAATTGCAGCATGTAATTACATGTGTTTGACATACCTACCTGCGTTTGACATACACACATGCGTTTGACAAATTGTCCCATTTTAAGCGATGTTTTAAAGGTTGCTTCCATCCAATACAATATCCATATTATTGGCTAGAATTATCATTTACAAAAGTTCGCCCAAATAAAGACTTACTAAGAGAACATGATCGCCTAAAAAGTATGCGAATTCATAATGAAATGGATTGGAAAGAGACTAGCCAAAAATTTTAATGTACAGTTTGCAATGGAGAATGACATAACAAGTGTACTTGTCCACAACGTACATTAGGTGCTTCCTCTTTGGGCCATCGATGACTTTGTTATGTAAATGATTTTTTTTAATGGACTTTTTTTTGTAATCGATATTTTATATTATGAATTTTGTTATATAATTTGAATTTGTTATGTAGTTTGAATTTATTATGTAATGGATTTTTTTATGTAATCAACTTTGTTATGGAATTGACTATATTAATATGTGTTTATATACTCTTTCAGTGTTTTGTGCATCATGGATTCTGGACCTTCTAATCTAGTGCAACTGTATCAACAAAATACTCATTGTTCACAATCGATGTGGGATAGTTCTTCTACTGTAGTTTTGGGCTGTCGGAGAAGGGAAACATCTACACAACGTACTATCCCGTTTGATTCACGTGTTACGCCTTACGTATAACAAGTTGGTTTTCTTAGAGTTGCACAAATTGGATTTATCCAACTGGATTGGCACCTCATTACTGCCCTAGTAGAGCGTTGGAGACTAGAAACCCACACATTTCACATGCCTTGTGGAGAATGCACAATTATGTTGCAGGATGTTGCTATTTATTTGGATTATGAGTGGACGAAGAACCTTTGATAGGTTCATTGCAATATGATTGGAAACTGTTTATGACGATCTTTTGGACGTTCGATCAGATGATTTGAAAGACTCAAGATTAAGTATCTCGTGGTCAGTGTCCCAATTTCCAGAGTTGCATCCCGATGCCAAGGACATCAACCTACATAGGTATGCACGAGCATACATTATGTAGCTTATTGGAGGATTTTTGTTTGCTGACAATTCGAATACTCTGGTACATCTTATGTTACTCCAACTATTGTCTGATTTCGAGCGTGTTGGTACATACTCGTGGGGTGACGCCTGTCTTGAATGGCTTTATAGAGAACTTTGTCGGGCTATTAATGTACAAGCACTGATACTACTACAATAATGGACTAATGAAAGTTAAAAAATTATAGCACCACAAGTCCAATTGTAGACCCTAGGTCATCGTCCACTCAGTATCTTGAATGGCTTTATAGAGAACTTTGTCGGGCTATTAATGTACAAGCACTGATACTACTACAATAATGGACTAATGAAAGTTTAAAAATTATAGCACCACAAGACCAATTGTAGACCCTAGGTCATCGTCCACTCAGTACCAGGTATTATTTTATTTATATATTTATTTCGTTATCATTTTATATATTAAAATAAATTAGTTATATTTTTTTAAAAACTTAAATGGAATGGTGTATTAATTGCTTCTGAACAGTTAGCTCATATGTTGCTAGTATACCGACAAATATTTGACCGACTGATGTACAATCAGGAAAAAAATGAATATACAAATAAATAATGCAAACTTTCTAGGTATCTAATTATTCTTTTTTTTTTTTTTTAGATAAATTGGACGCCATATATGTAAACCTTGAACCCTACTTTCCTCACTCAAGTATGTTAATCAAGACTAAGCTTATGAGAGTATCATGTTGTAGAGAAAAGACTTGAGGATGCTAATAAGGAAGAAGAAAAATATTTTAAGTGTTGATTACCAAGGACTCTCGGGTGTAAGTGAAAGTGCATGGTTTAAAGAAGGAAATTTTGGCTAAGTGTTGACCATGCATCGAAGGTTGTTGCTAAGAGTGTGCGCCAACCAAGTGCCTTCATTGAGGTTATTTGAGCGCAAGTTGGGCGTGGAGGCAAGGAGAGGCGCGACTAAGTGTGTCCAAAGAGAAGGTTATGCGTTGAGTATGGGATATGCACTAGCCAAGTCTCATGTTGAGTTTAGGTGGGCAAGGATGCCTTAGATGATGCGGCTTGTGCAATGGCCAGGTGAGGATGTGCGTAAAGTAGGGCCATGCGATGATCTTGAGACTAGGCGTAGGGGCAAGAGGGGCATTAAGGCGTGCTCTGGCCGAGTAGTGTAAGCATCAAAGTGAAGCTATGCATTGTTAAAAGTTAATGAGCCATGCATTGGTGATTGGAGGAAGCTATAGCTTAATCATCAGTTATGGTGGCCAGCTGTTGAGATTAGAAGGTCTAATTTTACTTAGTGGGATAGTTGACAGCCTAAGTTTACTTTAAGGCCATGCTGTTTCAAGTATAAAGGGGAAGGCTCATTTTATAAACTTGGTTTGGGCAATTCTCTCGTGCTAAAGGGGTGATTCTAGAGCCATTTGAAAGCTTGAAGAGTGTATTTAATGTTCAAAGCTGCCGAAAGGAAATTCTTGAATTCGAGTTGAAATTTAGTTTTCCTTAAGAAGGCTAGACTCTCGGGTGAATCTAGGCAAGAGGTGAAGATTAGAGGTTTTCGGACAGAACAAGAGGAATTTGAAGCTCAAATTGTAAGGCAAGCAAGTTAAGATATTTATAAACGAGTTTGTAGAAAGAAATTTCCCAAAATACTGTCTGAAAAAATAAGTAAATTGAGCTTGAAGTCGAACATGGATTTTTGGGTTGAATTAGCAGGCAGCTGCTTAGGATGAGCAAGCAAGTAGCTTGAACAGCCAAGTAGAGGCACTGGTGAACACGCGCACAAAGGCAAGTTGACACAAGGCATTATACGGGTGTGGATGCTCAGTTGCATGGGTGGGGTTGCGTGAGTGAGCGCGCAAGGCGCTGGGTGTGCGTTTTGGCGCGTGGCTGAGTAGTCGCATAGGCAAGCGCTATCGCGTGGGAGGTGCTTGTGACCGTATAGACTAGTGTCATCACCCAAGGTATTTCTCTAACTGTTGGATGCATGGTATATGCCTTAAGATGGGAAGACGATATTCTAAGTTGAATATTCTGCTTGTTAAAGGGAGTTGGGCTCACAAGGGCTAGTGACATTAACCAAAGTTGTTTGTGAACCTTATAGGACAAACGCCCATAGGAAAAACATATCAACCCTAAGAGGACGCCTGAGGTTGCGAGTGACAAACACTGTGTTTTTCTAAATATTTAGTAAATTCATGATTTATCCAAAAGATTAATTTTCATGCTAGCTTTTATGTAAAGTATGTTAAAATGATAGTTTCGAAGCAAACTAGTTTTCCAAGAGTTTTCCTAATGCATGCATAGTTTAAAGATGTTTATGAAAGCATGTTTTAAGTGTTTATACACTTTATGTTTATTAGACACGCATTAGCGGTTTATGACTATGTGATGAAGAGCTTTAAAGCATGCGTTTTATGTTATTTATGTTTCAATGAGTAAGTTTTTGTGATGATTATGATGAACCTGATACCGAAGGACTATTAGAAAGAATCCGAGTCCTCATTACCTAAGGTATGACGATACTTAGTTATTACCACGTGCATGTAGGTAAAATTAACATTAGTAGTGTTGAGATTACTCCACACCAACTAAGGATAGAGGTTGAGGGATTGAGCAAAAGGGTTTTCTCTCAACAAGGTTTAAAAGGAGTTATAATAGAGATTCTATGTTTTAAATGTTTTAAGTATGAGTTTGCTTGGCAGTTTTCAGTATTAAGCATGATGTGTACGTTTTATTAGTCACTCACTAGGCTAGTAACTCATTCTTTCCAAATGTTTTCCCTTTCCCCAGGTAGTGGTCATCTCGTTAGAAGTTAGCTGCCCTGTTGCTCTGCACTTAAGGACTTAAGTTATGGCTCAAAGTTTGTAAAAAAGTCTTAGGTGGTTACTTTGCTAATGTTTGTACATATGTGTTGTTCATGTTAGGGACTAAGAAAGAGTGTTAGGACCCACCGAACCCTATGATTATTAATGTGATATAAATATGTTGTATGTTGAACCCTGATGTTGCTGAAGTTGTTTTAAGTTCTATTAGTATATCAAATGTTGTGTATATATTTCCAAGGTTTCTTAAGCAGGTTAATATTGGGTTTTATGTCATAAAACTCATGGTTTATAAACAATAAAGTTGTTATTAAAGTTTGATCCAATAAAGTTGTTATTGAATATTTGAATTGCTTATTTCGTTTTAGAAATATATCCAATAAACTAAAAGATCTATTACTATTACATGAATACTTGAACTTTATGTGGAGACATAAGAGTGGATCAAGTTCGAGTAAATAGTCAAAATGATCTATAGTATACGAATAAAGTTGGGTACCTTATTCTGGTAACACTATTAGATGCGGTTTACTCTGTAGTTATTACAATTTGTTGTAAAATGCTACAAACGAAGTGACCCTGATTTGTTCATGTGGTGACATAAGGAGTGGGGGTGTTCTGTGCAATGAGTTTACATAAGATCAGACAAAGAAATAAGTCACTCTTACTTTATAACGCTGTTTACTGTTTAAGACTAACTATTTGAAAGTGATGACCTAGGTAACTTAACCATAATCCTGAGCTTACTATGATCTCCTATTTATTTGAATTATCCTTAGATTTTCATAGATGAGGGTTGGTTCAACAGCGCCGGCTTAATAAGCCTCCCATTTCAAGGGTAAGACTGGGTAGATAACTGGGGACATAGGGTGCAAGATGGAATTCGGGTCTTGAGCAAAGGGCCTCACCCTTTTATTGACCCGAGAGGGACTCGATTTGATGATTGGATCTCAAACTAATTGTTCATTAGAGGATCAGTGGAACTTAAGAAACAAGAGGAACAAAAAGTGGGATTTTCCTACTATTAGTTGAAACATCTTATTTACCTAATTCCACTAAATCTACCAAGTAAGTGGTGTCTTCATTTGATGAAGACTTGAAGTATGTTGTAGTTGAATAAAAATACACAAAGTTCATCCGAGGAAAATGCACGCAAGGCCGAGAATTTCTGGATTGAGAGGTTGAAGAAGTGTTCTTCAATAAACTTAGAAATTTCCTATTCTCTTATCAAATACTTCCCAAATTCCAACTTATTTTGAGTCCCACAACTCAATATAAGATTCATAGATGATAGTAGGGAAGTCCTAATGGTGGTTCACAACCAGAAGAGGAGAAGATTATAGTTGATTTAGTGGATTGAAGAGAGTCTTCATAGGTATTACTGAAAACTTCTTTTCATTTATTAAACATGTTTTGATTTGAAGCTAAAAATGATGAATTAGAGTGCTTAACTTGTTTTCTCCCGCTGTGTGCTTGTTGAAACTAACAGTTAAGGATGTCAGTTAGGCAGTAAATGCCACAAAAGGTTAGTAACTGCTTCCGTCACATTCTCTTCTGGATTAGAAAGGTAATCTGGGAGGGGGTGTGATAATACACAAAAGATATTTGGTTATTACTGTTTGATTACTCTCGTGATGGTCAAGAAATTGATTGATCATTAGCCCTTTTACATACTTCCATATAGTAGAATGACATCAACCAGATCGTGTGTTGAGATAGTATGGTTTGCGATAAACGATGCCTTCGTTGTGCTATACATTCCCAACACTACACCAAATTGATTTTAGAGGTAAGCACGACCAAGATTGGCGCCAAATTCATGCATAATATATATTGTACTTGAAGGAACCGGTTAAGGTTCTTAAACAGAAGTAGGGATCGAACTCAAATCCCAACCTTACAGAACTCGTAACTTTTACAGAATCAATATAAAATATTATGCATTAAAACCAAAATTACAGCATGTTAATATCAATTGAGAAAAGAGAAAAAGGAATACTAACCCTTGAAGAACCTTTCTTCAAGAAAACCAAATCCTTTTCTGGATCTGTCACAAACAATTACAAAAAAAATGTCCAAAGAAACATCACCACAAATGAGTCCTCTGTATTCTTCGTAGGGGAAGAAACTTTCTAAGGAGTTTTGTGAATTATTAGGTATTTGGAAGAGAGGGAAAATTGAGAGGAGAAGAAAGGTTGGAGAACTGGGAATTTTTCTCAGAGCAAATCTTGCAGGGCTTGTTCTCTGTAAAAAACTAAATGGAGAAGAAGCTGATAACTTCCCAACTACCCACTCATGTACATTGGTTGAGAGAGAATAAAGGAGGGAAGTTATTTCCCTCCCATTAATTTAAATAAAATAAATTATTATTATAATTAATATAATTTTAATATATATGTATATATATAATAACTAATTTATTCTACATATATACATAATTATATGTTATATCACATATACCATATAAACTATAGTTTCTATATTGTATCAAATACAATATAACTATAGTTTCAATTATCTCACCAATGATATTTAATATAAATCTCATTTATATTAAATTTAATTATATGAATCCAATTCATATAATTGATATTTGAATCGTATTCAAATATTTATTTCCTCTTAAATAAACTTTATATTATAATGTATCAAATACATTATAGTAATTATATCATATATAATTAAATTAAATTAATTATATCACATATAATTAATTCCCCCAATTAACTTGAACAATTCAAATGAATCTAAAATTGAGTATCATTTAATCCCTATTGAGCTACCAATGGGACCTTATGAACCTATGGATCGAAGCTCCAACGGTATGTGAATAGCCGACTAAACTCTTTAGCCACGATATCCACCATCCGTTAACTGTCAGGCATTCCACTAAAGACTGATAGTTGAGCTATTCTTACCATAGATATATTTCTATGTCCATTGGATATAACCAATTATCGGTACGATGACCCTTCATAGATGCTCGTAATTACAACAGGCCAATTTACCGTTTTGCCACTGTAGTTACATCTTACTCCTTAAGTACCACTGATCCCTCTAATGAACAATACAACATAGTTCTACTATGTGTGAACACCTCTCAGGCCATGCAGAAAGGTGTTGTGACGCCACACGTTCAAGCCTTAGGATCAACCCTAGAGAGCAATCTATCTACTTACCCCCTGCTTTGGGGAAGGAGTGAACTCCATCTTGTGAAGCTGAGTTCCCAGCTCCCAAATCAGACGAATCCCTAAAGTGGAAGGTTTAAGTCGGCGTTCTAGCCACTCGCACCCATGCAAATCAAAGGACCGCCCTAATGGCAGGAGTTCCTAACTCACTCAGGATTAAGGTTATGTTACCTAATGATCATCCTAGTGAAGTGAAGTCTCAGTCATGAACGGAGTTTATATGACAAGACGTTAACACTTCGAGGTTAGGTTTTATACAAAATTTTTGTAGGGGAAGCCCTCGCTCGATGTCCCCTACACGACTGATCAGGATCAGACTATCTGTGACAAAGTCACAACACTTGTACAATTTCACAAAACGGGCCGCGTCTGTAGTGTTTACTAGAATAAGGTTTCCTTCATATATTCATATACTACAGACCATTTTGGTTGTCACTTAAGACATGATCCACTTGTATGTCACTACATACATGCTTAAGTTATATAAAGACAACCAGGGATATTAAGTTTATTGGTTTTGGTAAAATAAAAAAAAATCTAAATGTGCAAAGTCAAAAAGTGAAGTAAATATCATATATATTATACATCACAAGCGTTCATACAAAGTTGTTTACAAACTACAGGACAGGAGACTTTAGGGCACAAACTCCAACAATCTCCCACTTGTCCTAAAGCGAAGTAGGGAGTACAAAAAAAAAAAAGTAAAAAACAATAAACTAGGGCATAAAATCCCAGTGCAATAAAATCTTCCAACTTGCCCTTGTCCAATCGCGGGCAGTCTCGTAGATCCATGCTCTGAAGGTGACCCTCAAACACTGTAGCTGTGAGAGCCTTCGTAAACAAATCAACAACGTTTTGCTTCGAGACGGTCTTCATGACGATCACGTCTCCTCGATGCACTATCTCACGGATTAGATGATACTTCCACTCTATGTGTTTTCCACGCCTGTGAGCTCCTGGGCTCCTTGGAGTTTGCCACAACACCACTATTATCACAATAGAGGGTGATGGGCCTAGACATATATGGAACAACTTCCAGCTCTGTCAAGAATTTCCTGAGCCAGACGGCCTCTTTAGTAGCTTCACAAGCCGCTACATACTCGACCTCTATCGTGGAGTCGGCGATGCACGCTTACTTAGTGCTCCGCCACACTACAGTGCCTCTGTTAAGAGTAAATACTGACCCTGAAGTGGATTTCCGAGAGTCCTTATCAATTTGAAAGTCAGAATCTATGTATCTAGTAAGGATCAAATCCCTAGACCCATACACACGCATGTAGTCCCTCGTTCTCCGAAGATACTTGAGGATATTCTTAATTACGGTCCAGTGACCTTGGCCTGGGTTAGACTGATACCTATTGACTATTCCCACAACATAGCAGATGTTAAGTCTAGTGTAGAGCATCGCATACATTAAACTACTAACGACAGTTGCATATGGGATCCATCTCATTTCCTCAACCTTTTGAGGTGTCTTAGGACACATGTTCTTAGACAAAGTGACTCCTCGCCTGAATGGTAGTAGGCCCCTTTTGGATTTTGCATCGAGTACTTGAGCAATATTTTGTCAATATATGATGCTTGAGACAATGCTAGCACTTTGTTCTTACAATCCCGAAGGATCTTTATAACCAGAACAAACTGAGCCTCTCCCACATCTTTCATTTGGAATTGGATCACTAGCCAGTTTTTAACTACAGTCAGTAGACCTACATCATTCCTAATGAATAGTATATCATCTACATACAACATTAAGAAAGCTACTGAACTGTTGACTATCTTCTTGTAAACACAAGGTTCGTCAATGTTTTGGTCAAAGCCATACGATTTGATCACAGCATTAAACCGAATATTCCAAGATCGAGATGCCTGCTTCATCCCATAAATGGACTGATTCAGTTTGCAAACTTTTTGCTCTTGAATTTGGGCAATGAATCCTTTAGGTTGCACCATGTAAATGATTTCTGATAACTGGTAGAAATACAAGTTATTACAGCTCAAATTAGTAAAACAATAAGAGAAAACGATGATAAGATAGGCAATATCATGTCTGAAAGCGCCAAACTGAAAGGAATTGTGATCGCTAATGCTCATCTAATTTTGTGCAGGTACAATGCGATGGCAGATATGAAATTGCAATCCAAGGGCACAATACGACTGCATGCTTGAAGTTGCGATCGCGAGAAGTTTCTTCAAAAGTGATCGCATAAAGACCTCGCATCAAGGCGACAACATAATAAATCATGATGGGACATAAGGCTGATAACGGTCGATTCCGAATTCAGTTGACAAGCTGTTAAAAGCCATACTGTAGCAAGTACATTGAACTTTTGGTGACTTTTAAAGGTGCAACAAAGTAGGGGAATTAATGCCGCCCATCATTGCAATCATTAGTAAGAAAAGATGCTTCACCTTGAAATCTATAAATACCGAATGCCACCAGAGAAAAAGAATCCACGCACATACATATACATAGAGGACGGAGAGAGTAAGAAGACGAGGCGGAGCTGAGAGAAATCGCTCCCAGACAGATCGAGAGACTGCCGGAAAACAATATAAAGGAGTGAAGGCCAACCTTTGCGAGAGCAAGAATCCATAACTAGAACAGAGTTGAAGTGATAAAGAGCAGTGTAAAAGGCCACGGGAAGCAAAACATTGCTTACCGGGCTTGTTATCTCTCAAATCCATTTGATATTTTGTATTCAACACTTTAATTGCAAGAAATGGAAACTTCATTTTGATTTATGTTCAATCTCTTCACACTATGAATAAGTAGCTAAATTTCTGAATGGGTTGAGAAGTACTTAACTAGCATGACTTAAGATATACATTTTATGCGATCATCTTGTCTTATGTATGCATCATTCACCCTTTAGACGTACTTGAGAGAGTAGTCTAAAGATAGAATCTAGGCTTGAGAGAGTCAAATTAGATCGCATAAGCAAGAGTAGAAACTTAGAAATAAGTTCTATCTGCTATTTACACATCGCATGTGTCCTAGAAATAGGAATGGTGGTATGCGGTCATCTTGTCTTATGTGTGCGTCAATCATCATTTGGACACACTTGAGAGAGTAGTCTAAAGATAGAATCTAGGCTTGAGAGAGTCGGATTAGATCGCATAAGCAAGAGTAGAAACTAAGAAATAAGTTCCATCGATTATTTCGCATATACATCGCATGCGTCCTAGAAATAGGAATTGTGGCATTCTGCATTGGGAAATGTAGTACTTGTGTATAATTGCATAACTTGTGCACAATCTTGGGAAGTGTTAGCTAAACCCCTTCTCAACCCCTTCATCGCATACTTATTGTAACTCTAATCTTTCATTGTTCCGCGTTCAACTCCGTCGCATAGGAAAAATCTAAATCAAAACACTACCCACTTCTTTTTCACCATCGCAATAGAATCAAAGAGTATGTCACATATCTATTTAGTAGTCCCTGTGTTCGACCCTGGACTTACTAGGAACCTAAGAAGGCTTATACTTAAGCTTTGTTAGGAAAACTTGCATGATCATCACATACTCACACCATCGCATCATAATTTTACGCATCAGTCTCCTCAAGATTGCCATTCAGAAAAGCCGTCTTGACGTCTATTTGTCAGATCTTATAATTATAATAAGCGACAATGGACAGGAGGATGCGGATCGACTTTAACATGGCAACAGGTGAAAAAGTCTTCTCATAGTCGACTCCCTCCACCTGGGTATAACCCTTGGCCACAAGTTGAGCCTTGAAGGCACCTTCCCATCAGCACCACATTTGCGCTTATAGATTCTATTTACAACCTATAAGTCTTATCCCATCAAGCAAGATCCATACCGAGTTGAAGTACATCGACTCCATCTCGAGATTCATGGCTTTGACCCATTCATCCTGGTCAACATCCTCCATTACCTTTTGATAGGACAAAGGATCCTCAACGTCGTCATCTGCCACCATAGCTCGAATTTTCATGAAACCCAGATAGAAATCAGGCGGGTTCGTAACCCTCCCATTGCATCGAGGTTCCCTAAACTCTTTTGGTGGAACCGACCTATCAGACAAACTATCATCAACAACTCTGGTTAATGAAGGAGTTCCTTCAACAACACTTGTTGAAGTTTCAGTAGTTTCTTTGGAAAGCTCACTTAACACGACTTTACTACGTGGACTGTGCTCCTTGATTTGCCTCAAGCACATGTGCTGGGCAACCCCATATGCGGAAGCGACGTAAACTAGCTTTATGACCATTTCACAACTCTAGAGGTGTTATCGCAACACTCTTAGAAGGAACAGAATTGAAAATGTATACCGCAGTCTCCACTACGAAACCCCAAAACGAGTCCGGTAAGGAAGCGTAACTCATCATTGAACGAACCATGTCGAACAAGGTTCTGTTTCTCCTCTTCGCTACACCATTTTGCTGAGGTATACTTGGTGTTGAGAGCTGGGAAACGATTCCATGTGTTAATAAATAGTCCTAGAACACAGAATCCAAAAACTCTCCACCTCGATCTGATTAAAGAACCAAAACATTCTCAACTTTAGCCTTAAATAATTTGAACTTTTCAAAAGATTCAGACTTTTGTTGCATCAGATAGACATACCCATATCTCGAGTAACCATAAGTAAAACTGATAAAGTACTCATAGCTTCCTCGAGCTCGCACATTCATAGGACCGCAAAGGTCAGAATGTACTAATTCTAGAGGCTCTTTGGCTTGATAACCTTTTCCAGTAAAAAGTCTTTTAGTCATCTTACCCTCAAGGCAAGATTCACACACTGGTAAAGATTTTTCTTCTAACTCGCTTAGAAGGCCATTCTTCACCAATCTCTCAATCCTATTGAGATTGATGTGCCCTAATCGAGCTACGAAGAGAGAGAGTCTAAAGAAAGAACCTAAGACTTGAGAGAGCTAGGTTAGAATCTAGACTCGAGAGAGCAAGATAGAGCAAGAGATAGGGACTTAGAGATAAGCTCTGTTTGCCAACATGCATCGCATGCACCCTAGAGATAGGTTATAGTATTATGCAGTCGCCTTGTATATGTGTATGTCATTCGTCATCGCATAGACAAGAGTAGAGGCTTATGTGTAGGTCCTACAGACATCATCTCATATGTCACATGCGTTCTAAACCTAGAAGCCGTAGCATTTGCATTGAGAGATGATTTGCTATTGTATGCATGTAGCATGTTCACATAACATGAACGCAATCCTAGGAAGTGTTAGTTGAACCCCTTTTCAACCCGTTCCCCCACATATTCATCGCATCTTCCGTAATATTAACTCTTTTTTTAACTCCGTCGCATACATTTTATACTGTAAACAGCAACCTAATAACTCTTTGATTTGGTTACCGCAAAGTAATCTAAAAATTATTGCCGCATATCGTTTTCCTTAGTCCCTGAGTTTGACCCTGGACTTACCAGGAAACTCAGTAGGATTTATACTTGGGTCCTGCTGAGAAAACTTATTGCACAATGCATTTTCCATCACCGCATAAAATAACGCATCACATGTCCCCTACACGAATGATCAGGATCAGACCATTTGTGACAAGTTACAATACTTGTAAGAATTCCATAAAGTGGGCCGCATCCGTAGTGTTACCAGGATAAGGTTTCCTCCTATATCCATATACTACAGACCATTTTGATTGTCACTTAAGACATGATCCACTTGTATGTCACTACATACATGCTTAAGTTACATAAAGACAACCAGAGATATTAAGTTTATTGGTTTGTGGTAAAATAAAAAAATATCTAAATGTGCAAAGTCAAGAAATGAAGTAAATATCATATATATTATACATCACAAGCATTCTTATAAAGTTGTTTACAAACTACAGGACACGAGACTTTAGGGCACAACCCCAATAGTAACTGTAACTAATAGTCACCATTGTTCGATCCAGAATTTGTTAACATCCTTAACAATTCTATGTAAGTGTATCCCCTCATTTTAGATTCTAGAGTTTTGCCCTAATGAGCCAACCGTAGGGAAATGCCGATTGGAACATGAAACTAATGCAACCCTATCCATTTTTGGAGATAAAATATAGTGTCTTGCAATATAGCCATCCTTTAGGGCGACACCCACGATGCCTCGAGGCGATGCATGAAACTTTATTCAACCTAATGAGAGAGACCGAGGGATGTGTTGTCATACGTCCCGCTCCCACTTACTATAAACACTCTCTCCATTCACCTTGTTATTGACCTACCCAAATGCCATCTGTAGGGGGACACCCATGGTGCCTTGAGGTCGAGAGTAGATCTCACGGTGTTAACTTTAAGGGAGAAATGTGTAGAGGTAAAATGAAGTATCATATACCCCATTTTCCTCCCACTAAGTGTTCTAGGGTTAATTAACTGAGAAAAATCCGACTACTAATTTTATCTAAGTGTTTGTTTAATTTGCTAAAAAACAACTCTTGTCTTTGATACAATTTTGAAAGTCTCATTAAACTCTTTAATAGACTTCGATCAAACTTGCATGCATGTAACAAATCTATCTAATTCACCTTTCCAATTAGGTTCCCAGTTAGGGGTTTGATGTTTCCATCGACTTAAGTACCCCAGCCTAGCCAGAATTCGCCTTAGACAAAAGGTCCCTTATAGATACATTTGTTAGATATTTTATCTTTTATTAGGAATCAATTTAATCCTATTAACCCGATTTAAAAGATTAAACTTAGATTTCTAATCTCATTAGAAATGTGATCTTAGGTCTATCTCAATCATATTTTAAAACAATTTTTAAAAAATGATTATAGCCTAAGGTTTGCATGCAACTCTTTATTATTGATTTTAATTCTAATTTCATTTAATTATAACAATTATAAATAAATGAAACAATTAAAAATCAACCATTGCATGCTAGACAGACTTTAGTTAATTTGAACATTTATAAATTAACCTATGGTAATGTCATGCTTCATGCAATATTCATTCATTACTAATATATATAACATTTATATAACTAAATAATGAATCATGCTATAACATACATTCCATACAACCATTCAACCATATATTATAACACTTATAATATAAATGATGCATGGATATGCTATAATGCATGCATACATATACTATATGATGCATGAGCATGTTTTATGTAATTTAATCATGCATATTCATATATTATAACACTTATAATATAAAATGATGCATAAACATAAATGCATAACCTATGGTGGGTTTTAAAACTATATGACATACATTATGACATATAATATAAAACATACATCACATGTATATTTATTCTAAAAGTTGATGAACCGGGATAGAACCTCTCTAAAAAGAGAAAACTAAAGGCTAACTAATACAAAAAATGAGTCAACCGATTCGGAACAGGTGAACCGGGTCTTGAACCGCTCGAACCGAACTGCTCTTCAAAAAACCCATTGCAGCTGATCGTGTAGCAAACGCACCATGCGTTGAGCATCTAAGCGACGAGCATGAAAGACTATGCGATCGTGTAGCCAATGACTATGCGATGAGCATGAAAGTCTACGCGATCGTGTAGCAAGAAAGCATGCGTCGAGTATCGAAATACCGCGTGATCATTCAGCGAGCGCCTATGCAATCTTGTAGCAAACGCCACACGATCGTGTAACAAACTCTATACGATCATGTGGCATTAGCTATATGATCATTTAGCAAATGCTACACAATCATGTAGCAAATTCTACACGATCGCATAACAAAAGCTACCCGATCGTTTAGCTATAGCTACACGGTTTGGAACCTCTGTTTCATCTTTTTCATTGAAACAACGCTCTGCAACCCTTCTTTAAAGCCTCCGAACATCACGAGTGACTCAAAATAACAAACTACAGACTCGATTGCAACAATTAATGCCCAAAAACGCAGGGGCCTTTACAAACCAACTTTGTAAAAATTATGCAAGCCTTAAACTAAGAAAATTCTATCCCAAAATATCCATCAACAAATTCATCCACAACCATTCATCACATAAACAGAATGCAGATTATAAAACCCACCATTACTGTAAAACAATTCAATATAAGAATGGAATTTGGAATTAGAAACCTACAACCTCGCTCTGATATGAATTGAAGGAACTCGTATGAGAGAACCTTGAGCAGAAGTATATCGACCAAATTCTATAATTTATCAAATACAATGTTTACAGTAAATAAACAACTAGATATGCATTTAATATAAATTGCAACATGCTTTACCAAAAAAGGTTTCAAGAAACATCACCTTTGTAGAACCTTTTATTCACGATTCTCTCTCGAACAAAATCACGAACTACTTGAAGACCTTCTTCAAGATAATCCTCGAACAAAAACCTGGACATTACCATAGTGAAACCTTTGTATTCTAAGGGTGAAAACCCAGGAGTTGTGGGCTATGACTATTTTGGTTATGAGGGAAAAGTTTAATGTGGAGGAGGAAGAAGATTGGGAACTCTTACAACTCAAGACAGAGTACAGAACACTTCTGTCTTTCTCACTCTCAATCGTTCAACAACAATCGTCTTGAACAAGAAGAAAACAATTTTCTTTTTATTCTCTTTTGCCAAAAAAATAACTACCCCCACTAATGTGGGTTGAGAGAAAAGATGGGGAAGAGAGTTGCTTTCTTATTATCAAAATAATAATAATAATATAAATATAAATATGACAACTAACTTATCATGTTATATATATAACAAATTATATGTTATATCAAATATAACATATAACCATAGTTTTAATATTGTATCACATATAATATAAACTATAATTTCTTTTCTTTATTATATGACATTTAATATAAATCATATTTATATTAAATTTAACAACTATAAATCCCATTCATAGAAAATACATTTGAATTTCATTCAAACATTTATTTACTCCTGTTAACCTATAATGTATCAAATACATTATGAGAATTATATCACATATCATTGAAATAACTTAATTATATCATATATAATTAAATCCCTTTATTAATTTGAATAATTCAAATTAATCGAAAAACTGACTTTCAATTAAATCCTATTGAGCTACCAATGAGACTTCATAGACCTGTAACTTGAAGCTCCAACGGTACATGGACAATTAATTAAACTCTTTAATTACATTATTCACCATTTGTTAACTGCCGGGTACTCTACTAAAGACTGACTGTTGCATTCTTTGCACTACAGATATATTTATGTGTCAATTGGATATAACCAATCAACAGTACGATGACCCTTCATAAATTGCTTGTAAGTACAACTAGGCCAAATTACCGTTTTGCCTCTGTAGTTACATTTAACTTCTTAAGTACCACTGATCCCTCTAATGAACTATAGATTATAGTCCAACTATGATTAAACCCTTTATAGGGCCAGAAGAGGGTGTGGCGCCACATTGTTCAAGACCCGGAATCAACCTTTAAAGGATCAATTTATCTACTTACCCCTGCTTCGGGGAAGGAGTGAATTCCATCTTGTGTGGTTGTGTTCCCAGTCCCCAATCAGACGAATCCCTAAAATGGTAAGCTTGTTGAGTCGATGATCTGGCCACTCTCACCCATACAAATCAAAGGATTGCCCTTATAGGCAGGAGTTTACAGCTCACTCAGGATTTAGGTTATGTTACCTATGGTCATCATGGTGAAATGTAAGTCTCTATTATGAATGACGTTATATAATGAGACTAAACATTTCGTTGTCCGATCTTATACAAACTCCTTTGTATAGAATATCTCCGCTTGCGTGTCTAATATATGAATGATTAGAATCATATTATTTGTAACACTTTACAACATTTGTAACACCTACAAAGTGGGCCATACTTGTAGTATCACAAGGATAAGGTACCCAACGTTATCCATATACTATAGACCATTTAGGTTATCACTTAAACATGATTCACCCGTATGTCTCCATTTAAGTTACAAAGATAATCTTGGATGTTAGTTTATTAGTTTGTGGTTAATGCAACTAAAATATCATATATTTTATAAACAATAAATAAAATATCAAATATTTTATTAAATACATAAAGAGTTTGTTCAACAATGTTTACAAACTATAGAACCCTACGAGATTTAGGGCATCAATCCCAACAATGATGCACAATCTCTAGGATGAGATGATACTTTCGCTTTATATGCTTCCCGTGCTTGTGACTCCGAGGCTCTCGGGAATTAGCCACAACATCATTATTATCACAATAAAAGGTGATGGACTTTAACATGTCTGAAACCATTTCCATTTCAGTCAGAAATTTCTTAAGCCACACAACTTCCTTAGCAGCTTCACAAGCCGCTACGTACTCAGCATCCATGGTGAAGTCAGCAATGAACCCATGCTTGGTGCTTCTTCAGACTACTGCTCCTTCGTTAAGAGTAAACACTGATCTTGATGTAGATTTCCTGGAATCCTTATTAGTCTAGAAATCAGAGTCCGTGTATCCTGTAAGGATCAAATCCTTAGAACTATACACGAGTATGTAGTCTCTCGTTCTCCATAGATACTTAAGGATGTTCATAACGGTGGTCCAGTGATCATATTCTGGATTAGACTGATATCTGCTGACTATCCTTGCCGCATAATCAGGTCTAGTACATAACATTACATACATCAGGCTGCCAACAACCGATGCATAGGGGATTCGTCTCATTTCCTTAACTTATTGAGGTGTCTTAGGACACTATTCCTTAGACAATATAACTTCATGCTTGTAAGATAGTAAACCTCTCTTGGAGTTTTGTATCGAAAACTTAACAAGCATTTTGTCAATGAACGATGCCTGAGATAGAGCTAGCGTTTTGTTCTTTCGATCTCTAAAGATCTAAATGGCCAAAACAAACTACTCCTCTCCCAAATCTTTCATTTGGAATTAAGTCACTAGCCAATTCTTAATTTCAGTTAGTAGACCTACATCATTCCCAATGAGTAGGATATTTTCTCCATACAACACTAGAAAAGCTACTAAACTGTTGATGATTCTCTTGTGAACACAAAGCTCATCAACATTCTGATCAAAGCCTTGATTTGATAGTAGTATCAAATCTTATATTCCAAGATTAAGAAGCTTGTTTTAATCCATAAATGGACCGATTAAGTTTGCAAACCTTTTGCTCTAGATCTTAGATTATGAATCCCTTATGTTGCTTCATATAAATGGTCTCCTCAAGATTACCATTAAGAAAGGTAGTTTTGACGTCCATTTGCCAAATATTATAGTCATTATATGAGGCAATGGACAGAAGGATTCTGATAGACTTCTATATGGCACAGATAAGAAAGTCTCCTCATAGTCGACTCCCTCAACTTAGATATAACCCTTTGCCACAAGTTTAGCCTTGAAGATTTTAACACCTTGTTTTCTCTTGTAGATCCATTTGCAACCTATAGGTTTTACCCCATTAGGTTGATCTACAAGATCCCAAATAGAATTGAAGTACACATCTTCCATTTTAAGATCCATAGCTTTGATCTACTCATCTTTGTCAACATCCTCCATTGCCTTCTTGTAAGAAAATGGATCCTCAACATCTACGTTAGCTACCATAGCTAGGATTTATGTTAAACCCATGTAATGGACAGGCGGGTTTGGAACCCTCTCACTACGTCGAGGTTCCCTTAACACTTGAGGTGGACATGACCTATTAGATAAACTAACTTCAACAATTCTTGTTGAGGTGTTGGGTTCATTGACAACTTTTGTTGAAAGTTCAACAGTTTCCTTGGAAAGTTGATTCAACACAATCTTACTACGGGGCTTATGCTCCTTAATGTGGTCCTCCTCTAGAAATATAGCGTTTTGTCGATACAAACACTTTATTTTCTTTAAGATCGTAAAAGTAACCACCTCTCGTTCCTTTAGGGTAGCCTACAAATAGGCACAATTTTGAACAAGGTTCCAGTTTCTTAGGATTTACTTCAAGCACATATGCTGGGCAACCCCAGATCCTGAAATCGCATAAACTACCTTTACGACCATTCCATAATTCCAAAAGTGTGCTGGTAATACTTCTGGATGGAACACAATTCAAAATATGCAGTCTATACTGCATAACCCTAAAACGAGTCCGATAGGGATGCATAACTCATCATAGACAGAACCATGTCCAACAAGGTTCGATTTCTCATTTCTGATACACCATTTTGCTGAGGTGTACTAGATGCTAGAGTTGGGATAAAATTTCATGTTCGATCAAATAGTTTTGGAATGTAAATCTAAAAAGTTTTTACCTCAATTAGATTGAAATGTCTTAATTGTTTTGTTTAATGCATTTTCAACTTCAGTCTTAAACTCTTTGAACATTTCAGAAGCTTCAGACTTTTGTTGCATTAAATAAACACACCCATATCTTGAATAACCATAGTAAAAGTGATGAAATATTTAAACTCTCCTCTTGCTTTAACATTCATCAGACCATAGAGGGTCTGATTGTACAAGCTCTAAGGGTTTTTTGGCCCTATGGCCTTTTCCAGTAAAAGATCTTTTAGTCATTTTGCCTTCAAGACATGACTCACACACACGTAAAGAATTTTCTTCTAACTCGCTTAGAAGTCCATTCTTAACCAATCTTTCAATCCTATTGAGATTGATGTGTCCTAGCCTTAGGTGTCAGATGCAGACATTTTCTTTAGAAGAAATTTTAAGTCTTTTCTTTTGACTTACAACAGTTTTAAAATTTCTAGTGTTAAGGAGGGCTTTAGTTGCTAACGGCCTTAGCAAATACAAATTATCTTCAAGATTAGCACAACAAATTAATACTCCATTTTTATAAATAAACACTTTATTTACTTGGAAATTAAGATAATAATGTTGTTCAAGAAGACATTTTATAGAAATTAGGTTCCTTTTCAAACCTGGAACTGCATATACATTATCTAATAAAATATAAGATTTCTGTAAGCAGAGTCTGAGCCCTCCTATTGCCTTAGCTGAGACGATGTGTCCAGTTCCAACACGCATTGTCATTTTCCCAACTTCCAGTTGCCGCCAGGAACTAATTCCCTGAAATGAAGAACAAACATGGTTAGTGATGCTTGAATCAATTATCCAGGCTGAATCATCATTCTCTACTAAACAAGTCTTCAATACAAGTGTTAACTCTAAAAAAATAGCTAAGTTTATGGCCTAACTTTACTATATTTAGATAATTCTTGTGTTATATTTGTCTTATTTTGTAGGAGAATTGATCCCATAGAGCAAGTATGTTGCAAGGATGAAGAATCAAGCTAAAAGAACAAAAAATCGGGAGTCAAACACACTAATTTGAGCTAAGATGATAAAAGATGATTATGCTCTATTTCAGCGTCGCAACGCTCTTCAAAAGCCTAATTGCAACGCTCGCTCGATGCTTGATGGTAGTAGCTTGGTGTAGAGGGAAGCGTTGCAACGCCGCTTTGAGCGTTGCGATGCTCCGAAGATAGAATAACGTCACTATCGCGACGTAGGTTCAACGCTCAACTCCAACGTTGTGTGACAGAATGGTAGCGTTGCAATGCTCAACCCTGAAGTTGCGACGCTACATAGTTTAATGGAACTCCCACCTCCGTACATGCACAACCAAGCGTTAGGGGCAAGTGTTGTGACGCCTCCTTGACGCTCAGCAAAAATGCACCACAACATTGCAACACTCTCCCTAGCATTGTGACGCTGCGACAAATCTATAAATAGGCCATTCGTGGCCACCACTCAAGGGAGAGCAAAAAGTGAAGAATTAGTCAAGTTTTGGGAGCTCTTGTAGTCGAATTGTTGTGCAGAGTTCATCATAGTCAGCTTCATTTCTCAACCGATCATTGTAATTCTGATATGCCTTTTAGAGGCTAGGCAAATTCTCTTGGGATTGTTTGTATGTCTTAATTCTTGAAGTTGTTAGTTAAATTTACTTAATTGTTGCGAACCCTTTAGGTGAATTTTTGTCAATTTTAATAGAGTTTCTATGAATTGATATGACAAATTAATTTATCGAAGTTCTTGTTTACCATATCGTCATAGCCTATGCAATATTGATTGATTTAGTTGCACGTATTAGGATCACATGTTTAGGGTCAGGACTTTTTCTGGCCAAACTCATGTATGCCATAATATAATCTTTCCCAATTAATCATGCTACAGGATATGACTTTTTTGGCTTGTAGTATGTCTCAACAGTTGAACCCTGTTGTATTGCAATTCAGTTTTAACTTATATATCGCTAAGAATGAAAGGTTAATAATTGAAATAGTGCTAGTTTAATTTTTTATCAAAATTGGTTAATTGGGCTATTAGAATTTCTAATAGGTTGAAGGGTTCACAAAATTAGTAAAATTAACTAATGCCTAATAATAGAAAATAAAAAAACATACAAACTGATCCCAAGATTTTTCCATCAATTTGATTCAATCCCTTTTTTTGTGCTCGTTCTTGTTTTCTCTATTTGCTTGTCAATTATTTGCAAAACCAACAACCCCCCTCCCTCACGTGGAATTCTTAAATTATCCTGGCTGATCATTAGTCTCTTTTGGAGTCGACTCTGATCTTACCACTTTATTGCGTTTGCAGTACAAGTCTTGGATCGGTGATTTTCTTTCTCTATTATCTTTCTTTGTTCGAACCAGAGGCGTGTAAGATGATGCCTTTCAGGAGTCCGAACAAATTGGTGGCATTACTGGGGAGACTTGGCAATTAGCCTAGGAGATTTTTTGGATTACATTTTTAATTTTTTTTTTTTTTTTTAAAAAAAGTGTGCGACCAACATTGCTGGGGAGACTTGGCAGTGAAGAAATACCACCTTTGTTCGGGCTGCGACAGTCTGGAACAAATTGGCACCAGTGTCAGCGAGATTTGGCAATTAGCCTAGGAGATTTTTTGGATTACATTTTTAATTTTTTTTTTTTTTTTAAAAAAAGTGTGCATGGACCAACATTGCTGGGGAGACTTGGCAGTGAAGAAATACCAGAAGAAGGAAATCAACAAATTGCTGACGATACAACAAGAGCAATAGGAGAAGAAGTTCGTGAGAAAACTCGAGGGAGCTGGTAGACCTTAACATGGACCAACAGCCCCTTTGCATCATATTTCCACCGACCACCGTGTTGTTCGATCTCAAGCTGGGGTTGGTCAATCTATTGCCTACCTTCAGAGGGAATGCAAGGGAGAACCCCCACAAACACATCAAGGACTTTCATATGGTTTGTGTAAGTATGTGACCTCATGGAGTCATAACAGAACAACTAAACCTTAGGGCATTTCCTTTTTCATTACAAGACGACTCCAAGGATTAGTTGTACTACTTAGCTCTAGGGTCGATAACTACTTGGAATGAGCTTAAAAAGAAATTTCTTGAAAAAAAAAATTCAGCTTCTAGAGCCCACTCGATAAGAAAATATATTTGTAGAATAAAACAATTTGTTGGTGAATCTTTGTCGGAATATTGAGGAAGATACAAACGCTTACGTGCTAGCTTTCCCCATCACCAGATTTCTGACCAATTATTGATCAAATATTTCTATAGTGATTTGCTTACCAGTGATAGGAACTCCATTGACTCAATAGCTAGAGACGCTCTTGCTAACAACACACCCAGAGGCCCAGGAATTAATTTCATAAATAGCTGAAAACAACCAAAATTTTGGGACCAGGACTATCGAATCTGATTTAATTATTAATTCTATGGTTAAGGAATTAAAAACTCAAATTTCTAACTTAACTTATCTTGTGACACAAATGGCCCAAGAAAGAGTCGCTAAGGTAAAAGCTTGTTGGGCCTGTGGAATAATAAGACGCGTCTCTTAAGCATGTCCTCAAGCCCAAGTTAATGCAGTTGGGGGTTACCAGCGGAGATACGACCCTCATGCCCCATTATAAAATCCATGATGGCGTGATCACCCTAACCTTAAATGGGGAGGTCGAGGCCAAAGACAAGGGCATGACGGTTCCAATCATTCAATCAACCGTCAATATTTCCCTCAGGTATGTTTTTGGAAGACATCGTCAAATCTTTGGCTGACAACTCCCTGAAATTTCAACAGGAAATCCAACAACTGCAAAACGACTCTCTTCAGTTATTAGAAGACACCAAGGCATATCAGTAAGAAACCAACGCAAGTATGGCAAATCTAGGCGCTTAAGTCACACAATTAGCTGTTGTAATGAGTCGAATAGAGAACAAGGGTTTAGGGAAGTTACTTGCCCAGCCAAACCATGCCAATATGAGTGCCATCACACTCAGAAGTGGTAAGGAGCTTCCATCACCTACGACCTCTTCAGACAACTAATGCGTTGTGAATGTGATGAAATAATGCTGTAAAATTGCGGTGGTGAACTATGTGTTGCACATGTAAGTTTTCCTAGTAAATCCAAGTATAAACCTTACTAGGTTTCTTGGTAAGTCCAGGGTCGAACATAGGGACTACTGAGACAATATGCGACGGTAAATTTTTTATTCCTTTGCGGTGACAAAAACAAATATTTGGTTGGTATGTTGTGTAAAGTATAAATCTTATGCGGTAGAGTTGAGTAAAGAGTTAATGACAGTTAAAGTTACAATGAGTATGCGGGGAACGGGTTGAGAAGGGCTTTAGCTAACATTTCCTAAGATTGCATTCAAGTTATGCGATCATGCTACACACACAACAACAACATCTCCTCTCTCAATGCAAATGCCATAGTTCCTAATTTTAGAACGCATGCGATGTATACGATAACGTCTATAGGACTTATGTCTAAGCCTCTATTCTTGTCTATGTGATGATGAATGATACAGACATACACAAGGCGATCACATACAATCATATCCTGTTTCTAAGGTGTATGTGATGCATGATAACAAACAGAACTTATCTCTAAGTCTCTATCTCTTGCTTATGCGTTTCTAATCTAACTCTCTCAAGCTTAGATTCTAACCTGACTTTCTCAAGCCTAGGTTCTTTCTTTAGACTACTCTCTCAAGTATCTCTAAAGGGTGATGGATGCATACATAAGACAAAATGATCACATTAAAGGAAGATCTTAGGTCATGCAGCTAAATACTTCTCAAACCCATTCAGAATTTTAGTTACTTATGCGCAATGTGAAGAGATTGAGTAGATGTAGAGATGCAAATTCTATTTTATAGATAACTTTATAATACAAAACAACAATGGAAGATAGGGATAAGAAGGCCCGGTAGTAATGGTCTTGCTCCCCAAGGGCTTTTACATTGTGTTTTAACTCTACTTCTTGCCCAAAAGAAATGTTCTTGCTTTCGCAAGAGTCGGCCGCCTCTCTCCGTTTGCAGCACTTCCCGATAGTCTTTCGAGCTAACCAGGAATGATCTTTTGGCCTCTTCTCTCTTCGCTTGCCATCCGCCTCTCTAAGTATAAAGAATTATAGACTACGACTATCTATGATCTATTTCTATGTATATGGTGAACGAGAACCCTTTTAATAGTGGTGGCCTTCGGTATTTATAAGACTTCAAGGTGAAGAGATTTTCTCCCAAAATTAATTGCAATGATGGGAGTCATTAAATCTCTGTCTGATGCGCCAATTAAATAGTCACCGAAAAGTTGAATGTACTTGCTACAGTGTGTCGTTAACGGCTTGTCAACTAAATTCGGATTCGACCGTCATCAGCTTTCCATCCCATCATGATTTAATTATGCTTTCACCTTGATGCGCCTCTTTATGCGGCCACCTTCTTGAGAAAGACTTCATGAGCTTTAAGTACGAATCGCGAATAGCTTGCGGTCCGCAATCTTAATGCGTTCGTGGTTGCGCAATGCCTTGGAATACAATTTTCTTTGGCGTTCAGACACATTTCCTGCACAAAATAAATAAATTAGCTACTTTAATGCGATGGGTGCATGCGATCACAAATGTTCTCAAACTTAAATGCTTTGACACGATTTTACATGTTTTTACCGTTGCATTTCCAACATTCTTTTAATCTTTGTGTTTAATAACGTGCATTTCTGCTCCGATCACATCCCCAATTTAAACAATGTTTGTCCTCAAAGTATAAAACTAAAGATTTCTTTAGAGAGTCAACCATCTTCCTTACCTAAATTTCTCGAGTGCCTTATTCAAATCTTATGAACCAAAATCTCCTTAATTTCTATCTTAATCTCTTCTTAAAATATTTCTAAAATTTAGGGACTGCAACTTTAACCTTAAAAAAGATATTTGACTTTTTTCCAAGGGCAATCGCATGATTTATTTCAAAAAAAAAAAAAAAAAAAATTCAACCGAGGTTTTTCCGAATGATTTTTATCCTTGCGTAGTTTAGATATTCTTTTTATGACCTTGCACTGATCCAAGTGCCTAGCCTTCGTTTTGGCTTGCTCCCACGGGTGTCATGCGAGCATCCAACTACGAGCACGACACTTTTTTTCTCAGTCTAAACTCATGCCCATTTAGCAGCGGAGTTACGATCATTTTATTATGTGTTGATCACGATTCCTACCTTCGTTTTGGCTTGCCCTCACAGTGTCATGTGGACATCCAACTATGAGTGGGATCCGATCTCAATGTCATTGTTTTTTTGTTTTTGAGATGTCTAAAGGTAGCAAGGTTGAAAATAAATACTGGTACCCCAAATTTAAACGTAGCAATGGCCTCATTGCTGATAGACTGAAAGAATTCATGCGATGCTTTTAGGAAATTTCATCAAAGTCTATTTGAAAGAAAGCTGGTGGACCACTAACTTTTAGAAACATTTCATGAATTGACTGTCCTAAAATTAAGTTGATTCTAGTACATGCGATGAGACATAGAGGCATGCGTTTCATCATTGAAATCATAATTGGTACAGAAAACATTGCGGTGACTAACAAAAGTAATCAATATTTAATGATTGCACCAACTAAAGAAGATGCTATGATAAAATTATCAAAGTTAAAAAATGAGATGCGAGAATGCAAAATTTGGAATAAACAAAGTCAAAGAAAGATACAACCCTCAAATTTGCTCTGTTGCCCGCATCATCTGTGATCGCATCCTTCTTTGCGACGAGCTGATTTCTTCGATTGCGATGGCTGAATGAACTAGTCGCATTTTCGGTTATCGCATAGCTCCACCGTAATCATTTACCACGATCGTTGCCAAAAAAACATTGAGAGGGTAAAAAATATAAAAGGCAGAGTTAACATTTTTTTTTTTTTTTTTTGCAAATGTTGGTGTAACACGGATATAAAAATGATAAAGGATATAAAAAGGTAGAGTGAGTTCATGGACTGAAGATTTCAAAGGATACTTTAAAAAGATTGTGTCCCTGATGAGTTTGAATCGTGTGATTGCGCAGGGATTGCCCACTTCTTCTTTAGTCAGAATTCCTCAGGTCCATGGAGGTTTTCTCGCGATGCAAGTCTTCTCAGTGATATATTTTGACTCTTTGCCCATTGACTTTGAATGCATCGGTCCCGTCCTCATTGGATAACTCAATTTCTCCATGTGGGAATACCTCTTTGATTATAAATGGACCAGACCATCGTGAGTTTAATTTTTCGGGAAAAAGTCGTAGTCGAGAATTGTACAACAAGACCTTCTGTCCGACTTGGAGATTTTTCTAGAATAGTTGTTTGTCATGCCAACGTTTTGCGCACTCCTTGTAGATTTTGGCATTCTCATATGCTTGAGTTCTCCATTCGTCAAGCTCGACCAACTAAAGTTTCCTTGCCTCCTCTGCAGTCTTCAAGTCAAAATTGAGCTTTTTCACTGCCCATATTGCTTTATGCTCCAATTCAAGCGGTAAGTGGCATGACTTTCCAAACATCATCACATATGGGGACATGCCTATAGGTGTTTTATAGGCGGTCATGTATGCCCACAAGGCATCGTCCAACTTCATTGTCCAATCTTTGGGTGAAGGCTTCACCACCTTCTCTAATATCAGATTGATTTCCCTATTGGACACTTCAGCTTGACCATTTGTCTGTGAATGGTATGCGGTGGTGACCTTATGGTGGATATTATATTTGAGCAAAATTTGCTGATGACGCTATTAACAAAGTGGGAGCCTTCATCACTTATTATGGCATGTGGGGTGCTAAAACGAGTGAAGATGTTTTTTCGTAAGAACTTGGAGACTACCACCGCATCGCCTGCGACGCACGATACCGCTTCTAGCCATTTGGAATCATAATCGATGGCCAATAGAATGTATTTGTGACCATTTGATGGTGGAAATGGCCCCATAAAGTATATGCCCCGTACATCGAATAGCTCCAATTCTAAGATGATATTCATGGGCATCACATTCTTCTATGAAATGTTTCCCGTGCGTTGGCACCGGTCGCATTTCATTGAGTAGTCTCTTGCATCCTTGAATAAAGTTGGCAAAAAATATCCACTTTGTAACACCTTTGTTGCAGTGTGTTGACCTCCAAAATGTCCACCATACGGTGAGTCATGGCATTGGGATAGTATGCATTGGTGAGCAGCTTCTGGTACGCATGGTGCAAAATCTAGTCTGACCCCCTCTTGTAAAAATTTGGCTCGTCCCAATATTATGGTTTACATTCATGTCTGAGCCGCCTCTTTTGGTGGGCTGTGTAGTTCTCAGGAATTTGTTCGCAAACCAAATAATTGACCACATATGCATACCATGGTAATTCTTCAAATTTTGAATAGCTGCTCATCTGGGAAGGTTGCGTTCACCTCTGACTGGTTGGGGTCAACTTCCGGATTTTCTAATCTTGATAGGTGGTCCACAACCTAGTTCTCCATCCCTTTTCGATTAATGATTTCCATGTTGAATTCTTGAAGGAGGAGAACCCATCAAATCAACCTTGGCTTTGCATCTTTCTTTGTCATTAAATATTTAATTGCTGAGTGGTCGATATGAACGATCACTTTAGATCCCAGCAAGTAAACTCTAAATTTCTCCAGCGCAAAGATCACCACAAGAAATTCTTTTTCAGTGGTAGTGTAATTTGTTTGGGCAGGGTTCAAGGTTCTACTCGCATATGCGATGAGGTATAACATTGTTTTTTTCTTTTGCGCTAGCACTACCCCCATCGCATAACCGCTTGCGTCGCACATCAACTCAAATGGCTTTGTCCAGTCCGATGCGATCAACACAGGTGCAGTTATCAATGCGTTCTTTAGTATCTTGAATGCGTTGAGGCATTGTTCATCAAAGTCAAAAGTTCTCTCGACCTCTAGTAACACACTCAATGGTCGAACAATCTTTGAAAACTCCTTCACAAAACGTCGATAAAATCTTGCATGCCCCATGAAGCTCCTGACAACCTTCACATTTGTTGGAGGTGGGAGCTTTTCAATGGCCTCAATCTTTGCCTTATCCACCTCCAACCCATCCTTGGAGACTTTGTGCCCGAGCACAATACCTTCCTTCACTATGAAGTGGCACTTATTCCAGTTCAGCACAAGGTTCGTCTTTTCACATCTTCTCAGTGTCTTTTCCAAATTGTTTAGACAGACTTCATATGTTTGCCCGTACACCGAGAAGTCGTCCATAAAAATTTCCACTGAGTCTTCAAGATACTCAAAGAAGATGGCCATCATGCACCTCTGAAACGTGCTCGACATATTGCATAGTCCGAATGGCATGTGGCGAAAAGCAAATGTTCCATAGGGGCAGGTGAATGTGGTTTTCTCTTGATCTTCAGAGCAATCATGATTTGGTTGTAGCCTGCATATCCGTCCAAAAAGCAGAAGTAATCATTTTCTACTATGCGGTCTAGCATCTGGTCAATAAAAGGCAATGGGAAATGATACTTCTTCGTCGCTGTATTTAGTTTGCGGTAGTCCATGCAGATCCGACAGTCAGTGACGATTCTCATTAGTATTAATTCATTATTTACATTTGGGACTACCGTCATCCCTCTTTTCTTTGGCACACATTGCACGGGGCTGACCCACGTGCTATAGGCAATTGGATAAATAATACCTGCGTCCAACCATTTGATTATCTCCTTTTTCACGACCTCTTTCATCACAGGGTTTAGTCTGCATTGATGTTCGATCGATCCTTTTTTATTTTCCTCAAAATGTATCCTATGGATGCAATATGTGGGGCTAATTCCTCTAATGTCTGCTAGCATCCATCCTATTGCTTTTATGTACTTTTTCAGGATGCTCAGCAGCGCATTCTCTTGTTCTTCTTGAAGTGCAAAGGAAATTATTACTGGTAGAGTTTCATCTTGCCCTAGAAACGCATACTTCAGGTGATTTGGCAAGGTTTTCAATTCCACAGTGGGTGGTTGTTCTAAGGATGGTTGTTGTGCTTCTCTCTTCATTCCACGTCACTTTTTCTTCTTTGGTTGTTGTTTCCACGATCGCATTGCAGGTTACCACGGATGCGGTCGCATCCTCTCTTTCATTTTCATCTTCAGACTTTTCTTCTTCATAACAACTGGGCTCATTGTCGTAATCTGTTAGGTCTTCTTCTTCCAGATACTTCATAGCCTTAATAATGTCAAACCTAAGCTTTTTTCCATTCACGCTCAGTGTGATCTCCCCCTTGTACACATCAATCTGAGTGCGACCAGTGGATAAAAATGGTCGTCCCAAAATGATGGGTACATCCTTGTCCGCTTCATAATCGAGGATGATGAAGTCCGTCGGTAAGATAAATTTGTCAATCGAGACCAGGACATCCTTCACCTTCCCTTCTGGATGAACAAATGACCTATCAGCTACTTGGAGAGTCACCATCGTGGGCGCCAGCTGCCTCACATTTAACTGCTTAAAAATTTAAAAGGGCATTAGGTTGATACTGGCCCCGAGATCGCAAAGCGCTTGACCTATATATATCCCGCCAATTGAGCAAGGTATTGTGAAACTCCGGGGTCGCGCGTTTTCGATGGAATAATGGTTTTTGACCTTTGCATTAACACCATCGTTGCGAACTTACCTGTGCTCTTTTTCTTCGTCACCATGTCCTTCAGAAACTTCACATATTTTGGCATTTTTTTAATTGCTTCAGTGAAAGGAATGTTGATATGTAACTGTTTCAACATGTCTATGAAGCGATGATATTGCACTTCATCATTTTTCTTCTTCTTAATCTTTGAGGAAATGGTGACAGCTGTATTTTCACGGTTCCCTGTTCCATTGGCTTAGAAGTGGACGCAACTTCCGATTTCATTGTCTCATGTTCTACTGGTTCCTCTCGAGTCAATGGGGTCTGGGATTCCATCGCAACTAGAATAGTCCGACTTGGCTCATTCTTCTCTTCTGCCACTGTCTTTCTGCTTCGCAAAGTCACAACTTGACATTGCTCCTTTCCCGTATTCCCTGAGTTGCGGGGAGCTCAGTTGAACTCAGCAACGCCCCTTGCAGTCTACTTTTGAGATCGCCCGCAATCTGTCCTATCTGAATTTCGAGATTGCGGATTGAAGTCGCCTGATTCTGGAGTACTGTTTCATTCTTCTCAATATACTGCTTTAGTAAGCTCTCCAGAGATGAAGATTGCGGCACCTGTGAACTGCTAGCTTGATTTTGCGATTGACCGTTTGTTTACGGGAAAAATCCTGGCGGTCCTTCTTTTTGCGCCATGGGTTGAAAATTTTGTTGATTTTTTCACGCAAAATTAGGGTGGTTTCTCCACCCAGGGTTGTAAGTATTAGAGAAAGGATTATTCTTTACGAAGTAAACAGATTGTGAATTCCTTGGACACTCTTCCATCGGATGGGCTTCTCCGCAAATGGCATAACTTGCGCTCGTTTGATCGATTGCATTGATTTGCCCTCTTTGCGTTCCCAGTCTATTGATTGCGGTATCTTGTATTAGATTCATCATCTCATTCATTTGGTTTTGTAGGGATGCAATGGCCTCCATTGCTTGCGTCACTATCTTTAATTCTAAGTTGTTGATCGCTTTCCCTTCAATCTTCGTGATTCTTTGAAATGCGATCAAGTATATTTTTATCCTCGTCATATGTTTTGTCAAGTAGACCTCCAACTGCTGCCGCATTGGCAACCGTCTGCGATATAGGGTTCAAACCGTGATAGAAAATTTTCATTTGGAGACAATCGGGTAAGCCATTGTGCGGATAATCTCGCACCAGTCTTTTAAACCTCGCCCAGGCGTCACTGAGCAATTCGTCAATAACTTTTTCAAAATTTGTGATCAACTTCCTCCTTCTTGCATTCTCTGTCGGGGGAAAGTACTTCGTCATCAACTTCTCTACTACTTGTTCCCAAGACGTGATCTCCCTTGGTTCAAGAGAATAGGTCCATTTTCTTGCTTGGTCACACAGTGAAAATGGGAACAGTGTTAGTCGAACCTCCTCAGCTAAGATGTTTGGGAACACAAAAGTATTGCATATTTCAATAAAACTCCGCAGATGGGTGTGTGGATCCTCGCCATGCCTACCGTCAAATTGTTCGACAGTCTGAATCATCTGCAACTTAACCGATTTCATCTCGAACCTCAATCCATCCAAGGCGAGCCTCATGATTCCTGGGGAGAAATCATAGAGGTTGGGCGACGCATAGTCCCGAATGGGCCTATTACGGCCATTCGCTAGGAGAATGGGGTTTGCCATGATATTATTTGCATTTGATGCTCTGTCTTCCAGTTGTTCCACCATGTTGGAATTTCTCTCTTGTCATTGTCGATGTTTGTTTCTTCTTGTTCTTCTAAACGTTCTTTCAATCTCTGGGTCATAATTGGGCTCCAAAACTTGTCCTTCACTCATACGAAGCCCGCTTCTTCCCTTACCAAAGGAAAGGCAGTGCACAGAGATGGAAAGCTGTAAAGAAAATCAAAAAGTTACCATTAGCACAATATGTACTGCTGTTGTCCCCGGCAACGGTGCCAAAAACTTGATGCGTTCTGAATGTGATGAAATAATGATGTGAAATTGCGGTGGTGAACTATGCGTTGCACATGCAAGTTTTCCAAGTAAAATTCAAGTATAAACCTTACTAGGTTTCCTGGTAAGTCTAGGGTCGAACACAGGGACTACTAAGACAATATGTGACGGTAAATTTTTTATTCCTTTGTGGTGACAAAAGCAAATGTTTGGTTAGTATGTTGTGTAAAGTACAAATCTTATGCGGCGGAGTTGAGTAAAGAATTAATGACAACGAAAGTTACAGTGAGTATGCGGGGAATAGGTTAAGAAGGGTTTTAGCTAACATTTCCTAAGATTGCGTTCAAGTTATGCGATCATGCTACACACACAACAACAACATGTCATCTCTCAATGCAAATGCCATAGTTCCTAATTTTAGGATGCATGCGATGTATACGATAATGTCTATAGGATTTATGTCAAAGCTTCTATTCTTGTCTATGCGATGATGAATGATACACACATACACAAGGCGATCGCATACTATTATATCCTTTTCTAGGGTGCATGCAACGCATGATAGCAAACAGAACTTATCTCTAAGTCTCTATCTCTTGCTTATGCGTTTCTAATCTGACTCTCTCAAGCCTAGATTCTAACCTGACTCTCTCAAGCCTAGGTTCTTTCTTTAGACTACTCTCTCAAGTATCTCTAAAGGATGATGGACGCATACATAAGACAAGATGATCGCATAAAGTAAGATTTTAGGTCATGCTAACTAAATGCTTCTCAACCCATTCAGAATTTTAGTTACTTATGCACAATGTGAAGAGATTGAGCAGATGTAGAGATGCAAATTCCATTGTATAGATAAGTTAGAATACAAAACAACAATGGAAGATAGGGATAAGAAGCCCGATAACAATGTCTTGCTTCCGAGGCTTTTACACTGTGTTTTACTCTACTCTGCCCAAAAGAATGTTCTTTCTTTCGCAAGAGTCGACCCTCTCTCCATTTGCAGCGCTTCCTGACAGTCTTTCGAGCTAAGCAGGAATGATCTTTCAGCCTCTTCTCTCTTCGCTCGCCTCTGCCTTCTAAGTATAAGAATTACAGATACGACTATCTATGATCTATCTTCTATGTATATGGTGAACGAGAACCCTTTTAATAGTGGTGGCCTTCGGTATTTATAGAGCTTCAAGGTGAAGAGCTTTTCTCTCAAATGATTGCAATGATGGGAGGTCATTAAATCTCTATCTGATGCGTCGATTAATGGTCACCGAAAAGTTTAATGTACTTGCTACAGTGTGTCGTTAACGGCTTGTCAACTAAATTCAGATTCGACCGTCGTCAGCTTTGCATCCCATCATGATTTATTATGCTTTCACCTTGATGCGCCGTCTTTATGCGGCCACCTTCTTGAGCAGATCTTCGCGAGCACATACGATCGCATAGCTTTGTGGTCGCGATCTTCTAATGCGCTCGGGCGCCGAATTCCTTGGATCGCAATTTGCTTTATGCCAACACATTTTCCTGCACAAAATAAATAAATTAGCTGCTTTAATGCGATGGGCGCATGTGATCGCAATGTTCTCAACTTAATACTTTTGGACACGATTTTACATGTTTTTACCGTCGCATTCACACATTGTTTTATATCTTTGCATTGTAATAACGTGCATTTCTGGCCGTTATCAACAACCCACCTCCGCCTGGTAAGTCCAACGAAGAAGCTGAGAAAAATGGGGGTAAATTCAAGGCATGCTCATCTACCCCTAAGGTAAGTACTCTTCCTTCACCTTCTGTTGAACCTTATATTCCTAAAGCCTCGTTTCTTAGTAGACTGGCAAGACCAAAACAATAACATAAGAACGAGAAGTTGATTGAGATGTTTAAAAAGGTTTAGATAAATATTCCCCTCTTAAACGTGATCCAACAGATTCCCGGGTATGCTAAATTCCTCAATGAACTGTGCACCAAGAAGAGGATAGGTAAAGATAAGGAACAAGTTGTGGTATGTAAGAATGTATCAGCTCTACTTAAATATAATATGCTTGAAAAATGTCGAGACCCAAGTATGTTCACTTTACCCTGTATTATTGGTAATAGAGTCATTTGTCATGCCATGGTTGATCTAGGAGCCTCTATTAATGTCATGCCTTATCATGTGTATGAAGATCTCAATTTGAATGATGTACAAAAAACTGTTGTGTGCATCTAATTAACTGATAGATATTATATCCAGCCCCTAGGGATATTTGAGGATGTGTTTTGCAAGTTAAGGATTTGATTTTCCCAGTTGATTTCTACATTTTGAAAATGGATGAAATTTCCACTCTTTCTTCTTCTACAATTCTGTTAGGAAAGCCTTTTATGAAAACTACAAAGACAAAAATAGATGTTGACAAGGGCTGTCTTTCTGTAGGGTTTGATGGTGAAGTAGTTTCATTTAACATGTATGATGCCATGAAATTTCCTGAGGAATATCTATCCCTGTGTATGATTAAGGTGCATAACTTATTAAATGATATTGTGTTGCATGATGGTGATGATGACTTTGACATATTGATTTCTCCATGTATTAATTTGGATTCGCATGACTCACACGATTTATCTCTTTTTGCTATTGATGTTAGCAACCTAGAGGAACATTCTTCTGATTTTGATATTGTTGATTTGCAGGTACAAGAGACTGAGCTGAAGGCTCGTGACACCCTTCCAATTATAATCTACAGGGAGTTGACACTTACCCAAGAGGAATCCTTAGTTGAGACTCTAAAGACCTATAAAGAGGCCATTGGGTGGACTCTTGATGATCTCAAGGGAGTGAGCCTTTTTCTTTGCATGCATAGAATAACTTTAAAAGAATGAGCCAAGCACATAATTAAACCCCTTAGAAGGCTCAACCCCACGATGAAAGACATCGTTCTTAAGGAAATTATCAAGCTCAATGAAGTCGGTATTATTTACCCAATTCTTGACAGTAAATGGGTAAGTCCTAATCACGTAGTTCCAAAAAAGACCGACATGAAAACTGTGGAGAACGACAAGGGTGAGATGGTGCCAATGCGCATATAGAACGGGTGGAGGATGTGCATCGATTTTTGAAAGCTCAACGAGGTAACTAAAAATGACCACTTTCCTATCCCTTTTCTTGATCAGATGATGGAACAGCTCGTCGAAAAACCATTCTTTTATTTTCTTGATGGGTTCTCTGGATTCTACCAAATCCTAATCACCCAAGAAGACCAGGAAAAGACTACCATCACTTGCACTTATGGGACTTACGCCTTCAGGAGGATGCTATTTGGGCTTTGCAATGCCCCATGTACGTTCCAAAGGAGTTTGATGAGTATTTTTTTTGATTTCATAGAAAAGTGCATAGAGGTATTCATGGATGATTTTATAGTTTATGGAGAGTCTTTCGATGATTGTTTGCATAATCTTGGTCTAGTATTAAAACGTTGCATTGAGACTAATCTTGTGTTGAATTATGAAAAGTGTCACTTTATGGCTTTTCATGGGATTGTTTTAGGACATTTAGTTTCTGCAAGGGGGATTGAGGTAAACAAGGCTAAGATAGATGTTATTGCTAACCTCCCCTATCCTACGTGTGTTAGGGAAATTCGTTCTTTTCTTGGCAACATAGGTTTTTACAAGTGTTTCATCAAGGATTTTTCGAAGTTAGCATTACCACTATCAACGTTGTTGTAGAAGGATGTTCCTTTTAATTTTGACAAGAAGTGTTAGGATGCCTTTGACACTTTGAAAGAAAAGGTGACCACCACCTCGATTTTACAACCTCCACGATGGGATGTATCGTTCGAAATCATGTGTGATGCTAGTAATCTAGCAGTGGGAACGGTCCTAGGACAGCGGGTCGACAAGAAAAGTCATGTTATATGCTTTGAATCAAGGACCCTAAATCCTACCCAGATAAACTACACCACGATTGAGAAAGAATTTATGGCTATTGTTTTAGCTTTAGATAAATTTTGTTCTTACATTCTTGGATTTCTTGTTACTATTTTTACTGATCATTATGCTCTTAGGTACCTTATGACTAAGAAAGAGTCTAAGCCTCATCTTGTGCGTTGGATGCTACTCTTCAAGAGTTCAAGTGACTATCAAGGATAGGAAGGGAGCAGAAAACTTGGTGGCAACCACTTGTTGGTGGGAAATTGGAAGTCAATTTTACTCGACAACCAACTTCCTTGGATGTGGTATGCGATGCATGTTCCTAAGATATGCGTTGATAGTCATGCGTCGATGGTCATGCGTTGGAATGAAATATGCCGTTAATAAATGTATGTGATGACCATGTGTCCTGCCACAAGTTTTCTTGCATTCACGCCAAGTATAACATGGATGCAAGTTTCTGGGGTAATCCGAGGTCGAACACAGGGACTTGTATTTATATGTTTGTAGTGATTGTGCATGCGGCGGTTGAATAAAAGAATGGAGGGGATATTGCTAAGTTAATCCTACTCCTACTCCTATCTAACAGACAACACAATGAGAATATGCCTGAAAGGTAGAGATACGACAAACCTTGACATGAAATAAATGTGTGGAAAAATAGATAAAATGCGGATATGTTTTCATTGCACAATTTAAGAGTGACCGCAAGGGCATCCCTAGTCAACGCAAGCCAATGCAATCATGTGTTGAATGCAAAAGTGTCCATAGAGCTTATTCCTAAGTCTCTACTCTTTTCCTATGCGATGATGCAAATGCACACAACGCTATGGTGACCGCACTCAATCATATCCTATCTCTAAGATGCATGTGATGGGTTAATAACAAATAGTGTTCATTCCTAAGCGCCTATCTCTTGTATTATGTGTTCTAATTTGGCTCTCTCAAGCCTAGATTCTGACCTGACCTTCCCAAGCCTAGATCATGTCCTTAGACTACCCTCTCCCTAATAGACGAATGAAGCATACATAATACAAGACAACCGCATAAACTTCTTTGACCTAAGATTTTTACTATCCCTAGTGAACAATGCATACCTTGCTTAATGCGTCCAACCACTTACCCTCCCGGACAGTTGATTATTGCTAACTTTACTCATAGACAAGCAATACATTAGCCTATAGACAGGCGTTGCAGCAGCTTCACACTAAGCAAATAAGGTTACTCACACATTTGCGCAATGCACACCTCTCGGTGGGTTGTTGCTACATGCTTCATATCTCTAATCCACATGACTAAGTATGCAATACCCACACAATCCCACTAAGTGTTGCAATGAAAGTAATGATGCTAAGCAAAGAAGATGGAGATGGAGTTGAAGGAAACAGAGAAATGCATTGAAAACAGATTGTATTAATTCCTTAATTCAAATGTCATACAAAACAATATAGAAAAATAAAGGAAAAGAAATGACCGACTGGAAGCAAAGATTTGCTCCCAGCGGATGTGCGTCAAGGCTGCCGGTGGTGCAATGGATGGGTGGAGTAGTTGACTCTCTTGAAATCTAACTCCGATCGAAGGCTCCGGTCATCACTCGGAATGGATGAAGGAGGTGAAGAACTCTCAGGCGTCTTCTCACGCATTTTGTCTGGATCGCAGGGAAAATCCCTAGTTGAGGGATAATCTCTGGATGATTGAATTTCAGCTCTTCAGCCTCTATTTTTAGAGCTTGGATCGCCGACAACATTAATTGGACTGCTTTGAGTCTGACATTCGGTTCATTCGTCCTTTCTGAACCTCTACCACCAACGGCGTTTGAATTTTCTCAAGGTAGATGCGTTGATGCGTTCATTCCACCTACCTTGTGTTGATCCCATTAGTTGCGTCGTTGTGCAACCACAATTATTCAATGACCTATTCGCTTAATACCGCAACTCTACACGATGACCGCATGCGCTTGACGAGCGCAACTCTCATGCGAGGGATGAATACGGCTGATTACCGCAACATCCATGCGTTGATTGATGCGTTTGCCTTTGCGATGGAGCGTTTCTCTATATGCGGTCGTCTATGCGGTGGTCCGGTTTCCAAGTTTGTGTTTATTTCCTGCATTAGCTACAAAGATAGAACATTGAATGCATAATTAACGCAAAATAACGGGTTACCTGAGATTCGTCATGCTGATCGACGCAAGCTCATATTCTTGTGAATTTATATCATGATTGACGCATATTCTGCCTAACAACCTTCATAATTCTAAGTAAAAAGCCTAAGATGACATGTATTTCTTCATGTCATCACCACTTAAGCAGGATTTTGTAAGATGAGGTGAGAGGATTTCCTTGACGAGTTCCTATTCCAGATTACCACGTCCATGCCATGGTATGCTGACATGGTAAATTTCCTAGTTACTGATAAGTTCTCCTATGATATGCCTAGTTTCAGGAAGGCTAAACTGAGGAGTGATTCAAACTATTTTGTTTGGGACTCACCATACCTTTAGAAGGTTTGTTCTGGCCAAATCGTTAAAAGGTGTGTCCCAAATGAGGAGTTTGAGTTTGTATTTTCATTCTGTCATGAGATGGCCTGTGGAGGGCATTTTAACCTTAGGAGGACTACTAGGAAAGTTTTGGATAGTGGGTTGATCTGGAATTCTATGTTTGCTTACTGTTTTGCATTTTGTAAATCCTGTGAGAGATGTCAGAGGTTAGTTCTTTGTCTAGGAGAAATGAGATGCCACTTAATTCTATCCTTGTGTGTGAGATTTTTTATGTTTGGGGCATGGATTTCATGAGACTTTTTCCTTATTCATATGGTGACTTGTATATTCTTTTGGCAGTAGATTATGTGTAGAAGTGGGTTGAGGCTATCCCCACTAGGACTAACAATGCTAACTTTTCCATGTTTGGCATACCTCGAGCCATAATTAGTGACTAGGGTACACACTTTTGCAATCGGATCATCGAGGCGCTCATGAGAAAGTATGGAGTTCACATCGGGTTGCCACTCCATACCATCCTCAAACGAATGGCCAAGCAGAAATTTCTAATCGAGAGGTTAAGAGTATCATGGAGAAAACTATCAATCCAACAAGGAAAAATTGGAGCACACGCCTTGACGATGCTCTTTGGGATTATAGGACTGCTTTCAAAACTCCTATTGGAACGACGCCCTTCAAGCTTGTCCATGGCAAAGCGTATCATTTACCAGTAGAGGTCGAGCATAAGGTCTATTGGGCGGTTAAGCAATGCAATTTGAATCTAGCCCAAGTCAGTGAGGAGAGACTTCAGGAACTACATGAATTATGGAGGAACTACACCTTGAAGCATATGAGAACTGAAGACTCTACAAAGAAGATGTTGCTCATGATAAAGGTCTTTTGAGGTAGGAATTCTAGGTTGGTCAGAAAAATGTTGCTCTACAATTCACATCTATCACTCATGCTCAGTAAACTTAAATCTAAATGGCTTGGTCCTTTTGAGATTATTAACTTGTTTCCTTGTGCTGTAGTTGAGATCAGAAGTCTGGAGACAGGGAAAGAGTTCAAGATGAACGGGCACCGCCTTAAGATCTTCAACGAAGTTGAAGTCAACTCGGCTTGCTCAAGCTTCTTGTTGACTCTACCCTCTATCACTTGAGCCCACGTCATTAGTCGTTGAGCAAAAGACATTAAAAGTTGTGCTACCTGGAGGCAACTAGGAATTTAAATTATTTGCTTCTTTTCTTTTCTTTTTCTTCTTTTGTTTTGTTTCTTTCATTTTCTTTTTAATTAAAGAATGGTTGACTACATTTACTTTTCTTCTTAGAGAGAATGTCAAGTTTGGCTCTTGGAGGAAGGCTTTCCCAATGATCATGTTTGTNATGGTTGGCCCTTGGAGGAAAGCTTTACCAATGATCATGCTTGTGTCGAAAATCCAGGGGAGTTTTTTTGTTCCCCTTGTCCCCTTTTCTTTTTGTCCTTAGCATGAATTAAATCCTAGATATACATTGAGGACAATGCATAACTCTTAAGTTAGGGGTGGGCGAAGCATGCTTCGTAATATTTGATATTTTGATTTGTGATATGAAATGTTGTCTTGATTCTGTTTGATGGATGCTTCAATGTCTGTTTGTTCGGTTTGTCGTTTCCTTTCAATAAAAAATTGATGACTCACTTATTGGGTTTCTTGTTCTTAAAGAGGAGTAATTTTCATGATTATGAGCTTTTTATAATATTTTTTTTTTTCATGAGATCCATGCATAATGAACCTAGGTTGAAAATTTTTCTTATTTGAATCCCTTAAAAGTTTTAGAAACGGATTTATCCATCTCAAATTTTTGTTGTCACCTTGAAAGTCCCCTTTTTGGCTTCAAAGTAACTTTTAGTGTCTGAGAGTAAAATTAGACAGTGAGAAATAGTGGCCTTGTGTGTGAAAAAAAAAAGGCACATGCTGCGTGCTAGTAAAAAAAATAAAAAATAAAAAATTGTGCGTGTGTGTGTGAATAGAGGTGAAAAGAGCTACTCCGCCATTTCTAGTTAGGGCTTGCAAGAAAAGAGTGATAGGTTCCCGACGGTCAGGTGTGAAAGCTAGCCCTCTAGGTAAAACCAATGCCCTTTATATTTTATGTGTGTGAGTTTTGGGCACTCTTGGCTAGTGTTGCTCTTTGATTAACATAACAACATGTCTCGAGTTGATGACTGAGCCAGAGTAGAGGGAAGATGAGATGGGAGTAGGATAAAACTTAAGTTTTCTTGTCTTAGTGTTTCATTTATTCATGGCTTTGATTGAAAAAGACCTTTTATAATAAGTCTCAATTGAATGGTTGTTGACTTTGTTATGTGATTTATTGTGCGACCGTAAAGACTGTTGAGATTTGAGAAAGGATTCGATAAATGGAGTGAACATTTTCTTGATTGAGGGTTACAATCTTGCTCGGGACGATCAAGACTTAAGTTGGGTGTGTTTGTTAACTCCAAAAAAAGAGCTAAGTTTATGGCCTTAACTTTACTATATTTGGATAATTCTTGTGTTATATTTGTCTTATTTTGTAGGAGAATTGATCCAATGGAGCAAATACGTTGCAAGGATGAAAAATTAAGCAAAAAGAACAAAAAACCAGGAGTCAAAAGCACCAATTCGAGTTGAGATGACAAAAGACAATTCTGCTCTATTTTAGCATCGCAACGTTCTTCAAAAGCCTAAGTGCAACGCTCGCTTGACACTTGACGACAGTAGCTTGGTGTACAGGGCAGCCTTGCAACACCGTTCCGAGCATTTCAACGCTCCGAAGATAGAACAACGCCACCGTTGCAACATAAGTACAACGCTCAACTCTAACACTGTGCGGCAGAATGGTAGCGTTGCAACACTCAACCCTGGCATTGCGACACTACGTAGTTTGATGGAACTCCCACCTCCGCGTGCGCAAAACCAAGCGTTAGGGGCAAGCGTTGTGACACCTCCTGCGATAAACCTATAAATAGGCCATTTCGGGGCCAATACTCAAGGAGAGAGCAGAAATTGAAGAGTTAGTCCAGATTTGGGAGCCCTTGTGGTCGAGTTGTTGTGCATAGTTCGTCATAGTCAACATTGTTTCTCAACCGATTATTGTAATTTTGATATGCCTTTTAGAGGCTAGGTAAATTCTCTTGGGATTGTTTGTATGTCTTAATTCTTGAAGAATTGCTACTTAAATTTACTTAATTATTGTGAACACTTTGGGTGGATTTATGTTAATTTTAAGAGTTTTTATGAATTGATCTGACAAATTAATTTATCGAAGTTCTTGTTTGCAATATCGTCATAACCTATGCAATATTGATTGATTTAGTTGCACGTATTAGGATCACATGTTTAGGGTCTATACTTCTTCTGGCCAAACTCATGTATGCCCTAGTATAATTTTTCCCTATTAATCATGCTACAAGATATGACTTTTTCGGCTTGTAGTATGTCTCAACAAATGAACCCTGTTGTATTGCAATTCAATTTTAACTTGTATGTCACTAGGAAGGAAGAGTTAATAATCGAATTAGTGCTATTATGATTTTTTTTAATCAAAATTGGCTAATTGGGCTATTAGAATTTCTAATAGGTTGAGGGATTCACAAAATTAGTAAAATTAACTAGTGCCTAATGATAGAAAATTAAAGCATACAAACTAATCCCAAGATTTTTTTCATCAATTTGATTCAATCCCTTTTTTGTGCTCATTCTTGTTTTCTCTGTTTGTTTGTTAATTATTTGCAAAACCAACCCCCTCCCCCCCTCCCCCTCACGTGGAATTCTTAAATAATCTTGACTGATAATTAGTCTCTCTATGGATTCGACCTCGATCTTACCACTTTACCGCGTTTACGAAACAAGTCTTGGATCAGTGATTTTCTCTCTTTATTATCTTTCTTTGCTTAGGCTGGAGGCATGTACGACGACCTTTCAGGAGTCCAAACAATAAGTAAATCATATTTACCTTGCTTGGCTTTTTTTTTCTGTCAAGTATTTGGGATAGTTCCTCTTCCAATGTCTTTTGTGGTTGTAATGGAAACAAATTTCTTTTGCAGCCTTGGCTTTCTTGCCTTTCTAGGCAGCAACTGGTGGGTTAGCTTTCCTCTTTCCACCTTTCTTCTTCTTCCACTTTTTGGTGTCAGAAGAAGAAGGCACAGACTTAGTTCGAGAGGACACTCTTCTGTAGAACTTCTTTGAGGATGAGGCAAAATTTATCTTTCTCTTTTTTTCCTTACTTTTCATCAAGGATTGAAAAGTCTAAAGCTCATTGAGCAAAGTGGGTCAGATTGTAGTCAATTCTATTCATAACAACATTGCTACGGAACAGTAGGAAACTTTCAGGTAAAGATTCCAAAATGAACCTAACCTGATTGGCTTTGTCAATGACAGACTCATTCATCTCCGCTACGTTGAAGTGGACCATCATGTTGAGAACGTATTCTCTAACAGATACCCCTTCTTGCAGAAGAACATTAAGATGTGTTTTAGAGTGTCATACTTGAGTTGTGCGGACGATTATTGGAACATCCCTCGTAGGGACTCCATGATCTCACGGATAGTGATCATGGGCTCATGCTTCTTGGCCAAGACTTTTGAAAAGGCTTGCCAAGTTATATTCTCGAGCCTTCTCATTTGCCCATGACCAACGCTCGTATGCTTCTCAAACGTTTTGAGCAGTATTTGGAGTAGGAATAGGAGGACAATCTTCCATGAAGACAAAATGGAGGTCATCAATGATTAAAATCGTGTTGATTTTGTTTTTCCACGTTGTATGATTTTCGCCTATAAGTTTGTCGGTGACGAGCAAATTAAGTGTCACAGAAGTCATAATTAATAAATTGCCGAAACCATACAAATGATTTATATTAGTAATTTATGCATTAATCCATTTGGATAAAAACCAATCAAATTTAGAAAAATAATCTAATGCACCCTGAATGACATCTATTTTGCAATAATGTTTCAGTGAGACAAGACAAAAGCCACCGTAGGGTGATTAGGTGCCCCTTCGCTGAAATGAGACTATCTCAACCAATAGACAGAACAACTCATTGTTACTGCAACTACCAATCACCACTGTTCAGTCCAGAGTTAAACTCACTTAACATTTCTTGTAAGTATAACCCCTCATTTTAGATTGTAGAGTTTTGCCCCAATGAGCCAATCGTGGGGAAAAGCCGATTGAGGAAAAAACTAAAGTAATCCTATCCATTTTTGGAGTTAGAAGTACAAAATCATGCAAATGCCATCCATAGGGGGACACAAGCAAAGGTGCCTCGAGATCGAGCATGAAACTTTACTACCAAATAACGAGAGAGACCGTGGGATATGTTGATGTATGTCCCGCTCCCGCTTACTATAAACACTCTCTCCATTCACCTTGATATTGACCTATATAAACATCATCCATAGGGGGACACAAGCAAAGGTGTCTCGAGACCAAGTATAAATCTTACGGTGTGAACTTTTTAGGGAGAAACGTGAAAAGGTAAAATGAAGTATCATATACCCCATTTTCCTTCCACTGAGTGTTATACCTAGGGTTATTTAACTTAGGAAAATCCAACTACCGATTTTTAACTAAGTGTTTGTTTAATTTACCAACTTACTTTGGATGGTTAAACAACTTTGATTAATGTGTATTAAACCCTTTAGTAAACTTCAACCAATCATTGCTTGCTTGTAACAAATCTATCTAATTCACATTTCTTGGTAAGTTTTCAGGTAGGGGTGTTACGTTCCCATCAACTTAAATACCCAACCTAGATAGAACTAATCTTAGACAAAAGGTCTCTTATAGATACATTTGTTACAAATTTAATACTTTAATTAAGATCAATTCAATCCTATTAAATTTATTAAAAGATTAAATTTAATTTCTAATCTTATTAGAAAAGTGATCTTAAGTCTATGTGAATCATATTTTAAAACTTATTTTAAAAATGATTTTAACCTAAGATTTGTATGCAATTTTGAGTCATCGATTATAATTTCTACTTTCAATTAATTATAATTTTAATAAAATAAATTAAAATCATACAATTGCATTCATTAACGTACTAAGTAAATTATAACAATTATAAATTACCTAACGTAATGTCATGCTTCATGCAATTCTATTTTATTACTAACTATATATAACACTATTATATAATAAGGTAATGAAATATTTAATAACATTCATTCATACATACATAAAACTATATATTATAACACTTAAAATATAAATGATGCATGACAATGTTATTAATGCATGCAAACATATAGTCTAACATTTATATTATATGATGCATGAGCATGCTACAAAAATCAAATCATGCAACTATATATATTATAACATTTATAATATAAATGGTGCATGAAGTTAAATGCATAACCTATGGTGGGATTTTAAACTATATGACATATATTATGACACACACACACACATATAATAAAAATAAATTATACATCATATGCATAATTTAAAACAATTAATGGACCAAGATTGGACACCTAAACTATTAATTAAATTAATATAAACTAACTATCTATTACATAAATTAATAGTCAATCCATTGAAAACAAGCGAACTGGGCATTGAACAACACAAACCGGATCGCCCAATGCCCAAACTGGCCATAAACCGCCTAAACCAACCGAGCCGGACAAAAATCAGTCGAGTCACGAATCGAACTGAGCACGAACCAGAATGTTTCCTCTGTCTCACAACGTTGTAACTCTATTACCTAACGTTGCAACGCTACGATAGAACGTTCCATTCGCCCAATCGTAGCGTTGCAATGCTAGGGCACAATGTTGCAACGCTACTGTATAGAATGCACTATATAGTTACGATCTTCTTTGAATCTCTTTCGATTTTGGCCCCATCTTCTCCATAATTCGATCAGAACAACCACAAACGACTCAAAGCTTTAAATTACAGACTCGATCGCAAACAATTATGCCCAAAACACGGGTCCTTACAAATCAAATTTGCAAAATGAAAGCGATAAAACAAAGTGACCAATCCCAAAATATTCATTAATCATAAACCATTCATAAAAAACATTCATGATGTGAAGAATTCAAAGATAATGCAAACCCACTAAAATTCTGTAAAATTAACTTTGAAAAATTGGACAAAAAACCCCACCTTGATACTAATTGAAGGAACCGGTTAAGGTCCTTGAGCGGAAGTGGGGATCCGACCCAAATCTTAATTTTACAAAACTCATAATTTTTACATAATCAATACGGAACATTGTGCATTAAAACAAAAAGTACAGCATGCTAATATCAACTGAGAAAAGAGAAAAAGAAATACTAACCCTTGAAGAACTTGTCTTCAAGAAAACCAATTCCCTTCTCTAAATCTGTCACGAACAATTGCGAACAAAATGTGCAAAGGAACAACATCACAAATGAGTCCTCTATATTCGCTGTAGGGGAAGAAAATATTTAAGGAGTTTGTGGGCTCTCAGGTATTTGGAAGAGATGGGAAACTGAGAGGAGAAGAAAGGCTGGAGAACTGGGAATTTTTCTCAAAGCAAATCTTGAAAGCAACTGATAACTTGCCAACCACCCACTCATGTACATTGATTGAGGGAGAATATGGGAGAGAAGTTATTTTCCACTAATTTAATTAATTAATATATATATATATATATATATATATATATATATTATATCACATATAACATATAACCTATAGTTTCAATTCTCTCATCAGTGACATTAATATAAATCCATTTATATTAAATTTAATTTTATGAATTCAATTCATATAATTGATATTTGAATCATATTCAAATATTTATTTCCTCCAAATAAACTTTATATTATAATACATTATAGTAATTAATCATATATAATTAAATAATTAATTATGTCACCTATAATTAATTCCCTCAATTAATTTGAACAATTCAAATTAATCCAAATTTATTCTCATTTAATCCCAGTTGAGCTACAGAGGGGCCTCATGGACCTGTAGATTAAAGCTCCAATGGTATCTGAGTAATTAATTAAACTCTTTAATTAATTTATTCGACATCCATTAACTGTCGGGCACTCCACTAACGACAGACAACCACACTCTTCGTACTACAAATATATTTTTGTTTTTATTGGATATAACAAGTCAACAATGCGATGACCCTTAACAAATTGCTCGTAATTACAACTAGACCAAAATTATCGTTTTGCCCCCATAGTTACATATAACTCCTTAAGTACCAGTAATCCCTCTAATAAACAATAAATCATAATCCAATTATGACTAGACCATTCTCGAGCCAGGAGGGGGTGTAGTGCCACATTGTTCAAGCCCTAGAATCAGCCTTTAAGGAAGCAATTTATCTACTTTTCCCGATGTTGGGAAAGGAGTGAATTCCATCTTGTATAGTTGTTTTCCTAGCTCCATAGTTAGATGAATCCCCAAAATGGTAGGCTTGTTGAGTTGGCAATCTTACCTTTCTCATCTATACAAATCAAAGGACTGCCTTCATAGGTAGGAGTTCACAACTCATTCAGGATTCAAGTCATGTCATTTATGGTTATTTTGATGAAATGTAAGTCTCTATTATGAATGACGTTATATAATGAGACTAGTCATTTTGTGGTCTGGTCTTATACGAACTCATTTGTATAGAATATCCTGTCCACATGCCTCCATGTGAATGATTAGGATCAGATCATTTGTAGCACTTTACAACAATTGTAACATCTACAAAGCGGACCATACTCATAGTGTCACTAAGATCAGGTATCCAACCTTATCCATCTACTACAGACCATTTAGGTTATCGCTTAAACATGATCCACCCGTATGTCTCTACATACATGGTTAAGCTATATAAAATAACATTGGATGTTAGTTTATTGGTTTGTGGGTTCAATACTACTAAATGTGAAATAAAACATCTCATATTTTATTAAATAAATAAAATGTTTGTACAATACATTTACAAACTACAGGACCTTATGGGATTTAGAGCACCAAACCCAACAGTACTGACGTGCACGTCATGGTCGTTTTGCACGGGGATAAATAACAAATGGACTAGCTGCATCAGACGACTATTTTTCCTGGTACGATTCAATCATGAGACGATTTATCTCACCTAACGACGCTTACTACTACTACATGGTAAGAGTTTTATTATCTTACATTTTCCAAATACATGATATGATCATTATTTAGTGTTAATTTTTTTCATCATGCAGAATAATTTTGTTCAAGATGTACAACAATATTCAGTACAACACAATTTATCATAGTCAGTTTGAATGTGTGACCAAACTTTGGTAAATGTAGAAAGTATTATTCAGCAGATAAGATGACTCAATGTTGCTGACATTGATGGAAGACGTATTCGTTGTAGACGATAACGACAACAAGGCGAAGCTAATCCAGAAGCACAAGAAAACAACCGCTGTGGAAAACTGAGTGACTTGTAATCCAGACTTTTAACTTCATGTAAACTTCTATTTTGAAATTAAAGAACTAATGAAATTACATTTTATCATGGGATACTGAATCTAGTAAATGAGTATGATATAAAAGATTAAGAACAAAACAATGAAAAAACAATCAAAATTGTTTTTGATACTAAAAATAAAATTGTTAGTTAGAAAAATTCAATCAAAATCGAAAAAAATAAAAATTTAAAATCGTGGACCTATACACGAGTTTGGTCCTTTCACCAAATCCACGTGGCTGACATGGTAGCCATGGATGCAGACCGGATTGAAACGTAATCGTGTAACGGCTACACGATTTTTCCCTCTACTAAAAACTACCATGTTTTTATCAATACTTTTACCTTCAACACTACTTTTGAAATTTCTTTCCTATGTACCTCATTTTTATTAATTCTTTTAAAAATCACATTTTTCTTGAACTTAACCCGCCCTATCCATTACAAAATAATAATTGAAATTTAAAATTATCTTGGCAACAAACGTAATTTCATAGAAACAAGTAGGCTAAAAGGAAAAAGAAGGAAGTTTTGAAGGACCTCATCTGCAAAACAATAAAATTTTAAACGGAAAAAACAAAGAACCCGACTTTTCGCGCTTCGGTTCACACTTTCAAATTTGCAGAGGTTCTAGGGTTCGGTTCAAACATTGGAGAGGGCAACAATGGTGACCCAAGAAGCTCGACACTCCGATGCGATCGATCCTCTTGCTGCTTATTCTGGTATCAATCTCTTTTCGAGCGCATTTGGTACTTTGCCGGATCCGTCAAAGCCACATGATCTTGGAGCCGACCTCGACGGCATCCACAAGCACCTCAAATCCATGGTATTTGTATCTTTCGATACTCGTCGTATATGATGCTTCCAATTTACCGGTTTATTTGGTTTATAGTGCTTCCTGCTTGCTCCAAGAGCTCCATGGGCAATTCAATCGCCGGTGTTCTTTTTTAATTTTAATTTTTTGCATGTTTTGGAGGATAAATTGGAATTCGTACTCTCCTCCCACGTTGTCAGTAAGTATGCCAGAGTATGACGTGGTTTTCCTTCTTAGTCGTAACGATTTAGCTCAATAGTTGAATTGGAGACTCGGGTTCCTTGTTACTGTGAAAATGTGACGAAGTGGAATGTTTTTGGCTTTGCATGTAATGGTTTCTTCTTTCCTTAAAATTAAACGCTCTGCCTATTTTGGTTTTTAATGGTAAAAGCTGGTTAGTCCATTTGATTTGTGAACTGGGATTTGAGATGCTCCCCGGCATGATGTTTTGTTTGTCGGTTAAAGAGTACTTGAAATTACAAGTTGAATAAAATTATACTGGAAATTATGGCGTTAGGGTGGTACTACAGCCTTGCTTCTTATTTCTCCCATCTAATCTCCGTTTCTTATTATCTTGGCTCCCCAAGAAGGATTTTGTATCTATTTCTAGTTTTGGTTTAATTGACGATCTTCGACTCTCCTAAATTTGTCAGGTGTCAAGAAGTCCCAGTAAACTTATAGAGCAGGCCAGATCAATTTTAGACGGCAACTCAAATTTGATGCAATCTGAAGCTGCCACATTTCTTGTAAAGAATGAGAAAAATGAGGAAGCTACAGTGAAGGCGGAGGAAAATCCACAAGAAAGAAGGCCAGCTTTAAACCGAAAGCGGGCTAGGTTCTCTTTAAAACCTGATGCTAGGTAATGCTTATTATAGTGAAATTTCCTTACTTTTTTCAAGAACGAAAATAACATTCTAAACAACTTTTCTGATATCTTCTTTTTATAGACAACCTCCTGTGAACTTGGAACCAACATTTGACATCAAACAATTGAAAGACCCTGAGGAGTTCTTTTTGGCCTATGAAAGGCATGAAAGTAAGTTGTTCTTATGCTTCGTTTTCCACACAAATTTCAGAAGATATAGATTTGTGTCACTATTTTCTTACCATTTTGCAATTGATCCATAGATGCCAAAAAAGAAATCCAAAAGCAGACGGGAGCAGTTCTGAAGGACCTGAACCAACAAAATCCATCCACGAATACACGCCAGCGTAGACCAGGGATTCTAGGGTATGATCACTAACATGTTATCAACAAAGTTTTGTGTCTTTTCTTTGAAGCGTCACGTTTTCTTGTGGTTGAGAATCCAAAATTTTCTTGTGCATGTAGGAGATCTGTTAGATACAAGCATCAGTATTCATCAATAACAACTGAAGATGATCAGAATGTAGATCCTTCTCAAGTGACATTTGAGTCAGGTGGTATCAGTCCACCAGTAATGGGAACAGAAACACACCCAAGTCCACATATAATTGACTCAAATAACAAAACTGATGAAGATGTAGCATTTGAGGAGGAGGAGGAGTTCGTTGGTAAGTCATTTATATTAGAGACAAAAATGCAACTTTCTGCGTGCATCATGGTCCAGTTGATTTTATCTATCACATGCTGCCTTCCTCTTTCTCTCTTCTTTTTTCATTTCGCACTGTCCTTGTTAAAACTAAAGGTAGTCTGCATGGACCCTCTTTCATGCTGTGATCCTTTTTTTTTCTTTCCTTTTAGCTTCAGTTACCAAGGCAGAGAACAAAGTGAATAAAATTTTGGATGAATTACTCTCTGACAATTGTGGAGATCTAGAAGGTGATCGAGCCATCAACATATTACAGGAGTGCTTGCAGATTAAACCCTTTAATTTAGAGAAATTATGCCTTCCCGATTTAGAAGCCATTCAAACAATGAAATTGAAATCTTCAAGTGGCAATCTGTCAAAGCGTAGTTTGATCAGTGTGGTCAATCAGTTACAAAGGATAGAAACTTTGAAATCTAAGCAGGACGATGAAAATTTGGTCAATCCTCTTTCTCCCCCATCCTCAATCAGAAGTCCATTGGCATCATTATCAGCCCTAAATAGACGAATTTCACTTTCAAATTCATCAGGTGATCCATTTTCAGCTCATGGCATTGACCAATCTCCAGCAAGAGATCCTTACCTTTTTAGACTCAATAATAACTTGTCTGATGCAGCTGGTATTGCAGAGCAGTCAAGTGTTTCTAAATTGAAGTCACTTTTAACCAAAGATGGCGGGACTGTAGCAAATGGAATTAAGCCATCCAAAATTCTTTTTGAAGACGTTGATTCAATGTCTAAAATATCTTCAAGTTATGTTTTAAATGTACCCGAAGTTGGTTGTGAAACTGTCTTAAGTGGAACTCATGTCAGCATGGAAGCTAAAGATGTTAGTGGCGGCAGCATAGAAGTGGAAGTAAATGAAAAATTGAGTTGTCTTGAAGTCCAAGTAGATGATGTGGCTAATATGCAGATGGAAGATCACGAAGGATCAGCTTCCGAGCAACCAAACTCATCCAAGGTGGATCTGATCAAAGAATACCCGGTTGGCATTCAGAGTCAGTTGGGTATGTTCTCCAATGCCAGTATCATTAATAAGCTGATAATTTCTTTTATCATCATTTAAATAGGAAATTAAAACCTAATGATATGTTACTGTTGAGTTCTCATTTTATCGCGTTTGATGGTTGGACTTTTTTTGGATAAATTTTGGACATGTATGTTTTACTAAATATGTCTGAGAAATAATATATAACTTCATGAAAAAAATATCCCGGATAGTTAACTAAAATTTAGATTTTAGTAGTTGAAGTGTACCACTTTAATGCTTCACATTTTGAAGGAACTCTATAACTAATATTGGAATGCAATGATACATTCCAATATTTTTCAGTCATGTCATAGTTCTGAACTGGCTTCAACTTTCTCATATGAAGAACCATTTCCTCTCTTCACAGATTCAACTGTTTATTTGTACTTCTATTTTTATGTTGAAAAAGCAGAAATTTATTCATGTTTTCTTATCAATTCCCAGTAGATGGATTAGATGATTTCAGGCTGTGCTTTCTTTGTTTTCTTACAGATCAATCAACTGCTATTTGTATTGAAAATATTGCTGATGGGCCATCGAGAAGCAGTGGAACGGATCACCACTATGAGGTTTTTGATCTTTTCTTCTTTTCTTTTTTCTCCCCTTGGACCTTTATTTCCAGTAGCTCATTATTGATAAGTCGGAGTGCTCTTTCAAATTTGGTATTGGTTATAAATGAAGGCTTTGTCTATCGTGTTTTATACAAAAAAACGGCTTTGTTTATCGTGGTCATCATTGTCATAAGTACTGTTCTCTGTTTCATTAGTCATTTTGTCCGGCACATATGTAACAATTGGGAAGTGTTATGATCATGCAGATGGAAGATCACAAAGGATCAGCTTCTGAGCAGCCAAACTCATCCAACGTGGATGTGATCAAAGAGTACCCAGTTGGCATGCAGGGTCAGTTGGGTATGATCTTCAATGCAGTATCGTTAGTTACTAGTTGATATTTTCTTGTATCATCATGTAAATAGGAAATTAAAACCTAATGTTATGGTACTGCTGAGTGCTCATTTTAGTGCGTTTGATGGTTGGACTATTTTTTGATAAATTTTGGACATTTATGTTTTACTAAATATGTCTGTGAACTAATATATAACTTCATGAGACATACATCCCAGATGGTTAACTAAATTTGAGTAGGTGAACCACTTTAGCGCTTCACATTTTGAAGTAACTAACTAATATTTGTTTCTCTGAACGCAAAGACACATTCCAATATTTTTCAGTGATGTCATAGTTCTGAATTGGCCTCAGCTTTCTCTTATGATGGACCATTTCCTCTCTTCACAGATTCAATGGCTTATTTGCACTTCTATTTTTATGTTGAAAAAGCAGAAATTTATACATGTTTGCTTATCAATTCCCAGTAGACAGATTAGTGATTTCAGGGTGCACGTTCTTTGTTTTTTAACAGATCAACCAACTGCTACTTGTACTGAAAATATTGCCGATGGGCCGTCTAGAAGCAGTGGAACGGATCACCTCAATGAGGTTTTTGACCTTTTTTCTTTTTTCTCCTCTTGGATCTTTATTTCTAGTAGCTCATTATTGATGAATTGGAGTGCTTGGTCAAATTGTGGTATTTGTTATAAATGAAGGCTTTGTCTATCGTGTTTTCCAGAAAAAAAGGCTTTGTTTATTGTGGTCATAAGTACTGCTCACAGATTCATTGATCATTTGTCCTGCACGTATTAGTAACCAATGGAGAGTGTCATGATAATATGCAGATAGAAGATCACGAAGGATCAGCTTCTGAGCAACCCAACTCATCCAAGGTGGATGTGATCAGAGAGTACCCGGTTGGCATTCAGGGTCAGTTGGGTATGTTCTTCAATGCCAGTATTGTTAGTTACTAGCTGATAATTTCTTGTATCAATCATTTAAATAGGAAATTAAAACCTAATGTTACGTTACTGCTGAGTGCTTATTTTAGTGCGTCTGGTTGGACTTTTTTTTTTTTTTTTTTGGGACAAATTTTGGACATGTATGTTTTACTAAATATGTCTGAGAAATAATATATAACTTCATGAGAAAAATATCCCGGATGGTTAACTAAATTTTAGTAGTTGAAGTTTACCACTTTAATGCTTCACATTTTGAAGGAACTCTATAACTAATATTTGTTTCACTGAACGCAAAGACACATTCCAATATTTTTCAGTCATGTCATAGTTCTGAACTGGCTTCAACTTTCTCATATGAAGAACCATTTCCTCTCTTCACAGATTCAACTGTTTGATTTGTACTTCTATTTTTATGTTGAAAAAGCAGAAATTTATTCATGTTTACTTATCAATTCCCAGTAGATGGATTAGATGATTTCAGGCTGTGCTTTCTTTGTTTTCTAACAGATCAATCAATGCTATTTGTATTGAAAATATTGTCAATGTGCCATCGAGAAGCAGTGGAACGATCACCACTATGAGGTTTTGATCTTTCCTTCGTTTATTTTTTCTCCTCTTGGACCTTATTTCCAGTAGGTCATTATTGATTAGTCGGAGTGCTTTGTCAAATTGTGGTATCTGTCATAAATGAAGGCTTTATCCCGTTTTACCAAAAAAAAAAAAAAAAAAAAAGGCTCTGTTTATCGTGGTTATCATTGCCACAAGGAAGTACTGTTCTCAGTTTCATTAATCAATTTGTCTGGCATGTATTTGTTTCATTATTCTCACAATTACTAATATTGTATGTAGACGATTGCTCGACTACCTGTGCTATTTTTGTCGATATATTGCCACCTAAAATTTAAAATTAGAAGTAGCCTACCATCTCCACTCGCGTCCTCTCTGTATTTAATATCGAATTAGAAGCAAGTCAATTAATTTACTTGCTGCTTCCCCGGGGAAGGAGGAAAATGATAAGAACCCTCCTTTTGTTAAGTCTACTTGTTTACTAGAACACGGTTGTTTCTGGTTTTTTACTTTTGAGAGACAATCAACGAATTCTTTATGGCTATTGATGTAGGAACAGGCCAAGCCAAAATCTCGTGCAAACAAACAATGCAGAGGCAAAAAGATTTCTGGGAGGCAAAGCCTTGCAGGTGTTTAGCCGTAGATTTAACCCAAATTTTGATTTCTATAGTATATAGATCTTTCTTTTAAAAATAATTTGTCATCCACCAATCTTCCCAGGGGCCGGTACAACGTGGCAAGGTGGGGTGAGAAGAAGTACCAGGTTCAAAACACGACCATTGGAGTACTGGAAAGGTGAAAGGTTGTTGTACGGACGTGTACATGAGAGTAAGTGGACACTTGCATTGCATCATCTTTGGAAATGTCTTTAAGAATTCTACTTGTATATATATCTCTGATATTCCTTTATTTTAAGGCTCTTTTGGACTGATAATGTTTTGTTTCAATCCCAAAAGCTTTTAAATTGGTAAATAATGAGCAATCCTTCTATCTTATACTCCATGGCTCTATTTCTTCATGTGCTTGTAAATTAATTACCGGATCCTTTTGGTCAGGTCTAGCAACAGTAATCGGGTTGAAGTATGTATCTCCTGCAAAAGGAAATGGCCAACCAATAATGAAGGTGAAGTCTTTAGTCTCCAATGAGTACAAAGATCTCGTTGAGTTAGCAGCTCTTCACTGAGGGTCGTGTACAAAAAGGAACAAAAATCCTTTATGCTTTTTGGATTTTGCATGTATAACAAGCAATTCTCTTTGAATATAAGTAGCGTCTAGTCTCTGTGGAAAGAGTGTAGAAAATTAGGGTTATGCCATTGCGTTGTATATTTCTTCGCCCTTCTTAATCATATATATATCTATCAAGCCGTTTCACTTGTGTGTTTTGCTCATGTACTTGTGTCATATGATTTCATATTTTACCCATCGACATGTAGCTTTCTGTACCAATGTTCCAGAATGAGTTCTAATCCTTTGGCCAACTTCTTTATGACTCACTCACTCTCTTTTTGGTTTAGGGCTAAAGCAGCTAGTTTTATACCAAAATATACGTTAACCATATTGCATTTTGTTTTTGGTTTTTTATTATTGAAAATTAAGCTTTTTTTTTTTTTTTTAAGAATTGAATTCTTAGTCAAATTTCAAGAGTAAAAATAAGTTTTTATAAACTTTCAATTTAATAACTAAAAACAAAAATCAGATGATTACCGAATGGAGTTTAAGTATTTTTTTAATTGATTTTTGTTGGAGATTTGGTAAAAATGAATTATGAGAAAAAGAAAAAATCAAAACATTCACCCCTAAAGCATAAGATCGGAGTGAAGATATAATTGCTATTGGGACTTCTTGTATTGTACAATGTTGCACTAATCTTTCTCCATTTTATTTGGATTTTCAAGTTAATCTTTCTAAAACAAAATGCTAGCAATTTGACTAAGTTTTGTGAATTTCTAGATTATTTATTCATTGGGAATTAGGAACCAAACTGCTTAAAACTTTGTTGAAACCTGTCCATTGAAATTCAAAATAATTTTGTTTAAAAGGTGGAAGGCCATCTAAAACATTCTCTGAATTGATCTTCTAAGATTGAAAATGCTAAAGGATTACAAAATGAAGTTGTAGCTTATAAATTGAGTAATATATGGGATTAGCTCTACTGCATGTTTACATTCTTGAACATCAGTACAGGAAATCACAACATATTTACCAAACCTTTCTTTTTTTTTTTTTTTTTTTTTCCCCTTTGGTTTGTTTCCTTTCTGACTCAAGCAATCAGACACTCCCACATAATAAATAAAAAAGAAAAGAGAGAGAAAAAAAGAGAGAGAGAGAAAAGATAAGGAACACACATGGATTGCAGATTAGTCTATCCAAACTCAGCCAAGTAGTATCCGGTTTGAACCTTCATGACATATGCTATAAGGCCTTGTTTTCACAGCCCTCCAAATGTTGAAATCATCTACCATTGAGATTAGAAAAATGAGCAAACATTGCACTTCCTGAGTGATCATCAATGGCTTGTACCTCTGCTGGCTGCCTATTCTGTTCCGGCTGCACGGCAGGACGGTTGTCGGAGTTCGGTGCATTTGTCGAAGAATCGGCAGCAGTAGGGGTAGCCGGGGCGACAGTTGCTGTGCCTGCAGCTTTGCTTTCATCTTCAGTCTTTCCTTGTGAGAATGCTTCTTGTAGTTGTAATGCATACTCCAAATTCCACAACACATCCCCCATGCTTGGTCTATCTACACCATGTTCAGCAAGACATTTCTCTGCTGCTTCTGCAAACTTCTTCATGGACTCGGGATTTATAGCTCCAACTAGAAGTGGATCCATTATCTTTTCCAAACACCCTTTTTTCTTACATTGCATTGCCCAATCAGCCAAGTTCACTTGTTCTCTTGTCAAAGATGGGTTGATTGCTGGCCTTGCACATAAAGCCTCAAGAAGAACAACTCCAAAGGAATAAACATCTGATTTTTCTGTCAACTGTTGCCTCCTAAAGTATTCTGGATCCAAATATCCAAAACTTCCCTTCACTGCAGTACTAACATGTCCTTGTCCCATTGGAGCATCCTTTGATAGCCCGAAATCGGCGACTTTTGCAGTGAAGTTTTCGTCGAGTAAAATGTTGGTTGTTTTGACATCACGGTGAATAATTCCTTGTGCTGTTCCTGTGTGAAGGTAATGAAGACCTCGAGCTGCTCCGATACAGATCTCTAGCCTTTGCTTCCATGACAATGGAGATAAGTCCTTTCCATACAAGTGATCTCTGAATGGACCATTTGACATGAACTCATATACCAAGATCATTTCAGCATTTTCATCACAGTACCCAATCAAAGAAACCAAATGCCTGTGTCTGAGTTTTGAAAGCATCTGAATTTCTGTTTGGAATTCTGTTATGCCTTGCTCAGATTGTGGATTTCCTCTCTTAACTGCAACTTTAGTCCCTTCATCAATCACCCCAAGGTACACATTTCCAAACCCACCAACACCAATTATTGAATTGGGATCAAAGTTCTTGGTGGCTTCTTGGAGTTCTGCCAAAGTGAAGAACCTACCAAGGCCTAAAGTTGAGGAGTAAATATTGGTCTTGTGTGATCCATATGAAGTCTTGCTTGTCATAAAGCTTGAGTCACCAGCATGTACAGGAAGCAACCAGGAAGAGAAACTGTTCCTCTTCTGCCAATCTTGAGGCCTTTTATGCCATTTCATCACCATGGCACCAAGCCCGACAAACGCCCCAAACATCATCGCAAACCCAACGGCAGCGACTGTGCCACGGTTAGACCCATTTGCAGACTTACCATCCACTCCAAACTCTCCATCCAAACTATTAACAGAATTGCTTATTTTCAATACCTCTAAGCCATTTAGAATGGCATTCGCATCACCAGTTTCGAGATTAGCTGGACTAACTTGAACTGTCAGTCCATCTACAATCAAGGAAGCATTAACCACAACATCCTTGTAGTATGCAGTTGCCAAACTTCCTAGCTTATGTGACAAATCCAAGTTGGTTATGGCAGCCTTCCCATTTACATAAACATTGAAATACAGATCATTGAGTACTTTGCTGACAATGTCACAGAAATGGAAGCGAATCAGATACCCAAATGATGGATCTGCCTCAAATTTCCATGTGATATTGAAATTTGGTACACTAACTTGAGCATCTCCCATTTGAACTGCACTCGCATATACACTTGGAGGAGCAATTAACATGCCCGTTTCTTTCAATCCTCCTTGGTACTTGATGCTGTTTGTCTCAACAACCACACTCTTACCAGCAGCTTTGGGCGTCCTGTAAACTTCATCTATCTCCCATGTCCTCCCAAGAGTGTCATTTCTTGGAGTGATTATAGGTCCTCCCATGTTTAACCTATACAATGTCTGAAATGCATATTTTGTCAGGCCGTCGATTGTCCCCACTGGAGACAGCTCGACATTCGAGTCGGCGATCAAGTCCACCGGAGCCGAGACGACCTCGATGGCATTGATGAAAGCGGCTGAATTCCTCATAGGGAGGAACTTGATTGACAGTTTTGGTTCAGTGATATTGAGGAGAAACTCCTTGAGAACATATGCGGATTCATTATTGATGTTGAAGCTGTGAAGCAATACATACTTTTCAGTAACTACTGAAAATTTGGCCTGCAAGAGATCAAAGTCGTTGCTTTTAACAGGCATGAAATGTAGACGCACCCAATGCCATCCAGGCTCTGCCATCTGAAATATGTAAGTAGCTTCTTGGAGGAAGACTCTGGCTGTCAAGTCGACCGGGGATGGTGCCTTCGTCTCCGGTGGGGCGGTTGCTATGATATCATCCTTGGCATCTAAGAATTGCTTGGATTGCTCATCGGTTTTGAACACTCTTCCATCAGGGAGTGCACCAAGTTCCTTGTTGGCACCACAGTCAATGAGAAAATTATCTTTGGGAATGAAGGAAGCGCCTGGCCCGACTGCGAATGCAGCGTTCGGACCGTTAAATATGAAACAGAGAAAAACCAGGAGGATAGCCATCGAAGAAGATGACATTAATGGAGAGGAGATACTTGAAATTTTCTTCTTTTCTTTGATCTCCATTCCCTCCTGGGTGAGGAGGTCTGAATCAAAAAAGAAAAGAAAACAACACAAAGCTACGGATTTCTAAAAAGAGTCTCTATTATGCCTTTTTCCTAAACCACTTGGTTATTTTTATCCACCTTTTTTAAATGGATGAGATGTAGTTTTGAATAATTTCTCAACAATATTCAGCCAAGAATTGGTTGTCCCAAGAATTTTGGCCCATTGAAGTTCTTGTTGGTTTTTGGCCACTTCCTTTTTTTAGCTTCACCACCCAAATCAGAAGCGCACACACATTTGAAAGAGTCAAAGGCTATAACTTTTATGGTTCACCATTCACCCCCTTGCTATTTTTTTTGTATTACAAAATTCATTTTCAATCCCTTCTGGTGTAGACTTAGAGAGTTTCATTGCCATTTTTCCCCAAATATTTTTAATATAAGAATGTCAAAGTGTATTATATAAGAATTTGGAGTAACTATTTATAGAGCTTAACTGAGGTTTCTACCGGGGATACAGTTTCACATGCTTAAAGCTTCAATCTATGGGATCATCATTAGAATAACGCTTTATGATCATTTGAGTTGAAGACATATATTTTTTTTTTTATCAATTTTGTTTCTTCGAGACATGTAGCAACTTCATCAGAAATTTTGTGTTCTATCTGATAATATGATATTGAAATAATTTTAAAAATCTATCTGTTTGTTCGTGCTTTATCTACCTTCCTTTACTTATTTCTTGCCTTAGATTTGGTTAACAAAATGAATTAGCAACCGCATTTAAAGGAATCATGTCCTTGATTCACATATTAATGCATTTTAATGAAGAAACTTCTTTAGGGTCGATGCCATTAAGGATGACCTGCAACTCAGTCCGTGAGTAATATATGTGACTGGTAATTATTCTTTTATTATTATTTTAAAATCTTAATTTTTATTTACTCTATTGAATAGTGGATCTGTATTTGGATGGACATACCAAAATCAGAGCTAAATATTTCAAAATCAAACCAAAAGCCACCAGCACTCACATACATGCAAAAATGGAAGTGTTCATCCCTGTACCCTTTTAGAATTAGAAATACAAGTCATATTTTCTTCCAAAGATTTTTTTTAATTGAGTATAATAATTACGGGATTATAAACCCTTAAAATGATAATTAATGCATTTATCCATTAAATTATGTTCAGGTTGATTTCAAAAGAAAAATTATTCATACCTATAATGTATTGACATATCAATTATGAAATTAATGAAATGATTATTTTTGAGGAAAGATGGCAGTATTGGGAGTGCTCCCCATAAAATTTCATAACCATACGTAATCCCTTCTAAAATATTATTCAAGAAATACCTTTGAATATATTCAAGAATTGTGCTGAAAAGTGTTTTTAAAGGTCATCACGATAAGGTCGATATTCTTGTTCTTTCTAGGATAAAATAGCAAACATTTTTTTAGATTTCTCTCATATATTTAATCATTATAAAAGTTGGTCGTATTGAATAATCTCTAATATGTCATATTATAAAAAGTTGAATAACTTTCATTCAAAAAAATATACGAAGTTCTATTTAACATATATTTATTAATAATTTGATATAGAAATCTACTTGATCCTTTTATTCTTATAAATATAAATAAATAAAGCTGTACAATTCCTTTATTTATTTATTTTGAAGATAGCTCTATTGTTTTCTTCTCATTATGAATGGTGTTATTCGTAGATACCCAAACATATAGCTGCTGATATTTCAGATTAGGGATCAAAAGAATTTCTCAAATCCATTAGATAGAATAGAAAGATTTACTGATTTAATTAGAGAGTTAAATGAAAAAGGATAGAGCAAATTATGTGCACAATGTATATAAATTGTTACATTACAATTAAGAGTAGCACAATAAAACGAGGCTAAAATATAAATTAAACTCCTCTGAACTGGAATCACAGTATAAAATTTTGATCAACAATCTTTCAGTTATATGAAGAGTTTCCGTAGATGGATGATTCAATATTTTAAAGTATACCGTTAAATAATGTTTAACAAATGTCAACATAAGCATAGGTTTAGGTACATTCTCTTCATCAAGAGGATCGATATTTTTTCCTTCAAGAATATCTAAATACTTCATATATGTCCATAAAATTGAAATTGACATCGAGATTGAACTCATACTGGTAAAACATGACTCATTATTATACTCACGCAAAATCGAATACTAGTGGTCTCATTACTCGGCAGCATCCGTTTGTATCCAACATTAGAGAGAATATCATACATAGAAAAATACTCAACCAGAGTGGTGTAACAAACAAATAAACTTCTTAACCAAAGCACTATTATCATATTCATATTATAGAATAGAGAATAATCAAACTCCAATTAGCACAAGCTAGCTGCTGCTAAACAAATTTTCTTCATTTCTCTCATTTTTCTCATATTTGGGGAAGCTCTTTCTCACTTGCTTCATTCAAAAACCAAACCACAAGAAAAACCTGGCACCATGGAGTCAACACCCAGACATAGTTACTTATTCTGCATATAACTTCCAACAAAACAAACTAAAGTATGCATTCAAACAAACACCATACCGCAATTTAAACAAGGAAAAGCCCACACGTCAAGCTGAAAATACTGTTCTCAGGTTAACGGCAGGAGAGAAGTTCGTCGTATATTCCTGTGAGATGAACAGACCAAAAGGTTATTTGTATACCTATGCTGTTTATGATTGTCTGTCCATATTTATGTCTTCTTCTAGCCAAACCAAGAATAAAGATCCAATTGATTTACCTAATACTTATTGGAACCTATAGCAGCCCAAAGTGCTCCAGAACAAAGCTAGAGATCACGAAGGGCATAGAAGAAGGCCTGCAAAATATAAAATATCAGCAGTTAGACACTTAATTGATGCATTAAAACAACATATAAAAGAAGTTTGGTTCATCAATCAGTTCCAAACCTTTGCTTATTGAAATAGGCTCCATCACATATGCTTGCTTACTTCATTGGCCAAAGTTCATCTCTGAATATCTGAAATGAGAGAAGGAAAAGCAGAGTTTTACATCAAACTGAATCAAAATCAACACCATGATAGCTACTACGAGTGAGCCAAGTCAAACCCATAAAGATAACCTTCTCTTCTACTGGTAAAGTGTGGATGGACAATATATCTAAAATTACCTGCGTGGCTTATTTTGTCGCTGTCCAACATCATCACTTTCGAGTTCTGCAAAGGAGAAAGATCAGTTGTGCCAAAACTATGTTTTTGCCATCTAAAAAACATGCACAATTGATCATAGTCTACTAAAAAGAAGACAATTTTACCATTCTGTGAAGGCTTCGACTCGTTACTGGATTTGTTTGTGCTATTTTCTTTGCTGCAGCGAGCAAAAATAAATCAAGATCCAAAGATTAACAGAAGAACATTCGCCCAAGTGGATCCATAAAATATATCAGAAAAGGAGGACCAACTACCAAGTAATCCCTCTAGTATTATTAAAACGGCACCAACTATGCATCCCCAACAGAATTCTAAACAAAGAGCATATAGATAGCAAATACTTTATTAGCTTTCCTACAACACAGCCGGAGGCAAAGTGTGACAATCTAAAATCTGAATCTGAACCTGAACTAAACCACACCTCAATAAAGTGTATTGAGGCAAACAATATGATGACACTGACAAAACAACAGCATCCAGAATTATCAAAACCAGTACTACTAACCTCAGCGTTCCAGCAGATGATGTCTGTCCTGAGGGTCGAGCATGATAAGCCCCATCCATAGCTATATAAGGCGAACAATATGTAGCTCCTAGAGCCCCAGCTGCACCAGCCAAAACTGGTAACCTGAAGAATATATAGCCCATAAATGAGAACCACCAACAGGCAATAGGGTGGTGAAATGGATTTTTTCAAATATATATATAGCCAAGAGACTTCATAGAGTGTGTTTGGCCCGAGGAGTTATGAACTCCAACCCTTGTTTGGCCCAAGAAGTTGGTGGGCCCTACTACTAAAAAACTATCAATTTTATATCTTATCAACTCCTTACACAGTGGTCCCAAGAGTTCACAACTCCCGGGACTTTATAACTCATTACTCCTCACTATTCCACTCCTTACCACAAACATTTCCTTAATCTTTTCTATCTCAGTTCATTTAAGTCACATAAAACAAATTAGGCAATGCCATCCAAAGATTCCATACAACAAAAATGGAAGAATTAAAATCAAGACATAACAAACCATTAAATACAATGACTCTAAAACAGCATTTGGTTAGTAAATAGCTTATATATTTCATCACAGTGTTTTTTATTAAAAAGAAAAAAAGGGGAATTTGCTTTGGTCCTTTTGAAATTTCATACACCAATAAAATTTATCATATCAAAGAAAAAGAAAAGAAAAGAAAAAGATAACAATTTTATCTTTATATATATAACATACATTTCATCTCGGTCTTAAAAAAAACTCCAGTTCATGGTCACCAAAATATTGCAAGATCAGCAGCAGCATCCACGCAAAGCAAAACATATTTATGCCATGTAATATAACATCCCGAAGAAAATGACAACTAGAAAGAGAACCCATACCATGTCATTTCTGAATTTCCCATGCCAAGTTGGGACTGGGCAACATATCCTGGAAATGCCATGCCAACGGCAGGAACTCCAATGCCACCAGGATGCTGACCTCCAAATTGCATAACTTCACAAATGTTCAACTATAAAAGATCAATATCATAGACAACATCGAAATCGAGAAAACTAGGAAACTTTGAAAGGAAAATATAAAGGGAAACAGAACAAAAGCATTATCTAAAATAACAAATTCTTAATTGATCAAGAAAATTATAACAAAGCAAAACGTATACTTCATGAACTCAACTGCACGTGGCACCATATCAAACTGAAAAAAATTATATTTTAAATGATAACAGGGCTCCACAAGAACCCATGCATTTTATCATTCTCCATTTCCAATAAAGATAACAGTTGTGATATGTAATGTTAACTTTACCTGGCAAAAATGCTGGAGTATGAGGAAAGTTCTGGTCTCCATGATTAATATTCATGTTCCCAGAGGTTCCCATAATTTGAGCCCCACCATAAATAAAGGAACCCGCACCAATACCTTGGGCCACACCCTTTCCCTTTCCAACCAAAGCAGTTTTCAATTTGCTTGATTCTGAAGAAGAATCACCCTCTCCGGACTCAAGTGAGTTAACTGATGTGGAAGTTTTTGGTGGAGATGAAGACTGAGATCCACTACCAGGTCGCTGACCCAACTGCTGGACAGGAACCTGAACAGCAGATTGAACCCTAGGTTGAGCAGGTGTTCGTGCTACACCATGTGATTGAGTAGGTAAAGAGACCTTGTTAACTTGGCTATGGAGTGAAGCAGGAGGGTAGCCGGTTGATCCTACAACAGCACCCCTTCCATGAGGCCTAGATTGGGGAATTTGAGCATTATTGATCACTGAAGAACCAGAAGATGGCTTAGATAAAGGATTTCCTAGAGACGGATTGGTAGAATCATTTATGTAAATCCTCTCCATGGCAACAGCATCAACTACATGCTTTCCATCTACCATTACACTTGATTGTGGCAAAGAGCGGCTATCATCATACATATTCTTTTCAGGGAGTCCAGCTTGTACTTCTCTTTTTTCCACTTTAGGGATGTTTTTACCAGACGTCCCTGAAGGGTAGAAAGGTGGAGAAGCAGAATTCAGGCTTGATGCAAAGGCATGTTTCCTAACAGAGTTTGGCTCACCTTCTACATTTGGAGAGGGTGCAAGGGATCTCCCTGTATTATTATGTGATGCTTTCTCAGGAGGCTTCACAGATCTGAAGTCATATGCGAAATGGACATATACTAAATAAGTAAGTGCCCATGAGCTGTAATGAAAATTCTAACAAGTAAAATCTATTAAAATTCATTTATAATCATTGATTACTCACTGTTTTTCTTGTGAAGGAGAGGATCTGGTATTGTTGTTCATAGTTGGTTCATACCGTCTAGGTCCTCTTCCTCTCACAACCTTGGGAGCATTGTTTTGAGTGTTATTTTTATTGTATGCTCGAGATCTGTTCCCTCGACCATAACCATGATCCATTCCTCGACTTTTACCCCGACCTCGTGGATGACCCTTGGAAGCTCTCCTCTAATATGGCATAAAGAAAAGAACACATTTGAGAGAGATAGAGAGAGACTCAAGTCTACATTTAGCGCATACAACAAACAAATCATCACCTCATCACGATGCCTTTCCTGCAGAGTCATTTCTTCGAACTTGTCATGCCCCCATTTCATGTCATCCTTGGATTCCCACAACCTCCTTCCACCATGTGTTCTCCTATAGATTTTTTGAAGACAAAGATAAAGTGAAGTACAGTTAAGAGCTAGAAATGGAAGGGTGCACGTGAAGAATCTTGGGGTGGGGGGGGGACTCGTTTCTCCACCTTCAACAGGAAAGCATGCAAGTCCTCATAGCATTTCTAAAATTGGAATTAGTATCGTGAAATAGCTTACTGAATTTTCCCAGCAAAGTTAATAGTATTTTTGTTTTCTTGTTTTTTTTGATAAGAAACATAGCAAAGTTCATGGTAATCATTGTCCAGACTGATGATATAACTGCTCATAGTTGCACTGGAACATGGGAAATTCTGGTATTGATGTCATCAGATTACTGACCTTCAATTCTAAACCTACTCTGTTAAATGAAGTCATCAATTTATACCAAGGGAAGTTAAGATAAAAGTATGCATTCTGTGGATTTATATTTGCTGAAAAGGTACCCATATCTTTAAACATCGTTCCAGTGCAGAATTTCAACCCTAGAACATAAAATAACTAACTGAGAGTTCTTAGAGGTGGAGATTTTCAAGCAGAGATTGACTACTTTAGGCACTCAAAATACAAACCATTCAGAGATAAAAGTTACCTAAGATATAGACTACAGAAAGTTGACAGCTAAAGAAAATCTCGTTAGGATGAGTAAACACCCAAGCATAAATTGCTCCCTAGGAATGGCAACACTCAAGTCTAAAAAGTTACTTAAGAATGCCTTCAATCATGTTTGTTCACAAAATCAGCCAAATCATAATTCTTTTTCAAGAAAAAAAATAAAAACATACGCATTTTAGAGTGGCTTAACCTATAAAAATAAAAACTTAACTGATTCTTCTCTAAATGGGAAAGAGAACGAGAGTTATACCTGTGTCGACCACCTGCATTGTCCCTAAAGCGATCATCATGCATATAGAAAGCCCCGGCAGTAGGAACAGCGAAGGGCTCATTCACCTTCTTCTCCTCATCAAATTCCCCATCTAAATTTTCCTCGTGCAAATCAGTTGGTCCTTCTGCTAATGGTCTTCCATCCTCGTCCAGTTCCTTCGCTACATTGCCGGAGGCGGCATCCAATTCACCATGACTGCCCGACTTCCTATCCCCATACCTCTCCTCACCCTCCTCTTCTTCAACTTCTTCCCCCTCATCAACGTCCTCAACTCCTTCACCAACCTCATCCTCATCTACATCTTCACCCAATTCGTCCTCATCGTCGTATTCTGCAGCTCCACCCTGACCATCAGAATCATCCGAATGAATCCCCATCCTCCGGATCGTCCTCCTCCCTTCTCCCCCTTCTCCTTCACCCTCCTCATCATCACTCGCCTCCCGCCTCCGCATCGCCAGTGACCGCTTCGCTTCTTCCGGATCACTCTCATAATCAACTTCTTCTTCAGTCGCAGTAGCCATCAATCAATCAACTCCAAAAAGAAAAAAAAAAAAAAAAGAAATATATATATCTGAACCCTCACCCTTCCGATCACAACCAAAACACAAAACTACGCCAAGAAATCAAACAACAAATCCAAAATCCTCGAGAACCCAACCCGTAAATACTAAAGAGAAACCAGATACGAATTCGATAAACCTCGGAAGAACTTGATTTGAAAACTGAAAATCTAAGAGAAGGGAGTGAAAAATTCCTAATATGAGTGATTAAGCAGTATAATTGTTGTTGAAATCTAGGGTATACCTTCGGCCGGAACCCTAGAATTAAAACAGTTGAAGAAAGATTATGGAGTTTTTGGGAGAAGACCGAGGCTGGAAAAGGAATCCTGATAGAGAAAAATTAGGAGAAATTGTAGGGAATTATCTAATTTTAAAAGGGTAATTTGGTAAATGTGACAGACTGGGAAACAGAGATGTGAATCGGGAACGGCTTTTGGGTATCGGCTAGGTGGAAACGTGAATCTATGTACGAAAAGTTGACCAATTAGATGCTTCCACGTCAGCATCTTGACCGGATTGTAACTCAAAGTGGGATCCACATGCCGAAGTTGTCATCCAAGTTCGAGCCCCGAATTGATTACTGGAGTGTGACAAGGACGCTATAATGGCTGATGGATGAAGCCATTGGAAACATTCAAAGAAAGAGAGTTGTGGTGAGTTAAGGTGAATCGGTAAATTATAAACTCAACTCCACCAATATTTAAAGTTGGTTGGTCAAATATTGAGTTGATATATTATACCAATTCAACGCCAACACCTATAATCTTCTACAATTGTGAATTAATTTAATGTTGTTTTTAAATATAATTTATTTATTATAAATCTTAAGGGCTCATTTGTTTCGAAGGAATCCAAGATTTTCGTGAAATAAGTATTTAGATTACCTGCTTTGTTTTGTGGTAATGTAAGATGTCCGAATATCCATAGATTCTCGAGCATCCTAGGATCATTTTTACTTTTTTTCAACCTTTTTTTAAACTTGTATATATATATATATTGGGATTAAAGATGTAAGAAAATGAGCCAACTTATATATACATATAGGGTCGTTTTTAATTATAAGAAAATAAGCATACTTATTTACAAATATAACAATCTATCAACCTCTATCACTATCTATAGATAATGACATTTTACTATATTTGAAAATATTTCAGTAGTTTTGCAATTGAAATAAATATACTCTTTTTTATTTTCATTTTATAATTAAAATAAATATTTTCAATTTATATATTTCACTCTCTTTAATTATATCGTGGTTGTTTTTATTTTGTTTAGAAATATATTAATATTAATATTACTATTTATTTGTATAAAAATATTAAATTTATTATTTTTAGAGAAATAAAAAACAATAAAACTACAAATAAATAGATTCAACCTAATATATTATGAAAATTTAAGACATTTTCATGTAAGAGTTTTACAAAACAAATACAATCATCTAAGTATTTCTAAATCTCTTCAAATATATTTTTACAAAACAAACAATAATTATCGAAGGATATTTCTGTAATTCTAGGTATAAGTTATAATTCCGGTCGTGTAGATATTCGAGTGAAGGGTAAATGATACCTATTTTCATATTTTATTTAAACTAACAAGGTGTGTTGGTCTATTACTTTAGTAAAAAAAAACTCTAATTTTTTCGTGGAGATAATTTTAGGAAATGAAAGTTAGTTAACGCGATATTTAAGATCAACCTCAAATCAACTGTAAAAAGTTGCAGCTATTTAAAGTGTCCATGCACCTGAGAAGAGGAAAGGAGAAAACAGAAAGGCTTAATTTTTCATCCTCATCAATCCATCAATGGAGAGCAGCAGGGCAATGAAATGGGCTTTACTTGCTTGGCTGTTGCTCAGCTCGCTCTCCATGTCTTATTCCCGCCGCATATCTTTTAGTGAATGCTACGGCTTCTGCCTCATGCCGTGCGCCGGCAAGGCCAGCCGCGTTCCCTTCTACCAATGCCCGTTGAAATGCCTGCATCATTGCAGGGACCCGGCGTCTTACGGCCATGCCAAGTTCCGTCAGCCACTACGACAACAAAATCAAATCTTCTGCGAGCTTGGCTGCGCAACTTCCTCCTGTGCCAAGATTAGCACAAAGGAAAATCCAGGTTCGAAATCTATACTCTTTTTTTCTTTTAGAAAAATACTTAGCTATCATGCATGTCACCAAATTATTCGATCATAAATTGTTATATGACAAATTCTTCTCATTTCTTTTTTCGAGAGTATTTTTATTCTTTTTTGGTGTGAACCATAAAAGTAAAAGACATAAAGATAGGGATGCACCCAAGTATTATCCTTTTTATTATATTTTAGGGGAAAAATAGTTTTTTAGGGTTCGATTGTAGATCTAGTTTCTATTTTGTTCAATAACTTCGAGTTTGATTTGAAACCTAGTATTAAATAATATTTTTTAAATGTAAGAGAACCAAATGAAAGATATATATAAAAAACCTAGGAAAGGAAAAAAAAAAAATTCTATATTTTATTAGCTAATAGACACAATTTTATAAAGGCTAAACTCATTTCTTACCAAGATTGTTTTTTCCCCCATATTTTTAACGCTAATTCCTCAACAAAATTTAAAATTAAAGGGAAAGGAAGGAGAGAGACGAGGGCTCCTTTATTAAGCTTATTAAGTTGAAGAGGATTATGATAAAAATAATATTTAAAAATATTTCTCCCTTTTATTTTCTTAACATTTTTATTTGGAAGATTACAAAAAGTTTATTTTTTTCAAATGAAAAATTATTGCTTGGTTCACATGTGAAGCTTTCTTTGTTTTGTTTTGTTGATGCAGCTGTAAAAGAAGTGGGGAACTGTGTGGATTCTTGCTCTCAAATATGTTCCATGAATTGATGATCTAAATGAAGCCAATTAACTATTTGTTTTTTTTTGAAGAAAATAAGTGCATAAAGTGTAAGCAATATATCTTGTTTTATTAGAAATGAAACTACAATATTGTTGGAATTGATTTCTTTCTAAACAAAAAAGAAAAAAAAAAAAGGTTTAAGTGTTAAGGAAATTAGGTTTGTGTTTTAATTTCTAATGTTAAATTTAGTTCTTTAAATCATGCTTGATAATTGTTTGAGATTTTTTACTCATTACTAATATTTTAAAAAACAAAAGTTAAAAATTAAAAATTAACATCTCTTTAGATAACTATTTGACTTTTGAAATTATTTTTGTTTTTCTACAATTTAGACATACTACACACAATGATATAAAAAAATCAAATGATTATCAAATAGGACGTAAAACTTATAATTTGGTTAACAATTCAAATTTTTAATTAGAAAAGATAAAAACTATTGTATGGAAGATGTAAGAAAACAAACACAATTTTTAATTAACAAAAGGTCAGATGGTTACTAAACGGGTTTAGTTCCTTAGATTTCAATATTTTCCAACCACGTTTTATTTGTTAGTGAATACTAAGGTCAACCCAAAATATATGCATTTAATGATTCACAATCAATTTGGTGTTTGGTTCTATAGTTTTGAATATGATTTTCATGTCTCAAAATTGATTTTGAATGATATTTTAAAATTGAACTCTGTGAAAAAAGCGAGTTTAACCATTTTAAAATCATTATCAAACATGCTTTATACTACCATAGATGTTTATGACTATGTATAGTTCAACAACATCTGAAGAGATTCGTTGCTAAATTCAAGTCTTCTAAATTCTAATGGTTTGTATATGATATATTTCAATATATATAATCCATTTATTAATTATTATTTTCTATACATTATCAAATTTACATGTATTGCAATTTTATGACGGTTCTTTCAGTGAGAGATAATTATGCAAGTCACATATACTATTCTAATTATTTCATCCTCCTCCTTCATAGAGGGCTCGTTTGCGCATGGCACTACAAGAAAACACCCCTTTTTTGACGCTTAAAATCGTTGGAAAATGGTCATAAACGCGTCGGAGATCCATTTCTAGTGGTAAACTAGTCATCAGGAGTTTGGTTGGAATATACCCGTCGGAAGAGTATCTCCCGATGCAGAAACATATACCATCGGGAGTTAGTGGAACTCCCGACACTTCATATATTGCTTCGGTAGTTTGGAACTCCCAACGCATGTATAGGCATTGAACTCCCGACGATTTTTGTTGGGAGATAGTCATTTTAAAAAAATTAAAAAATAAAAAATATTGGTGATTTCTAATAAATTGTAGAAATACTATGCCTCTTTTATCTAAAACAATTAGGAAAAAACTATGAAAATGCAACAACTTCATACGAAATTCATAAAAATAATTACATCATGTGACCACACACACACAAAACCTAATATGTCTACAAAAGGTTAAAAATCATACTTTGTTGGTGTAGAAATTCTATTGATGCGATCGCATGAGTCTTAACGCCAATATATGATCACATAGTTGGCCAAGTTAGTGGTTTCAGGCGATGAGATATGACATGATGTGTGGGCAGTGAAAGTCAAATCAAAGATCAAGTTGGTAGTTAATAAGAAAGTTTTACTGCAGAACCAATGAAATCTGACGCGCAGCAGGTAGCGCATCAGAGTATGGAATTTAATGCACCTTATCAGCACAATCATTAGTAAGAGAAGAGAAGCTGCATCTAAACGACTATAAGTACACCATGAAATCGCCATGTAAAAATATATACGAGAGGAATAAAAAAAAACTCTGCAAAAATTTCACTCCTCTTCCCACCATTTGTAAACCTTGAGGAAAATTGAAGAATCATCTCTGGAGGCAGAAGAGGAACTCCATTTTCAACACTCCTAGTGAAGCAGTCATTGATAAAATTGAAGAAAGCAAGAAATTGCACACCACAACTTGTTTTTCTATCTCTATTTCCTATCTTAGTGTATTTATATTGTATAAACGTTGAAAGACCTCTTTCCTCAATATGAATACATATTCAGTTCATTCCTTATCCATCTTTTCTATTTTCATTATGAGTAACTAAACCATTTATGGGTTGAGAAGCATTTAGCTAACATGAACTAAACAATATTTAAACCATGCGTTCTACTTGTTTTATGCATACTTATTGAAAGGCTTAAATAACTCAAGAGATTATTCTAAGTAGATTAAATCTAGGTTCGAAAGAACTAGAGATTTAGAACTCTTAAAACAAGAAGAGAGGTTCTTTAGAAAAAAGAAATATCTTTTGCAATATACACTCATCGCATGCATCCTAGAAATAAGATATTGTAGCTATGTATGCTGAAAGGTATAAGTTATAATATCAAGTGCACTACTTGAACGCATGATTTATATATTTGCTTAGGGAATGTTAGTGAATATTCTTCTCGAGCCTACCATCTCTCATTTGAATTTCACATTCATTGCATGCATTGTTTCACTTGAAGTAAAAATCCCATCGCATCCATTATTAAAATTAATCTTAACATTAGAATAACATCAAAATCAATCACCTGTTTAGTGTTCAAATTACGTCAATATCAGAAAATTAGTTGTCAATGCATTCACAACATAACAATCCCTGAGTTTGATCCTAGACTCATCAGGACTCTAGTTGAGCTTATACTTGGGTTTAACTAGATAAAACAGTGCGTTAGAATCCAATATTCAATATTCATTTATCTCATTGTATAACACATCAATTTCATTTCTTTCTTTTGTCTCGTGAAGTTACTTCACAAGACAAATTTATAGTAGGTTGTAATGTGAAACTTAAGACAAACTTTGTCTCGTGAAGTAACTTCATAAGACAAACTTATAACTTTACAAGACAAACGACTTACTTACGAACTCAACTTTACGAGAAAAAATGACCACTTCTCAACATAAAAAAAATATAAGACTACTTTTCAACATACAACATTAATTGGTAATTTCCTAGAAAGATGCTAATGTCAACTCACCCTACACAACATTCAAACTTCAATATTAAATTCCACAAACACATACAAGAACTCTACAAACACACAAAAACTCCACAAAACACATTGAAACACATTAAAATCCAGCTATGTACGAATACTAACCTGAAGTGTCACCTATAGAAGATCCCAAGTTGCCTAGATATATCTCTTGCTCCTGGAATTCGTCCTCTGCCTCATGTTGCCTATTAGTCTAGACAATGAAAACGATCTAATGGCACAGTCAATATTCAAATGCCAGATAAACATCTTCTTTATTACTTCTGGTCTAAAAGGGAGACCATCCATTGTGTGACTAAACTAGAACTACAAATATATGTACATATTTTTTTTAGAGATAAACTAAAACTTCCATGGAGGAAAAAAGAAGTATCCTCAAGGTTATAACACTGAAGAAACAACGCAATTTTACTCACTGAAGTAAGTACTCATCTTTATAATTCATCTCCAACAGCTCATCCACGTTTAGAGTGCAAATACATCGGATATTATCAAGAAAGTTATTCCAAATAACTTAAAGGATACGAGGATTTCCATATATATTAGAAGTGAGATCTTTAAAGATCGCCTCCATTTGTAACTCAGAATACAAAGTTGTTGCTACATAGTCTAAGTAGGCCATGCCTACCGAATTCTGAATGTTTAGTAATGGATAAAAGTAGGAGAAAACAAAAAATAAAATAATATGAAGAATTTTGAATGTTTGACTCCAAGCTAATTGAAATATTTGCTCTTAGTTATTAAATTGAATAAAAAAGGATGGGGGAGATTAAAAGATATCGACAACTTGAACAGGTCCACGGTCGACTACGATCACTTCTCAAAACTGGATCGAAATCTTACCACCTAGGTGCTTAAATTTAGTGGCCCAAATTTCATCGATGGTTTTTGGGCCATTAGAATAGTCGTAGTTTGACATGAACAAAGCAAAAAAACCATGGAAAATTTTCAAAAAAAAGGAAAAAAGGAGAATAAACTTACAAAATGGATGACGAATGACAGAGGATAGACAAATGGAGGCGGACGATGGACAACGGCCAAATGGACGTCTAGCAGCCTCGATTTGGGGTTCTCGCGCATCTGATATGCTAGGGATTGAAGAAGAATAAGGAAAAAAACTGATATGAATTCTGCTCGATTTGAGGGTTTTATAATAGAAATCTTGAAGGGCAATGGTGCTCGTCGTGAGTTCCCACACAACTCTCGACGCGTTAGTGAAATCGTCGAGAGTTTGGCTAATCTCCTAATGGGCATGGGCCACCCGTCGGGAGTTTGGCCAGTCTTAAAAAACCTTCACATCCAACTCCAGATGAATTGTTTTATTCGTTGGGAGTTCTTTTATATCTCCCGACGATTATGGGAGGCGTCGAGAGATCCTTTGTGGAGAATGGTCTTCTATTCCCATCTCCCGAAGTCCGTTTTTTGCATGTCGGGAGTTCTTACCAAATTCCAACACCTTATTTACGACGTCAGGATTTATTGAGCACTCCCAACGCTGCCCTTATGTAGTCGGGAGATATCCTTTTTCTCGATGATTTATCTTCCGATGGTCGTTTAAGACGTCGGAAGAGTCCTTTTTTCTTGTACTGTGGTACAATTCTTAACAGGATAAATTTTTGTGCCATATGATCTTCAAACAGACTGTAGAAAATCCGATAATGTTGGTTGCTCTTTCTTTCATCTCGAGTTTGACTTCATGTTCTTCATTTCGTCTCAAATGAAAAACATATAAATCTAAAAGAATAAATATATATCATGTATACATATATTTATGATACTTACATATGATTTTATTACGACTGTATCATTATCATTTATTCATTTCTTGGATCTTTGCCTATCTGTTAAACTCAACATGCTTTCGCTTCATCTCCTTGATTCACTCTTTCCCAATATATATAAATTAGCGAAGGGTAAATTAAAAAATTTAACAAACTACAATAATTTGATTACAACAATTAACAAACTACAGGAGATTAATTGGTAAAATTAAAAGTTTAGGGGTCAAATCACAAAGTTGAAGGGGTGATTGATATATCATTAAAAGTTGAGAGGTAGTTTGAGCAATTTTTCTTAACAAAAAAAAAATAAAATAAAATAAAACACTACTCATTTCTTTGAAGTTAGATCAATAGTTCAAATCTCATTTTGAGTTTTGTTGGCCAAACATTCTTAAATGATAGGGTTGCTTGTAAATCTGTCCATCTGGCCCAACTTAATTGCACATATAGCAAAAATCCAAAATAATTGTAAATATGGCAGAACTTGACTTCAATACATGCCAAAAGACTAAAAAGCCCATGAGTGAAGTCGAAGATAAAAAATCCCTACTTCTAGTTGTTACAACTTCACAATCTCTTTATTATCCTCAATCCCGAATGATATTTCATCCTTCTCCTCCACCATCCATGAAATCTTCTTTTAGTTGATGATATGTTTCCATCCATCTTCACGATCGATTCATCTGCTTCTAGTTCTTTTATACAAGCCCACAATTAGTTTCAGCGACTGAAAGCCCTAATGTTTCTTTCAATTTCATCGACAAAATTCACTTCATCTCCTTGATTCACTCTTTCTCAATATATATAAAAGTTACAAAGGGGAAATTAAAATATTTAACAAATTACAATACTTTGATTGCAACAATTAACAAACTATAGGAGATTAATTAGTCAAGCTAAAAGTTTAGGGGTCAAACCAAAATGTTGAAAGGGGTGATTGATCAAATTAAAAGTTGAGGGGTGGTTTGAGCAATTTTTCTTAACATAAAAACAAAAAAAAAATCAAACGTTACTCATTTCTTTGAAGTTAGATCAAGAGTTTAAATCTCATTTTGAGTTTTGTTGGCCAAACATTCTTAAATGATAGGGCTGCTTGTAAATCTGTCCATTTAACCCAACTTAAATTGCACATATAACAAAAATCCAAAATAATTGTAAATATGATAGAACTTGACTTCAATGCATGCTAAAAACTAAAAAGCTTATGAGTGCAACCCACAATTTATTGGGGTTGATGCCTTAGTTCTGTAGTTTATAGATACTTGTATGAACAAACATACAGTGATTTATAATATATGATATTTTATTCACTTCAGTCTATGAAATATTTGATATTTTAGTTGCATTAACCACAAACCAATAAACTAAAATCCATGGTTATCATTGTAACTTAAACATGTATGTGGAGACATACAAGTGGATTTTGTTTTAAGTGATAACCTAAATGGTATGTAGTATATGATAAGGCTTGATACCTTATCCTAGTGACACTACGAGTATGACTTGCTTTGTAGGTGTTACAAATATTGTAAATTGCTACAAATGATCTGATCCTGATCATTCATGTATTAGAATGCGAGCGTGGATATTCTATACAAAGAAGTTTGTATAAGATCGGACCACGAAATGTTTAGTCTCGTTATATAACGCCGTTCATAATTGAGACTTTCATTTCACTAGGATGACCATAGGTAACATGACCTTAATCCTGAGTGAGTTGTGAACTCCTGCCTATGAGGGTGGTCCTTTCATTTGCATGGGTGAGAGTGGCTAGATCGCCGACTCAACAAGCCTACCATTTTGGGGATTCATCTAATTAAGGAGCTGGGAACTCAGCTACACAAGATGGAATTCACTCCTTCCCTGAAGCAGGGGTAAGTAGATAAATTGGGCTTGAACAATGTAGAGCCACATCCTCTCTTGGCCCGAAAGGGGTTTAGTTATAGTGGGATTATGATCTATTGTTCATTAGAGGAATCAATGGTACTTAAGGAGTTAGATGTAATTACAGGGGCAAAATGGTAATTTGGTTCAACTGTACTTACGAGCGATTTGTGAAGGTCATCGTACTGTTGATTGGTTATATCCAATGGACACATAAATATATTTGTAGTGCGAAGAGTGTAACTGTCGATCTTTAATGGAGTGTCCGATAGTTAACGGATGATGGATAATGTGATTAAATAGTTTAGTCAGTTATTCACGTACCGTTGGAGCTTCAAGCTATAGGTCCATAAGGTCCCCTTGGTAACTCAATGGATTCAAGTTGAGAATTAAATTTTGGGTTAATTTGAAATGTTTAAATTAATAAGAGGGAATTTGATTATATATGATATAACTAAATTAATTCAATTATATATGATATAATTGATATAATGTATTTGATACATTATTGTTTGATTGGAGGAACTAATATTTGAATATGATTCAAATATATTTTCTATGAATAAGATTCATAGTTATTAAATTTAATATAAATATGATTTATATTAAATGCCATAAAATAAAGAAAAAGAACTATGGTTTATATATTGTATATAATGCAATATTAAAAATATAGGTTATAAATATAATATGATAAGTTAGTTATCATATTTATTTATATTTAGTTAGTTATCATATTTATTTATATTTATTAATTATTTGATAATTATTATTTTTTTAAAATAACCACCTTTAGTAGGTAGTTGCATGGTTTTGTGATAATTTTGGGATAAAAATGAAATTTGATTTCAAAATCTCTCACGTCTCAGATTATTAACTATCGAGTGACTGCATGATAGCATCGAGAGACTATAAGATAGTGTTTTTATCTAAACGATCGAGTTTCATCTTCTACACGATTGTGTTATTGTTTACTTGATCGTCTCCTCCTCCACACTAAATCTTCCCTCAAACCAAAATAAGCCAGAGCCCACCACTCCTGGATTCTCATATCGAGAATACCAAGGCAATTTTGTGGTTATGTCCGGTTTGTTCGAGGATCGAGTTCTACTCGTTGCTATTCGAGGGAGATTGTCTTACTCGTTGCGTTCGTGTTGTTTGACGAGTTGGCAAACGATCGAGGATTATCTTGAAGAAGTGTTCTTCAAAGGTATTGCCTCTTTATCCTTTGTATTTAATTCAAAGCATGTAATTTAGTTTATAATGCATAATCTATTCTGTATGATTGTAAACGCATGAGTTCTTTCACAATGGAGTTTGGACAATCCACTTTCGCTCATAGATCCTTTATAATTAGAGTTCCTTCAATTGGTATCAGAGCCAGGTTGTTCTAATTTCCAAATTCCATTACTGTATTGAATTTTATTTGCAGTTTTGGTGGGTTTTAAGTATTCTGTAATGCGTTTAAGTGTTAAGTGTTTTGTGGATGTTGTTAATGGATGTTTCGAGATAATTGTCTTTGTTTAAAGCTTTCATTTACTTTACAAAAGTTAATTTGTAAAGGCCCCTGCATTTTTTGGCATATTAACTTGCAATTGAGTCTGTATTTGTTTAAGTTTTTTAGTCATTCGTGAAGAAGCTTCAGATGCAAGGAATTGCTGTTCGCTTCGAGGGAGAAGACGAATCGATGGTCACGTCGTGTAACTCAAGTTAGGCTATCGTTTAGATTTAGCTATGCGATCGTGTAGAAATGTTCTACTCGATTGTGTAGTATTTGCTAAATGATCACATAGCTAATGCTATGTGATCGAGTAAAGAGTTTACTCGATCGTGTTGCATTGGCTACATAATCGCATAGATGCTCGGAGGTAAACGATCACTGAATATTTGATACTCGACACAAAGCATGTGCACTAAACGATCATGTAGGCTATCATGCTCATCGCACAGTCAGTAGCTACACGATCACTTGGTATACGATACTCGACGCTTGCTACTCGATTGTGTAGACTATCATGCTCATCGCATAGTCGTTAGCTACACGATCACATGGCATTCATTACTCGAAGTCCGATGCACAATCGTGTGGACTTTCATGTTCATCGCATAGTCCGTAGCCATGCGATCATCGCTACACGATCATTTATACTCGATGTGCGTTACTCGACGATCAGAAGGATTTGCTACATGACCAAGTGATGAGGCTTCAAGGTGGGTGGTTTAAGACCCGGTTCACTTATTTGAACTGGTTGACTCGAATCTTTTGTAATAGTTTAGCTTTTATTTTCGGTTTTGAGACAAGTAATCCTGGTCCATCAACTTTTATTTAATGTACATGTGATGTATGTTTAGATTACATGCCATAATGTATGTCATATAGTTTTAAAACCCACCATAGGTTATGCATTTTATTCATATATCATCTTTATATTATAAGTGCTATAATATAGTAGTTTTCATGATTAAATTACTTAAAGCATGATCATGCATCATATAATATAAGTTATAATATATGCATGCATTAAAGCATATTCATGCATTATCTTTATTATAAATATTATAATATAAGGATGTATGTTAGAATGTATGCTTAGTTCATTACTTGTTATATAAAAGTTATATATTAGTAATAAATGAACATTGCATGAAGCATGACACTTAGGTTTATTTATAAATGTTATAAATACCTTGTGAATGTTTATCTTAGCAAGGTGAATGGTTCTAATTGTTTCATTATTTATAAGTGTTATAATTAATGAAATTAAAATTAAAATCAATAACAAAGAGTTGCATGCAAATTTAGGCTTTAATCATGTTTTAAAAGAGTTTTAAAATTTGATTGAGATAGACCTAAGATCACTTTCTAATAAGATTAAAAAACCTAAGTTTAATATTTTAATTCGGTTTAATAGGATTAAATTGACTAATAAAAGATTAAATATGTGCCAAATGTATCTATAAGAGACCTTTTGGCTAAGGCTAGTTCTGGCTAGGCTGGGGTACTTAAGTCGATGGAAATGTCGCCCCCCCTACCTGGGAACCTATTTGGAAAGGTGAATTAGATAGATTTGTTACATGCATGCAAATTTGATGAAAGTCTGATAAAATGTTTAATAAGACTTGAATCAAATTTAGATCATCAAAAGAAAGTGTTGTTTTTGAGTAAATTAAACAACCACTTAGTTAAAATCAGTAGCCGGATTTACTAAGTTAATGAATCCTTAGGTAGAACATTCAGTGAGAGGTAATTAGGGTATATGATACTTCACTTTACTTCTACACGTTTCTCTCTAAAAAGTTCATACCATGAAATCTATCCTCGGCCTTGAGGCACCCTGGGAGTGTCCCTCTAAAGGATGCCATTTGGGTAGGTCAATACCAAGGTGAATGGAGATAATGTTCATAGTAAGTGGGAGCGAGACGTGTGACAACATATCCTTCGGTCTCTTTCATTAGGTTGGATAAAGTTTTAGTACATCGTCACGAGGCACCTGGGAGTGACCCTCTAAAGGATGGCTGTATTTGCACAACTATTTATCCGATCTCCAAAAATGGATAGGGTTGCTTTAGTCTCTTGTCCTAATATGCTTTTCCCTACGATTGGCGCATTAGGGCGGTACTCTAGGGCCTAAAATGAGGGATTATACTTACATAGAATTGTTAAGGATGTTAACAAATTCTGAATCGAACAATGGTAACTGTTAGATTCAGTTATAAGGAGTTGTTTCTGTCTAATGGATGGGATTGTCTCATTCCAGTGAAGGGGCACTTGATCACCCTATGGTGACTTTTCTCCTATCTCACTGGAGCGTCGTTGCAAAATAGATGTCACTTAAGGTACAAAAGAACTATTTTGCTAAAATTTAATTGGTGTTGAAAATAGTTAGATGCAAGTAGACTTATTAAGTTTGTTTTTTTTTTCCAGCAACTTTTAAATTATGGCTACCACTACTCTTTCACTTATAACTGCCGATAAACTAACTGACGAGAATTATGCTAGTTGGAAGAATACCATTAACACTATACTTATCATTGATGACTTAAAGTTCATCCTTATGGAGGAGTGTCCTCCTATTCCACCTTCTAACGCTGCTCGAAACGTTCGAGAGGCGTACGAGCGTTGGACATGAGCGAACGAAAAGGCCCGAGTGTATATCTTGGCCAATCTTAACGATGTTTTGGCCAAGAAGCATGAGCCCATGATCACTGCACACGAGATCATGGAGTCCCTGAGGGAAATGTTCAGACAATCTTCCGCACAACTCAGGCACGACGCTCTTAAGTACATCTTCAACTCACGAATGAAGTAGGGAACATCTGTTCGAGAACATGTTCTGAACATGATGGTCTATTTCAACATGGTGAAGATGAACGGGTCGAGCATCGATGAGGCCAACTAGGTTAGCATTATTCTAGAGTCATTATCAGAAATCTTTCTTCACTTTGTAAGCAACACTGTTCTAAACAGGGTTGACTACAACCTTACAACTTTACTGAATGAGTTGTAGACTTTCCAATCTTTGCTGAAAAGCAAGGAGAAGAAGGTTGGTGAGGTAAATGTTGCCTCATCTTCCAATAAGTTCCATAAAGTTTCGACCTCTAGAACTAATTCTACACCTTCTTTTTCCGGCACCAGCAAGTGGAAGAAGAAGAAGGGTCGTAAGGGGAAGACGCCTGCTAACCGACAACCTGCTGCTCCATGGGGTAGGCAACTAGTGCGGATTGACAAGGAAAAATGTTTCCATTGCAATCAAGACAGGCTGGAAGCGGAACTACCCACGTTATTTGGATGATAAGAAGAAGGCCAATCAAGGTAAATACGATTTATTAGTTTTGGAAACTTGTTTAATGGAGAATGATGATTTTGCCTGGATTATTGACTCTGGGGACACTAACCATGTTTGTTCTTCATTTTAGGGAATTAGTTCCTGACGGAAGCTTGGTGCTGGTGAGATGACGATGCGAGTTGGAACCGGGCACGTCGTCTTAACTGTGTCAATGGGAGGTCTTCGGTTGACTTTATAGAATAGGTTTATCATTTTAAATGATGTTTATGTAATTCTCGAGTTAAAGAGGAACTTAATTTCTGTAAAGTCTTCGTTCGAATGTAATTATAAACTAATTTTTTCAGTTAATAAAGTGTTTATTTTGGAAAATGGTGTTGATATATGTTCGGCTCAATTGGAAAACAATTTGTATGTGCTAAGGTCGTTAGCAATAAATTCCCCCCATAACATAGAGATGTTTAAACTGCCGTAACTCAAAACAAACAACTTAAAGTTTCTCCTAAAGAAAATGCCAACTTTGGCACCTACATTTAAAGCATATTAATCTCAATAAGATTGAGAAGTTGGTGAAGAACGGACTTCTAAATGAGTTAGAAGAAAATTCTTTACTTGTCTGCGAGTCATGCCTTGAAGGCAAAATGACTAAATACCTTTTATTGGAATAGGTTATAAGACCAAAGAACCTTTAGAGTTAGTGCATTCAGACCTTTGTGGATCGATGAATGTGCGAGCCAGGGGAGGCTATGAATACTTTATCACTTTTACTGATGATTGTTCGAGGTATGGGTACGTATTTAATGCAACATAAGTTTGAGTCCTTTGAAAAGTTCAAAGAGTTCAAGGCTAAAATTGAAAACGCATTAAGTAAAATGATTTAAACGCTTCGATCTGATCGAGGTGGAGAATTTTTGGATTCTGAGTTCTAGAACTATATAAAAGAAAATGGAATAATTTCCCAACTCTCAGCACCTGGTACACCTCAGCAGAATAATGTATCGGAGAGGAGAAATCGAACCCTATTGGACATGGTTCGATCGATGATGAGTTACGCTTCCTTACCTGACTCGTTTTGGGGTTTTGCAGTAGACACTACAACTTATATCTTAAACTGCGTTCCTGATAACTTGAAGAAATACAAGTTATTTATGGTGTTTTATTTAGATATTGCGGTTAAAAGAGAGAAAATATGCGTCGATTGTATATAAATTGGCTAAGAAATGCAAGAATTATAAATTATCGCCAATACACCCACTAACACCATCGAGATGGTAGAAAATGATGTTTCTAATCTGTTTTGCGGGAAATCAAGTCACCACTTACGATCAAGGCTCAAAGAGAAACTGAACAATGCATCTCCGTCGCATTGCGCCCGTCAATCAACAATGAAGAGACGATCAACGCAATGCGGTGCAAACGACAGCCAATCCAGAGCTTAACTTCAACCACATACGGTAATAAAAAACAACACCGCATGCGGACACACGATCGAAAGATGCAAAAGAGCAACGCAAATGTGGAGGATTTAGACACGTGTACAGCTAACCATTGTGCATTTTTTACGGATTGTTTGCATAATAGAAGGAATATTTATTCCACCATTTCTGGAGCTACTATAATAATAAAGTGGGGTCCACACTGCAAAGAGTCAAAGCCTTCATCTATAAATACCCTCAGAGAATTCACTGAAAGATATACTTGATATGGGGCTATTTTGATACTTGTATATTGAGAGAGAGGCTGGTCTGAGTGCTGATCAGAGAAGATCCGGGAAGAATTAAAGAGACAAGGTCGAGAGGTGAGTCTTAGGGCAAATCCTTCAAATCCCCATCGTGAAGCTCTGTACCAAGGTCATTCCTACCGGATGAGCAAGCCTGAGAGGGAAGCTCTTCCTTCCATTCAATCCATACGCCGACAAACAATTCTACCACCCAGATCTGTGTCAAGACATTGGCACTCTTTTGTATTTGTTTCTATCTCTATCATCAATTGTATTCGTTCTCTTAATCTCTATCATTCACGCCATGTATCAGACGCTTGATTCTATAATTAAATGTCACGATCATTTTCATCTCCATATTTCTATCCATTTCTGTTCCTCCATGAATCGCTTTCTTCATGATGTTTTCTTAATCCCTTGGTAATTAGCATGAATCTAACAAGTAAATTAATCTTTGCTAAAGAAATAAATATGTTTAACTAAAGCATGCTAGACGACATCTTCACCTGTGAGAGCAGAAGTGAAGATGCCATTCTGCCTGTCGAGAGAAGGTTAGAAGAATGCGTTAACTAAAGCGAGAAGTACTTCCGGAGATGGGAGCAACCTTGCATTCATTATGTTCATCCTTGTTTCACCACAGAGATGTGGGAACACGGTCGATTACCGAGAGGTGTACGCCAAGGGAAAACGGAACCATACTTATTTCTTTAATGCAATTAATGAACTTGAGATGTTTGTACTAATTATCTTTTCTATTTCTGATTCATACATAAAGCTTGCCACCACATAACACGATTCTTTGTATAATCTTCATAGTCAGTCTCAAACTTGGTATCATGTATCATGTATCATGTATCCTATATCTTGTATCATAATATGTTAGATTTACTTTTATTGCACTTTACTTTATCACACTTTATTTTATTAACGCAACTTTACTTTACTGCATAATTTTATTTTACCGCAATTTACATTTCATGTATAAACCAATCTTTCATTAATTGTAAAAACCTCCGGTTGCATATATCACGAATGTAATGCATTAACCTAAAACAATTCCTGTGTCGACCTCGGATCACACCGAGAAACTTGCGTTGGAATTATACTTGGTTTCAGCGTAAGGAAACTTAGGACATCGCATAGTATACTACAAGCACATAGTTAATAACGTATACATCTAGATGTAGTATCGCATAAAGTTTGAATAAGCATAACACAACATCCACATCCCACTTCCATTCCAAGTCAACAAGTTTATGGCAACATGAGCTTGCATGATCCATCATTCATCACCATCCACATGCTTATTTAGAACGCACATTCAATTTTATGCCTGTCAAGTTTATGGCACAGTTGTCGGGGATTGGTTAACTGTTATTGTTGAGTATGTTTATGATGTTTTGCAGGACAGATCTTTTTGTACTGGCTGTTCAACGTCGAGAGCAGTTTGACAGTTTATGAGTATTGGGACTGAACCAAAATTCGAAGTTAACCTAAAGATCGAGCGTACATTTCGCGCTAGGGCATGCCAGAACCGAGTGAGGCAAAAGAAAGCGGCTAATATGACAAATGGTAATGAAAATGTGGCTCCCGCAAGAAATCAAGGGGTGGTACGGCTAGTGCAAGATCCAGTTTCCCTTCCCGCTGACTGCAACATTCCCATGAGGAACTACGTGGCGCCCAATCTATATGAATTTTCGCCCAAAATTTCAAGGCCGATGATTGAAGAGAACGCAAGATTCGAGATCAAGTCGGTCATGCTCCAAATGATCTAGAACATAGGACAATTTGGGGGTTTGCAAGGTGAAGACCCACATGCCCACCTGACCAGTTTTGTCGAGATGTGCGGCAACTTCTCAATACCTGGCGTTACCCTTGAGTGTATCAGATTATATCTCTTCCTTTACACCTTGAGGGATGAAGCCAAGAGGTGGGCTCACTTACTGGAGCCAAATGAGATTACTTCATAGGATCAGCTGGTTGAGTGATTTATGAAAAAGTTCTTCCCACCGACAATCAATGCAAGGCGAAGAAAAGACGTGTCGAACTTTTAACAAATGAAAAATGAGACCCTGAACACCGTCTGGGTGTGATTTAGAAGACTGGTGAAGAATTGCCCGCATATCGGGATACCCGATTGCGTCCCGATGGAAACTTTCTATAATGGCCTGAACAGATCAACACAGACTGTTGCTGACGCCTTTGCGGCAGGAGGTTTTATGGATAAAACGTATACTGAGGCCAAGGTCATCCTTGATCACATCTCGCGGAACATGGATGACTGGGTCGACGATGGATATGGAGGAAGAGGTTCTGAAAGAAGAAGAAATGAAACTGCCATTGTCCCTGTGGAGACAATGACCACTTTGGCCGGCCAAATGGCCGCAGTGACCTCTATCCTTCAATCGATGGCAATCAATCAAAGAGCCATCTCCTAAAAAATAGCGTAACCTACTGCATCGGCTCAAGTGGCTGTAATCAGTTGCGTTAATTGTGGAGGGGCTTATGCGGCAAACATGTGCCCATCGAACGTCCAACAAGTATGTGCTATCCAGAACAACCCCTTCAGCAACACATATAATTCTGGTTGGAGGAACCATCCTAACTTCGGTTAGGGAGGGAATCAAAACCAAGATGGGCCAAGCAGCCATCAGAGCGGCAATTCAGGGAATCAAGGAAACCCTCCCCCTTTTCACCACAATCAGAATCAGGGTCAACAAAGGCAATCGCACAACCAACAACCCTNAACCATCCTAACTTCGGTTAGGGAGGGAATCAAAACCAAGATGGGCCAAGCAGCCATCAGAGCGGCAATTCAGGGAATCAAGGAAACCTTCCCCCTTTTCACCACAATTCTAATCAAGGTCAACAAAGGCAATCGCACAACCAACAACCCTTGTCTTCAAACACCTCGAGTAATTCGTTGAAGGCCTTGCTCAAGCAATACATGGACAAAAATGATGCAGTGATGCAAGCGCAGGCATCTTCAATTCGAAATTTGGAGATTTAAGTGGGGCAGCTGGCATCAGAGCTCCGAAATAGAACACCAGGAACGTTGCCAAGCAACTTTGAGGCCCCAAGATCTTATGGAAAGGAGCAATGTCCCTGAAGACATTGGGCAGGCAAGCTGGACCGCCTACGGAGGTGTGGATTGCGCTCATCAAAGAAAAATATCTTCTGGTCCATATCTCAAATCTATGTTTACATGCTTTTCGTTAATTCCCATCTTTATGAATTTATGAACTTTGTCTTTTATTGCTTCATTTAATTTATCTGTTAATGCTTTATGAATTTATTCTTCAATTAATTCTTTCGCATTTATTTATGTGCTTCCTTTAATTCCTTTAACTTTTCTGTATTTAATGCGTTATTCTTTAACTTTGTGAATGATGTCATTAATAAGAAGAAAATTAATACCGCAAGGTCCTTGTGTCTTGCGTTGATGAAAAAAAAAAACCAATAAATTTTTCATACAAAACTTCAATGTCAGCGCAAGGAAAAAACTCAAAAACAATCCCAACCTGATAAGAGTTAGTTGTGAAAGAAACCTACTCGTGGTTGGATGTTCGCATGACACCCGTGGGAGCAAGCCAAAATGAAGGTGAGTTTCCAAGAACAACGCATTATAAAAAGAAAGAAAAAAAAATAAAAGAAAAATAAAAGAATGCAAGAGACAACTCCTCTGAATCAAGAGTTAAAGTTGAGATTGGCACACAACCATAGTTGGATGTTCGCATAACACTTGTGGGAACAAGCCAAAATGAAGGGTATAACCATGACCAACAGTCTCTAATAAATTACGCAAAATTTAACCACCGCATACGGATGCACTAAGTCGTTTTGATAAAGAAGAGGTAAACATTCTTTTTAAAACTAGAAAAGCATTTCTGAGTAGAAATTTGTTGAATAGAAAAATAAAGTAGGGCTTTGTTAGGAATTAACAAGGATAGAGGAAATTGCGTTGTCAAGTAATGTGCCTAAGTGTAGCATTCGGAGCAACCAATTGACGCAAAATATAGGATAAGAATTGAGCATTATTGCGTTAGTAGAAGATATGCTTGAGGATAAGCATATATCTAAATTTGGGGGTGTGATAACTTGTAGAAATACAAGTTATTTATGCTGCTTTATTTAGATATTGCGGTTAAAAGAGAGAAAATATACGTCGATTGTATGAAAATTGGCTAAGAAATGCAAGAATTATAAATTATCCCCAATACACCCACTAACACCATCGAGATGGTATAAAAGGATGTTTTTAGTCTGTTTTGTAGGAAATTAAGTCATCGCTTTCGATCAAGGCTCAAAGAGAAACTGAACAATGCATCTCTGTCTCATTGCGCCCGTCAATCAACAATGAAGAGATGATCAACGCAATGACGGTGCATGCGACAGCCGATCTAGAGCTTAACTTCAACCGTATGCGGTAATAAAAAAAACAATACCGCATGTAGACACACGATCGAAAGATGCAAAAGAGCAATGCAAATACGGAGGATTCAGACACGTGTACAGCTAATCGTTGTGCATTTTTTACGGATTGATTGCATAATAGAAGGAATATTTATTCCACCATTTCCGGAGCTGCTATAACAATAAAGTGAAGTTTACACTGCAAAAAGTCAAAGCCTTCATCTATAAATACCCTCAGAGAATTCATTGAAAGATATACTTGATACGGGGCTATTTTGATACTTGTATTATTAGAGAGAGACTGGTATGAGTGCTGATCGGAGAAGATCCGGGAAGAATTAAAGAGACAAGGTCGAGAGGTGAGTCTTAGGGCAAATCCTTCAAATCCCCATCGTGAAGCTCTGTACCAAGGTCATTCCTACCAGATGAGCAAGCCTGAGAGGGAAGCTCTTCCTTCCATTCAATCCATACGCCGACAAACAATTCTACCACCCAGATCTGTGTCAAGACATTGGCACTCTTTTGTATTTGTTTCTATCTCTATCATCAATTGTATTCGTTCTCTTAATCTCTATCATTCACGCCATGTATCAGACGCTTGATTCTATAATTAAATGTCATGATCATTTTCATCTCCATATTTCTGTCTATTTCCGTTCCTCCATGAATCGTTCTTTCCACGATGTTTTCTTAATCCCTTGGTAATTAGCATGAATCTAACAAGTAAATTAATCTGTGCTAAAGAAATAAATATGTTTAGCTAAAGCATGCTAGACGACATCTTCACCTGTGAGAATAGAAGTGAAGATGCCATTCTGCCTGTCGAGAGAAGGTTAGAAGAATGCGTTAACTAAAGCGAGAAGTACTTCCAGAGAAGGAAGCAACCTTGCGTTCATTACGTTCATCCCTGTTTCACCACAGAGATGTGAGAACGTAGCCGATCGCCGAGAGGTGTATGCCAAGGGAAAGCGGAATCGTACTTATGTCTTTAACGCAATTAATGAACTTGCGATGTTTGTACTAATTATCTTTTCTATTTCTGATTCATACATAAAACCTTGCCACCGCATAACACGATTCTTTATATAATCTTCACAGTCAGTCTCAAACTCGGTATCATGTATCATGTATCCTGTATCTTGCATCATAATAGCTTAGGTTTACTTTTATTGCACTTTAGTTTATCACACTTTATTTTATTAACGCAACTTTACTTTACTGCACAATTTTACTTTACTGCAATTTTTATTTCATGTATAAACCAATCTTTCATTAATTGTAAAAACCCCTGGTTGCATATATCATGAATGTTATGCATTAACCTAAAATAATCCCTGTGTTCGACCTCAAATCACACCAAGAAACTTGCGTTGGCATTATACTTGGTTTCAGTGCAAGGAAACTTGTGACATGCATAGTATACTACAAGCACATAGTTAATAACATATACATCTAGATGTAGTATCGCATAAAGTCTGAATAAGCATAACACAACATCCACATCCCACTTCCATTCCAAGTCAACAAGTTTATGGCAACACGAGCTTGCATGATCCATCGTTCATCACCATCCACATGCTTATTTAGAACGCACATTCAATTTATGTCTGTCAATTTCCTCTAAGAGTGTTGCCAGAACTTTGGAGTTGTGAAATGGTCGTAAGCTAATTTACGTCATTTCCGCATCTGGAGTTGCCTAACATATGTGCTTGAGGCTAATCCTAAGAAACTGGAACCACATTCGAGGTTGTGCCTTTTTGTAGGCTACCTGAAAGGGACGGAGGGGGTTACTTTTATGTTCCTAAGGAAAACAAAGTGTTTGTATCGGCAAATGCTACTTTTCTTGAGGAGGATCATATAAGATAATACAGACCTAGAAGCAAAATCGTGTTGAATGGGCTTTCCAAAGTAACTACTGAATCTTCAACAAGAGTTGTTGAAAAGTCTGCTACCTCAACAAGAGTTGTTGATGTAGGTTCATCTAGTAGATCAAATCCACCTCAAGTGTTGAGGGAACCTTGACGTAGTGGGAGGGTTGTGAACCCACTTATTCGTTATATGGGTTTAACTGAAATCCTAGCTATGGTAACTGATGGCGAGGTTGAGGATCCATTGTCTTACAAGAAGGCAATGGAGGATATTAACAAAGATGAATGAGTCAAAGCCATGAATCTCGAAATGAAGTCTATGTACTTCAACTCAGTTTGGGAACTTGTAGATCAACCTGATGGGGTTAAACCTATTGATAACTTGTAGATCAAAAGTTGGAACAATTAGAGTCTTTAATGATAAAATCTCATCATTTTTAGAGAAAACGTATGGAATTACTCGAACACTATCAAACTCATGTAAAAGAATGTTTATTGCTAAAATACTGCGACAATAATGCATGATATTGTAGGATCATAACAAAAAGGCTAACGCATGATTAAGAAAAGTATCACAGGCAAAGTCTAACGCATGGGGCATGCGTCGGAGGGATTCAATGCAAGGAAGATTCATTGATTTAGGCTGTTTGTGTCAAATCACCATTTGCAAGCATGGGCATCTGCAACGGACGGTTTCTGAAAAGTGTCTAAGTGTTAGGCGGCTGACCAGGGTATGGAATTTAATGCTGCCCATCATCAAGTTGGAGAAGACCAATGCTTATAAATAGAAGAAATCCCACCAGATGAACAATCTGAGTTTTTTTTGAGTTCTGGAGCTTAGTTTTTAAAATCTTAGATCTTTAGAGCTGTGCTGTGGTGCCGAGAAGAACAAGAGGGAAGAGAACCACCACCATCGCCGATCAAGGAGTAGAAGAAGCTGAGCTCGAGAGAGATATTTCTTCCAATTCTTACACAAGTGGTTGTACACGACTAGAATTGAGCCAAAGAGGACAAGAGATTGAACTCTGCAGCTTGACTCCTTTCATTTCATCTTACTTATCGCTTTCATCTTCTCATTTGATTAAGTATTGGTTTTGTAAAGACAATTAGTTTCTTTATAAATTCACATATTTGATCTATTATACTTTACCATTGTTTATTTCTTGTTTATATTGGATTCATCTATAACTTCATACAAAATTCCATTTCAAACGCTTAAGCCAACTAAATCAATTGGTAAAAGCATATTTAGCTTAAATTATTCGAGAGAATAAGTAAGCTAGCATCAAGTTAGAAACGGTTAGTAAATCTAGAGATAGACGCACTGGTGTTTTATTGCATTCTGTGTTTGACGCATACGTCCTAGAGATAGGTATTGTATGATATTCGCATTGAGAAGTGTCGAATAGAGTCTAACGTATTCTTGTTTATGTACATCCAACTTAGATTAACGCTTATCACTTGCATTAAACTCCATTTTCATACGACCCATCATTTTCTACTCGACCATTTTGTATCTTCTTGCATACACACATAGCAGCTTAGTGTAAATAACTCATTTTCTACATACACTTAGGATATCTCTACAATAGTTACAATGCAAGGTCTGCGTTAGCTTTAATCTGAATCCCTGAGTTTGACTCTGGACTTACCAGGAACCTGAGTTGGATTTATACTTGGATCTGATTCGGGATAACTTGAACATCTATAAAGGAGTGTCAAACGTCCTGTTGCACATTACCTATAGGTTGTAAATAGATCTACAAGAGGAAACAGGGTGTTGATGGGAAGGTGCAAACCTTCAAAGCTAGACTTGTGGCAAAGGATTATACCCAGGTAGAGGGAGTCAACTATGAGGAGACTTTCTTGCCTATTGCCATGCTGAAGTCTATCCGCATCCTCCTATCCATTGCTTCATATTATTACTATGAGATATGACAAATGGATGTCAAAATAATTTTTCTAAATGGCAATCTTGAGTATACCATTTATATGGTGTAGCCCGAGGGATTCATAGTCCAAGGTCAAGAGCAAAAAGTTTGCAAGTTGAATCGGTCCATTTATGGACTGAAACATGCATCTTGATCTTGGAACATAAGGTTTGTTACTGCGATCAAATCTTATGGTTTTGATCAAAACACTGATGAGTCTTGTGTCAACAAGAAAATCATCAACAGTTTAGTAGTTTTCCTAATGTTATATGTAGATGATATTCTACTCATTGGGAATGACGTAGGCTTACTGACTTCAGTTAAGAACTGGCTAGCAACCCAATTCCAAATGAAAGATTTAGGAGAGGCTTAGTTTGCTCTTGGGATTCAGATATTTCGAGATCGAAAGAACAAAATGCTAGCATTGTCTTAGGCATCGTACATTGATAAGATGTTGATCAAGTACTCAATGCAGAACTCCAAGAGGGGCCTATTTCCTTTGTGGCACGAAGTTACTTTGTCTAAGGAATAGTGTCCTAAGACACCTCAAGAAGTTGAGGAAATGAGACCGGTCCCTTATGCATCTGTCGTAGACAGTTTGATGTATGCGATGTTATGTACTAGACTTGACATCTGCTATGCAGTGGGGATAGTTAGTAAATATCAGTCTAATCCAGGACTTGGTCACTGAACATTCATCAAGAACATCCACAGGTAACTTTGGAGAATGAGGGACTACATGCTTGTATATGGTTCTAAGAATTTGATTCTTATAGGATACACGTACTCTGATTTTTAGACTGATAAGAATTCTCGAAAATCCACTTCAGAATCTGTGTCACTCTTAAAGGAGGGGCTGTAGTATGGCGAAGCACCAAGTAGGGGTGCATTGTGGACTCCACCATAGAGGTCGAGTATGTGGCGGCTTGTGAAGCTACTAAAGAGGCCGTTTGGCTCAAGAAGTTCCTGATTGATCTGGAAGTTGTTCCAAACATGTCTAGGCCCATCATCCTTTATTGTGATAATAGTGGTGCTGTGGAGAATTCTCGTGAGCCTAGGAGCTGTCTCTTATACACATCTAGATGTGTATAAGAGACAGGCCAAGGAGTCATAAGTGCGGTAAGCACATTGAGCAAAAATACCATATCATCCGAGAGATTGTGCATCGAGGGGACGTGATTGTCACGAAGATAACTTTAGAGCATAACATTACTGATCCGTTTACGAAGGCCCTCACAACTATAGTGTTTGAGGGTCACTTGCAGATTATAGGTCTATGGGAGACCACGGTTGGACTAACGCAAGTGGGAGATCTTGGGCGTTTATGCCCTAGTTTATTGTTTTGTGTACTTGTAATTTGATTATCTTGTATACCCTACTAGCTTTAGGACATGTGGGAGATTATTGGGGTTGATGCCCTAAATCTCGTAGGGTTCTGTAGTTTATAAACACTTGTATGAACAAACATTCAGAGATTTATAATATATGATATTTTATTCACTTCAGTCTATGAAATATTTGATATTTTAGTTGCATTAACCACAAACCAATAAGCTAAGATCCATGATTATTGTTGTAACTTAAACATGTATATGGAGACATACAAGTGGATCATGTTTTAAGTGATAACCTAAATGGTATGTAGTATATGGATAAGGCTTGATACCTTATCCTGGTGACACTATGAGTATGGCCTGCTTTGTAGGTGTTACAAATGTTGTAAAGTACTACAAGCGATCTGATCCTAATCATTCATGTATTAGACATACGAGCAGACATATTCTATACAAAGGAGTTTGTATAAAACCGGACCACAAAATGTTTAGACTTGTTATATAATGCCGTTCATAATTGAGACTTTTATTTCACTAGGATGACCATAGGTAACATGACCTTAATCTTGAGTGAGTTGTGAACTCCTACCTATAAAGGCGGTCCTTTGATTTGCATGGGTGAGAGTGGTCAGGTCGCCGACTTAACAAGCCTACCATTTTGGGGATTCATCTGATTAGGGAGTTGTGAACTCAGCTACACAAGATGGAATTCACTCATTCCCCGAAGCAGAGGTAAGTAGATAAATTGGGCTTAAACAATGTAGCGCCACACCCTCTCTTGGTCCGAAAGGGGTTTAGTCATAATGGGACTATGATCTATTGTTCATTAGAGGAATCAGTGGTACTTAAGGAGTTAGATGTAACTACAGGGACAAAACAGTAATTTGGCCCAACTGTACTGTGATTTGTGAAGGGTCATTACTGTTGATTGGTTATATCCAATGGACACAGAAATATATCTGTAGTGTGAAGAGTGCAGTTATCGGTCTTTAATGGAGTGCCCGATAGTTAACAGATTTAAAGAGTTTAGTCAGTTATTCACGTCCCGCTGGAGCTTCAAGCTACAGGTCCATAAGGTCCCCTTGGTAACTCAATAGATTCAAGTTGAGAATAAAATTTTGGGTTCATTTGAAATGTTTAAATTAATAAGAGGGAATTTGATTATATATGATATAATTGATATAATGTATTTGATACATTATTGTTTGATTTGAGGAACTAATATTTAAATATGATTCAAATATATGTTTTATGAATAAGATTCATAGTTATTAAATTTAATATAAATATGACTTATATTAAATGCTATATAAAAAAAGAAAATAATTATGGTTTATATATTGTATATGATGCAATATTAAAACTATAGGTTATAAATATAATATGATAAATTAGTTTTATAAATATAATATGATAAGTTAGTTATCATATTTATTTATATTTATTAATTATTTGATAATTAAAAATCTTTTTCTCGATAACCACACTTAGTGGATAGTTGCAAGGTTTTATGGCAATTTTGCGATAAAATGAAATTTAATTTCAGAATCTCTCACATCTCAGATTATTAACTATTGAGTGACTGCACGATAGCATCGAAAGACTATACGATAGTGTTCTTATCTAAACAATCGAGTATCGAGTCTATGCGATAAACTTCATCTTCTACACAACTGTGTTATCGTTTACTCGATCGTCTCCTCCACCACACTAAACCTTCCATCAAACCAAAATAAGCCAAAGCCCACTACTCCTAGATTCTCACTGAGAATACCAAGGCAATCTTGTGGTTGTGTCTGGTTTGTTCGAGGATCGAGTTTCTACTCGTTGCTGGTCGAGGGAGATCGTCTTACTTGCTGCGTTCGTGTTGTTCGACAAGTTGATGAACGATCGAGGATTATCTTGAAGAAGTATTCTTCAAAGGCATTGCCTCTTTATCCTTTGTACTTAATTCAAAGCATGCTGTAATTTAGTTTATAATGCATAACCTATTCTGTATTACTCTAAACGCATGAGTTCTTTCACAATGAAGTTTGGACGATCCGCTTCTGCTCATAAGTCCTCTATAATTAGAGTTCCTTCACGATCAATAATCCCTACTTCTAGTCATTTCAACTTCATGATCTCTTCATCATCCTCCATCCCTAACGATATTTCATCCTTCATCTCCGCCATCCATGAAACCTTCTTCTAATTGATGATTTTCCACTCATCTTAACAATCGATTCATTCCCTTTCAGTTTTTTTTTCAAACAAGCTCACGATTAGTTTCATTGACTAGAAGCTCTAACGTTTCTTCCGGTTTCATTGACAAATTCGCTTCGTCTCCTTAATTCAATCTTTCCTAATGTATATAAAACTCATGAAAGGTAAAGTAAAAAATTCAACTGACTACCATACTTTGATTGCATCAATTAACAAACTACACGGGACTAACTAGTAAAATTAGAAGTTTAGAGGACAAACCACAAAGTTAAAGGGGAGATTGATATATCGAATTAAAAGTTGAAGGGTGCTTTGAGCAAATTTTCTTAACAAAAAAAAAAAAAAAAATCAAACGCTACTCATTTTTTTGAAGTTAGATCAAGAGTTCAAATCTCACTTTGAGTTTTGTTGGGCAAACGTTCTTAAATGATAGAGCTGCTTTTAAATCTATCCATTTGGCCCAACTTAACTGCACATGTAACAAAAATTCAAATTAATTATAAATATGGCAAAACTTGACTTTAACGGGTTTTAAAAGACTAAAAAACCCATGAGTGCAGCCCACGATCAACAATCCCTACTTCTAGTTGTTTCAACTTCACGATCTCTTTATCATCCTCCATCCCTAATGATATTTCATCATTCTTCTCCGTCATCCACAAAATCTTCTTCTAGTCGATGATTCATTCCCATCCATCTCCACGATTGATCCATCCGCTTCCAGTTTTTTTTTTTTTTTTTTTATACAAGCTCACGATTAGTTTCATTGACTAGAAGTCCTAACGTTTCAAAATTTGCTTCATCTCCTTGATTCATTTTTTCCCAATATATATAAAACTCACGGAAGGTAAATTAAGAAATTTAACAAACTACTATACTTTGATTCCAATAATTAACAAACTACAGGGGACTAATTGGTCAAACTAAAAGTTTAGGGGTCAAACCACAAAGTTGAAGGAGTGATCGATCAAATTAAAAGTTGAGGGGTGATTTGAGCAATTTTTCTAAACAAAAAAAATAAAATAAAATAAAAATAAAAAATCAAGCGTTACTCATTTCTTTGAAGTTAGATCAATAGTTCAAATCTCACTTTGAGTTTTCTTGGGCCCGTTCTTAGTGATTAAACATAATAAACAAGAAAGCTTCTCCAAAATAAACAAGAATAAAGAATTGTGCCCCTAGTTTTAACTTGAAAATCTCTCAAATGTAATGATGTAGCATAGCAGTTTTGTGAATATTGTAGTACCTTAGCTTTGTTGATATTTGCAGTATCTCAGTGATAGAAAACATCAATGATAAACTTCACAATGACATTACCTTGACATGTACGATATTATCGTATTAATATAAAAATGTATTGGGTCACAGGTTTAATCATGGCAAGTTATGTGTCTTAATGTTTCTATTGAGTAAAGCTTATAAGGATTAAACATATATGACTTTTTAATGAATGTTAAAATCTATCAATGATATGGATGCTTAAGTTTATCAATGATAGACCCTTTTAGAGATAGACTTCACAGTGACGTTACCTTTATATGTAGTTGATTTTATTATATTGATATAGAAAAATGTTGGATCACAAGTTGAATCAGTGCAACTTATGTGCCTCTAGAAAAAGTTGTAGATTAAATAGTTGTTATTGTTTAGTGGGTGCTGAAGTCTATCAATGATAGATCATGTCAGTAACATTACTTCAAATTTATGCTATTCCCTTTAGTATGTACTCAATTTTCTATTTATAGTATAGAAAAATGTTGAATCATTGTAAATTATGTGCATTTGTGCTTTTTATTGAGGAAAAAAAAAATTGTTATTCTAATTTATAGAAATTATCAGTGATAGACTTCCTAATGACATTACTTCATATTATTGCTGCTTTCTTCATGGTGACAACACTAGTCACTGAGACTTCAAAATGTATTGACAAAAATTGTAGGTTATCATTGAAAGACTTGAATGACAAACAAATTCAATATGTTTACTACTAACAAAAATAGAAAAAAGAATATTCTTAATTTATTCCTCAAGTAGAATGATTCTTATCAACAATATAATGCCTACATCGTTATAAAAATGGTGCAAATTTACACTTTCTATGATTGTGACCAGCACCATGACTGCATTTTGAGCAACTTTTCTCCTTGCTAATTGATAATATTCTTTGTTATTCTTTATTCGAGGTTGTCTTGCTCGACGCCTGAAAATTGGAGGTAGTATATTCATGTCAATCCCTATAAACTTCCAATTAGCATGGTTCTCAACTGCTTCATCATAATAATTACGGTAAAAAACATAAACTACAATGATCACTCTACTGTTACACTCATAATATTGGTAGAAGATAGAGTCCACCAGTGATATACTAATATCACTAATAGATTATGATACGAGTCTATCACTGATAGACTAATATAGTAGAGTGATATTAGTCAATCAGTGATAGACTCATATTGAGAAGTCCATCACAATTTGCAAAAAAAAAAAAAAAAAAACTCAACGTAAAACAAAAATTAACTCATGGAGCCTCAAAGAAAAAAGCAAAGTAGATGAGTTGAGTGAGATTCTTCCTCTAAGATTAAATCAAATTTCAATTAAACAACAATGACTAGTAAAATCCTCAAATTGAACTAAACATCAACCATCAAATTGACTAGTAAAATCAATACACTCCAAACAAACAACAATGAAACCTACAAAAGCACAAATTAAATCCAATTTAAAAAATTAGATGAAGCTGAAAGGTAAAACTGTGAAAGAATTGTCAACAAATAGAGACGAAATCTGAGAACAAATTAAAAAACTTAACAACATGCACGGACAATGAGCCTATGTAGAGATGAATTGTGCCTACAAAAGCATAAACCGAGATGACGAAAAAAAAATTAAGAACAAATCTAAAAACTTAGATTAAATTTGATCATACCAACAAATCCAAGAAGAAATTTGATTGTATAAGGAGCCTGTTAGAAATTCATCACATGAACTATCGAATGCAATGAAACTATCGAACACAAGGAAAGGGAAAGAGAATTACCGGCAGATGCAAATTGAACATAAGATAGAGGATTGAGTGTATGAAAAATACAGGTTTTATTTTTTATTTTTATTTTTTTTTCAGCTTTAGCAACTGCAAAACAGAGAAGTATAAATATTTATTAATTTTTAAAATTGGATTTAATTTTCATTTGTACCCCCAAATAAAATATATACATATAATAATAATATATTGTACTGTTTCAGTTTTTTTTTTTTAATTTTAAAAATCTAATATAATAAATTTAATTTTTATTAATTTATAAAAATAAAACATGTACATATAATAATAATATATTGTACTGTTTCAGTTTTTTTTTTTTAATTTTAAAAATCTAATATAATAAATTTAATTTTTATTAATTTATAATAAAAAAACATGTAATATTTAATTTATACAACGATATGTAAGAATAATACTAATTTCCTATATAAAATTTACATAATATAAATATTAAATTAGTTAATTTTAAATAATAAAAATAATAAAATAAAAAGTGGGGATTTTTTCCAGTGGGAACCTGAATTTCCAAACGGGATTCCTCGACCTCGATCCCGACTCTCCAAAATGGAGAATGGGATGGGGACGGGATTAAAAATCTCCACAGAGATAGGGATGAGGAGTGCATCCCCACCCCACCCCGACTTGATTGCCATCTCTAGTGTACACTTCTTTAAATGCATAGCATTTCATCTATGGTCTAACCGTTCACAACCCCAAGATTTTGTTTAAGAATTTTTATTATCTTCTCAAATTTCAATTTAAAACTCATTTTAATCTTTTAAAATTTAAAATTTTAATGTGTATTTTGTTAAAAGATCCAGATTTTACAAATTTTTGTTTTCCACACTCAAATTTTCTTGACGATTTCTATTTTTCCCATATAAATTAGGATTTAAATAATAGACTAATCTTTTAATTTGTTTTATCTAGATTTCCCTCCCGCAAGTTAATTTTATTGTTGTTTTTAAATATAATTTAGTTATATATCTTGAGGGATCGTTTGTCTAAAGAGAATCTAAGATTTTTGTGAAATGAGCATCTAAATTTACTTGTTTGCTTTGTGGTATAGATGTTTGGACATCCAGAAATTTTCGAGTATTCTAGGATCCTCTCATGGATGACATCTCAAATGAACATTCTAGGATCCTCTCATGGGCTTTCTTGATTCATTTTAAAGTCTTAAATTAATATATACTATTTTTTAGGATTTTTTCAAATATAGAGAAGTGAACAAAATATTTACAAATATAGCAAATATCATTGTTATCACTAATAGACTGTGACATTTTGCTATACTAATTTGAACTACTTGTACCGCACATGTTTCATAAAAATTTTAAAATAAAATATGATCACTTTTATCCGAAAATTTAAAATAAAACCTAATCAATTTTAAATGTTATTTTCGTGATAATTATCTCTTGTTATTATTATTATTTTTTAATTTTTATGATTTGATAATCTTTTAAATTTTGGTTTAATTTTTTTTTTCTTTCATAAGAATTTTTTAATACTTTTTATTGGATAGTTTCATTACCCTTTATTTTCACTTTAAATTAAACAAAATATTTTTTTATTTGAAATATCGTGATTGTCTTAGTTAATTTTTTTTTTTTTAATTTTGATTTTGATGATTTGATTATCTTGTTAATTTCAAACTTTGATTTTTTTTTTTAAAAATCAAATTTTGATTTAAACCAAGTATTTTTTTTTAAAGAAATTTTGTGCTAATTCTTTTTTATTTTTATTTTTTAAATAAACCTTTTTATTAGATGATTTGATTAGCCTCTTGATTCTAAACTTTAATTTAAATAAAAATATTTTTTTATTATTTTATTTATTTTGGATTAGATGTTTTGATTATTTTTTTAATTTTAAATTGTAATTTAAATCAATGTATTGTTTTTTATTTGGTGATAATCTTATCTATATTACATTTTAAAAAAAAATGATTTAGATGATGTGATTATCCTTTTAATTTCAATCTTATCTTATATTACTTTTTTATATTTTGGTATAAAATTTCGTAATCATTAATGGAAAATTTTCACAGATAAAAAAAATGTCAAACTATTTACTAAAAAATACTGATAAACATTGATAGACTCTACCAACGTCTATAAGTAATATACTTTTATCTGTTTATCCCCATAATTAATTGTATCATAGTTGAAAACAGATTATTTGATTATTTTTCTAACTTTTTTTGAAAATCTTAACAAAAATACTATTTTTTCTATTAAAACCAAATCTTAAATCTCTTTTTATTTGCAAATTCTTGATTTTTAAACTTTATTTCAAAATCTTATGAAAGAGGGAAAAAAAAAGTACAAAAGCATAAAAATTATCTATCACTCTCTTCTCTATCATTTTGCCAACCTCTAAATCGCGTAAACCTTGTTGAACTTCAAAAGTAAAGTCTTCTTCTCCATCCACTTGAATATTTGAGGATGAATCTACGTGTATAAAAAAACACAAAAAAATGTAAAAAAAAATACATAAAATCACTCTATATGATTTAACAAAATTCACAAGTGAAAAAAAAAATCGAAAGAAAGGACATCCATTAAAGAGAGAGAGAAGTGATATTTCTTCTCGAACTTGAAAATCAGATACCTTAGCAGAACAATTATAATATTGCAAAAGAAGGAAAATAAACATTAAAAAAAATGTTACTATTAATGCTACAACAGAAATTCTAAATGAGAGCAAAAATGTTGGGAGAGCAGGTTAAGAAAATCTAAGAGAAAAAAAAGGAAAAAAAAAAAAAGAAAAAAAAAAAAAGAGAAGAGATAATAGATGAAAAATGAGAGGTTGAATTTAGGAGAAAATTTAGATTTCAAATCATAATTTGATTTTACTCTCAATCAAATTAGATTAATGAGATAGAGTGCGACATAGATAGCTTATTAGAGATAAATGTGTTCTTTTTTAAATCCTTATTTTAACGTGGATTTGAAATTTTGTAGATAATATGTGATTTTTATTTGTTATTTTTTTTCTTTATTGAATATGAATTTAAGATTTTGTAGATAAAATGTGATTATTCACAATCAAAATTTAGGAAAAAATCAAAATTTCAAATTATTCTAACGTGATTATAGACAAAATAAATATACATACTATTTTGAAATTAATAAATTGTCTGATCATTATAATTTAAATAGATATTCTTTTCAAAGGAATTTAAATAAATAGATAGATATACATTTTTATATAAAATGAGCTTTTTTTTCTTACGTGAATGGTTTTTTCTTTTTAAAAAATGAGATTTTTTTTTTGAAAATTAGTATGCATTTAACTTAAAACTAATTGGATTATTTAAGAATTTAATGTGAAATTATCCCATATATCCTCATGGCCATCCATCAATAGGGGAAATTGAATGTTTCCCCCATATTCCCTTATAGTATAGATTTGAAAATATTTTGAGCTTGGTATTTAAAACAATTTTCCTTAATCTTTTTTTGAGAAAGATAAAAAATAAAACAATAAAACTATATTCCTGTCATCTAAATTCCCACGAAAAAACCGGCTACTAAGAGTAAATTATATCTCTCACACTTAATTTGAACTAACCAGGTGTTTTGGTCCACTGCTTTAGTAAAATATTCACTAATTATAGGAAATGAAAGTTAGTTAACGCGAAATTTAAGATTAGCCTAAAATCAACTGTCTAAAATTGCATCTATTTAAGTGTCCATGCAGCTTGGAAGAGGAAGGGAGAAAACAAATTAAAGGCTTCATTTTCATCCTCATCAATCAATCATCAATGGAGAGCAGCATGGCAATGAAATGGGCTTTAATGGCTTGCCTGTTGCTCAGCTCGCTCTCCATCGCCAATTCCGAACCTGCCAATTCCGAACCTTTTCAAGAGTGCTACAGCTCCTGCTTCGGCGTATGCAGCTTAGGGCCCAGCATTTACATCTTCGACTGCCCGTTGCGATGCCTGCATTCTTGCATCGCCCTGCCATCTAACGACAACGCCGAGTTCCATCAGCCACAACAACAACATCATCAGTTCTACTGCAAGCTCGGCTGTGCAACTTCCACCTGTACAGGATTTGGCACAAAGGAAAAACCTGGTTCGAAACTTAACACTCCATTTTTTTTGTTATATTTTGGGAAAAAAATAGTGAGATTAAAAATGTAAATATTGAACCAAATTGAAACTATATCCAAAACCCAAAACTAAAAAAATGTAATTTTTTTATATTTTATTAGCTAATAAACACAAAATTTTATTTCTTATAAAGACTTGTGCTTTTCTTTTTGGTTGACATGTGAAGTTTTCTTTGATTTGTTTTGTTTTGGTGATGCAGCTGTCGAAGAAGTGACCAGCTGTGTGGATTCTTGCGCTCAAGTATGTTCAATGAATTGATGATCTGGATCGGCTAAATGAAGCCAATGAACCACTTCTTTTTCCTTTTCCTTTTTATTTTTTTTAAGATTTTTGGTAATTCAAACTTTTTTTTTGTTAGGAGAAACCATTGTAATTAAGGAAGTGGTAATAAAATAAACACAATTTTTAATTAACACAACATATGCCTTCGATGATTCAAAATCAATTTACGATTTTGGACCGAATTTTTATGTCATCAAAATCGATTTTGAATAATATTTAAAAGTATTAGTTCAAAGTGATTTTGATCCATATGAAGTTTAAACAATTTTCAAATTATTTTGGAAACATACATACATGGTTACGACTATATGTGTATAGTTAAAAAACATATGAAGGTAGAGATTCAAACTTTTAATTTAAAATTTTGTACAAGATGATATCTCAGTCTAAATTTTCGAAAGTGTAGTAATGGGACGACTTGATAAGTGTCTAAATTCTGAAATATGTTTTAATTCTATTTTTCACTTAAAATTGTCCAAAAGTTTAAATTCTTTAATTTACTAATGGACCAATGTACCCCTCATGAAAATCAATATTATTACTATTTCAATAAAATCAAATTGAATGAAAATAAATCAAATCTAGTATAAAATGTAACGCCTCGAGTTGGACAACTTTTCACTCTTTGAAGCATCAAAACAAGGAAGGATGACGTTTTGTAAGGGATGTAGAGAAATATGTCAAGTGTCTTATTTAGGATTTGAATCTTGCATCTGAAGCAAAACGTTATCGTAGACTTTTCATAGTATTTTTTGAAACGCGGTCATAGCCGAAATTATTGAAAGTCTTTGACTTTCCATAGCATTTTTTCACCGATATAAAAATGCTATAGAATTCCATTTCTGATAGCATATATTTAATGTCATGGAAACTTTCCTAGCAAAAAGTTGCTATAGATGGTCTTTTATTCGTTACACATGACGTAGTCAATATATTGAGAATCTTTTGACTTTCCGTAACATTTTTCCGATGCTATAAAAAAATATAAAAAGTTCACTTTGATTGCATAATTTTAATGTTATAAAAATATTCTACATGATTATAAAATTCTATGATTTACATCTTATAGCATTTTTCTAAGAAAATGTTATGATTGACTTTTATTAGCTATAAAACATATAGTATTTTTAACCTTGTCACAATATAACATTTTATATGAGTAATAAATTGTTATAAATGTAATTGTGAAATTAACTTCAATTTAATTTAACCAAGTGCGTTTACGTCAAAATACACTTTTAAGAGTCTAAACTTATATATCACTCGTAAGGTGATACTTCAATCATTACAAAACTCCAAAGACTAGAATCATATTTTTTATTGGGTGCGGTCACCATACAAAGAAGTAACCCTAGCTTTCTACTTTTTGAAGATACATATGTATCCTTCAATCTTGTCTTTTTTAATTCGATGTGGCAATCCCTACCATTCGACTAATCTCTTATCCTTGATTGCTACAAAATGAAAACATATTTACCATCAAATTCATTTCAAATTCTTAAATCAAATGTGGTGAAATTTTTCTAGAGGAGAGAGTACATCTAAACATGCTGCAATTTTTTTTTATATAAAAAAAATACAAAGTAGAAGAATGCAAAAAAAAAAAAAAAAAAAAAAAAAACTTGGATCCATCTAGAGCAGAAAATATTCCTACTAACAAGTAATTTTTTTGCAGATAAATTTGCATACATTTTACTACATTTGAACATTTTTCTAAATTGCAAAAGAAACTTGCTTATTAAACAACAAAAAAGTGTGCTGAAATTACTATTTTAATAAAGGAAATCAAGTGAAAAAAATTTCACCTAATACTGAAATAAATAAAACCACGTAGAAGATATCTTGAAGCATTTGTCGGAATCACATGTTAGAAACTACAACATTTTCAATAGTGAAAATACAAACAAAAATTTCAGTTGAACAATTTAAATGCAGTTAGCAATATAACTAAACATCACATGGTATCTTGTTCACTTTGAACATAAAATTTTACACAAATTTATTTCTCATGTTTATATATATGGTTTGAATCTTTTAAATTCATCTCAAACTTGTCAGAGACTTTATTGGTCCTCTTTTACTGTATCCATGATTTCATCGGTGATTAAGTTACAAAATTAGAACTAATAATTTCAAAAAATTTTCATATTGTGATAATGCAATAGTTCTAAATAAGTTTGGGCTTTAGTAAGTTCTATAAAAGCAACCAACAAGCTCAAGAAAGGAAACGTTCAAGAAAATAATCCCTAAATTATGAAAGAGAGTAATGAAAGAGGATGACACTACTTAGAGATATTCCTTGAATCATGTACCTTTAATAATTACTCATTGACTGTTCCTAGTACATTTTTTCCCATCAAACCTTGCACTTTTTGCTGTTACAAAATTAACTAGATATAACGTCAATGTTTGAAATATGGAGAATTTTTTTTTTCTTATTCAAGTAAATAAAATTATAGAACAAATATAGAGAAGTTAAGAAAGAAAAAAGAAAAGTTACGATATTATAATTCAACGTGTTTGATTTATAAGTCGTGATCATAATTGCAACTCTTCCACCAAAAAGCAATAAATCAAAACGTGTCTAGAAATAACTAATCTCCACTAAAAAAGTTTCAAATACATAAGAAGTTTGAAACCTATTACACTCATAGTACTCTTCAATTGTGCAAAGACAAACCAAAAAACATAGGATAAGGATCGAGCAAAGAGGTAAAAACTTGTAGTCACAAAAACTTTAAAAGAATATGAAAAATCAACGAAATTTTTATTCAGACTCATATAATAGTAATTTCATGGACCACGTTAAGTTGCAGCCTGTATTGATATTTGACATAAGATTCGATATCTTATTACTATATATTATATACAGAGCCATTATCATTTAAACGAAAAACGATGTTTTTAACAATAAGGTTTTGATATGAAGTTTTGAGATTCAACTAAAAGAAATTTATTTTCTCCATGATATTAAAGCATTTTCTATGCAAAAGTCACCATAACAACAACTCCGAACTTCTCCTCCTCTTCTAGAAAATTAGTAGCAACAATAATCATACCAACTAAACACATTAATAAAACAACTCATCCAAAAAAAAAAAAAAAAAAGGAACATTAGAGTGTTAAGCTTCATGCTCAATTTGAACTACAAAAAAAAAGAACTCATTGTTGGGGTTGATGTCCTAAATCTCATAGGGTCCTGTAGTTTGTAAACATCTATATGAACAAACATTTTAGTGATTTATAATATTAAATCTTTTATTCACTTCAGTCTATGAAATATGAGATATTTTAATTGCATTAATCACAAACCATTAAACTAAAATCCCTGGTTATCGTTGTGACTTAAGCATGTATGTGGAGACAAACAAGTGGATCGTGCTTTAAGTGATAACCTAAATGGTTTGTAGTATATGGATAAAGGAGGGAAACCTTATCCTGATGACGTTACGAGTGTGACCCGCTTTGTAGATGTTACAAGTGTTGTAAAGTGCTACAAAAGGTCTGATCCTGACCATTCGTGTATTAGACATGCGAGTGGGGATGTTTTATACAAAGGAGTTTGTATAAGACCGGACCACGAAATGTTTAGTCTTATTATATAACACCGTTCATGACAGAGACTTTTATTTCACTAGGATCATGACCTTAATCTTGAATGAGTTGGGAACTCCTGCCTATTAGGGTGGTCTTTTGATTTGCATGGGTGTGAGTGGCCAGATTGCTGACTCAAACCTACCACTTTAGGATTCGTTTGATTGGGGAGTTGGGAACTCAGCTACACAAGACGTAATTCACTCTTTCCCCGAAGTAGGGGTAAGTAGATAAATTGCCCCCATAAGGGCTGATTCTGGGGCTTGAACAATGTGCGGCTACACCTTCTCTTGGCCCGAGAAGGGTTTCCTCACAGTAGGACTATGACGTATTGTTCATTAGAGGAATTAGTGGTACTTAAGGAGTTAGATGTAACTACAGGGGAAAAACGGTAAATTGGCCTAGCTGTACTTACGAGCGATTTATGAAGGGTCATCGTACTGTTGATTGGTTATATCTGTTGAACACAGAAATATATCTGTAGTGCGAAGAGTGCAGCTGTCAGTCTTTAGTGGAATGCCTGACAGCTAATAGATGGTGGATATCGTGATTAAAGAGTTTAGTCAGTTATTCACGTACGGTTGAAGCTTCAAGCTAGAGGTTTATAAGGTCCCCTTGGTAGCTCAATGGATTCATGTTGAGAATCAGTTTTTGGGTTAGTTTGTAATGATCAAATTAATAAGAGGGAATTTGATTATATATGATATAATTAAATTGATTCAATTATATGTGATATAATTGATTTAAATGTATTTGATACATTATTGGAGGAATTAATATAAATATGATTTATATTAAATGCCATAAAGGAGAAAAAGAATTATAGTTTATATATTACATATGATGTGATATTAAAACTATAGGTTATAAATATAATATGATAAATTAGTTATTATATTTATTTATAATAAATTAATTATAAAATAATTGAATTTCGATTTTTTCTCCTAATAACCGACTTAGTGGGAAGTTTTAATTAGTTTTAGTAACTGATGGATAAAATGAAAATCATTTTCATTTTTCACAATCCAACGTGCAAGAAGAAAAAGCTACACGATAGCTTTGAGAGAGTAAACGATCAAGCAACAAGTATTTTATACGATAGTCACTTGCTACTAAACGATCGGGTACCCAAGTCTATACGATAGACTTCTTCATTCTCCCACTTACTTGATCGTTTACTCGATCTTCTAATTCCTCCTTCCCTCTACCAAATCCATACAGAACCCACACCTCCTAGATTCTCACACCCAGAATACCAAGGTAGCCTAGCGTTAGTGTCAAGTTTCTGTTTGAGGTTCGAGGATCGAGTTTTACTCGATAGTGTTCGAGGATCTTACAGTTCGTGCTGTTCATTGGTTTGCTTGTGTTGCGTTCGTGTTGTTGGACGCTTTGCCGTTGGATCGAGGAAATATAAGAAGAAAGGTTCTTCAAAAGTATGTTTCTCGATAATTTGTATTTTATTCTTGAAGCGTGCTGTAATTTAGACTTGATGCATAACTTTTCTATATTAGATTGTAAATGTTGATGTTCTATCACAATGAAATTTGGAACGATCTTCTTCTGCTCATTGATTCTCTAGTTTTAGAGTTCCTTCACTCACAACTTGATAAAGTAATGTCAGAGGTTAAGAAGAGAGAGTCTAGAACAATAACCATCTAAGCTTCAAACTTGATAAAGTAAAGAGAGGAGAGATTTAATTTACAGTTGCTCTCATAACTTAATAAAGTAATGTTAGATCCACTTATTCTTTCATCATCGTTTCTTTCAGCTTCATCCAAACAAAGAGAGAAGAGTTTTGATTTGCATATATATATATATATATATATATATATCAAATTCAATCATTTTATAAGTGTTCCCTTCTAAAATTTGAAACATAAATTAGAATTGATCATTTCATCAATTTGGGTCAAAATTAAGTTGAATGTAAGTAAAAGATAGGAAAGAAAAGTAAAAATACATATTTGGCATACTGGAGAAGCGATCTTAAGATAGTTTGATTGTTTTGTTTACATCCTTGCTGTTCAAGTAGTTGCTTAAGCTCTCATCTTGAGATCTAGTTTTTAAGCCCTCATATTCTTCCACATCTCTGAAAATGTTTCCCAAATAGAGTAGATCAATCCCCATGTTCTAATAGAAAACTATCAATAAAACTTCTCTAAGTCACCATTTTATAATACCTTTTGCTAGAATCTTCCTGATTCCTCTATATCCAAATCTACATAGAACAAGAAACTTTAATGGTTACATTTTTTAGCAAATAAGTACAGAGTTAGAGAGAAACTAACATCCAGAACTAGGGAAAGAAAAGTAAAGAAAGGCTTTGTGGTCTAGCTGATGTTTATTCCCCAGATACCGTCATTGATCGTCGTGGCATGAACTCATAATTTCTTCAATTTCGCCTCTCTTCCTCATATCCTCTTCAGTCATACCTCTATTTTTTGTTAAGATAAAGAAGAGCACTAACCACACTATGAAATAGGCTATCCCATCTCCCACTGAACCAGACGTTGCACTTTCATTAGTTAGCCCACTTGTTCTCTCGCTTAGGAAAAACATAAATATTGTTCTCTCGGTAGGTTCTCTGTCTAGGTGAATTCTTTCTGTTTAGTTAGAATAACATGTCGATTTTGGTTTTTCTGTACCATATTTAGATCACGCTCCCCTCTTTCTATAGAGGAGAGATAAAGAAAAAGAAAAGATAACATATTTAGCAAAATCAATAAACTTCACAAAAGCTATCTAAGATTACGTCATTCTGTTGGGCTAATGTTTATATTTTCAGGCCCAACTCAAGGAGAAGTTCAATCCAACTTGTAGAAATGAGTTAGGTGAAAAGAAGGGTTGAGGAATGGCCACGTTATTCAGCTGAATGAAACACACGTAGTGAAAACCACTATCTCCTCTCAGATGTGAAGATGTGAAGAATCAGATGGGAAATTAATTTTGGTAAAAGGTAATTTCTCTCTTTCTCTCTCTACACAAATTTTGAAACTCTCTCAACACTCTCTAACCCTTCGTGCTTTTGGCAAGATTTTGCAGGTGAAAATAAAAGATTATGAAGCATGCAATTCACAAATGAGAATAAGAAGAAGAAGATGAACACAGTGATGTACGTGGTTCGACTTAAAATGCCCACATCCACAGGAAGGGAATATTTTGATTAAAAAAGCTACAAGAAGATGAGTTGCTTTCTTTTTATAGATTTCTTTTGTTTTTCTAGTATCATAGTAAATGTAAAATAGTTAGATATGTATAGTCCATGGACTGTTAGATATATTTTGTAATCTGTTAAAAAAAATAGGACCGTTGAGATCAAAATCTTCACAAATCTCCACCTTGATCTCAATGCATGTAGCTCTCTTCCTTCCAAATCTGATGTTGAACATTTTTCAGGCAACTGAAAGCCAATCAGCTCGAGACACATAGTTAGCTTGAGCTTTGTAATAGGCTTTATAAGCATGTCAGCAGCATTCTCAGAGGTATGAACTTTCAACACTTCTATTTCTCTTTGCTCTATTCTGTCTCTTACAAAATGGTATTTAATGTCTATATGTTTTGTCCTAGAGTGATATTGTGGATTTTTGGAAAGATGGATAGCACTTTGGTTGTCACTATAGATTTTAACTACTGGTTGTGATATACCAAAGTTTTCCATCAAGCCCTTTAACCATGATGCCTCTTTAATAGCTTCTACCAACGCCATATACTCTGCCTCTGTAGTTGATAGAGTTGCGTTTAATTGTAAATTTTCCTTCCAACTTTGCAAATTAGGACCATATAGAAATAGGTAGCCTGATAAAGATCTTCTTTTGTCTAAATCCCCTGCAAAGTCAGAGTCACCATAACCATACAACTTTAGTTTTGATTCTTGTGTGTTCTGATAAGTCAACAGTGCATTTTTAGAACAAATGAGATACCTAAGTATCCATTTAGTAGCCTTCTAATGCCTTTTGTCAGGATTTGACATATATCTACTTATTAAACTAGCACAGTAGGTTAGATCAGGCCTTGTAGAGATCATCAAATACATTAAACTGCCCACTGCTTGACTTTCATTTGAGCTAAATGTTTTGTGTCTATTTCTATAGGAGAATTAGCTTAAGATATTTTAAATGATGTCAATAGGAATACATACTGGTTTAGCATGAGATAGGTTGAATCCTCTGATTAGTAGCTAGCTTGATTGATACCCAGAGTAGAGGAAGCCTTATCTCTTTTAATTTCAATCCCTAGGATCTTCTTAGACTGACCCATATCCTTCATATCAAATTCTTTCTTTAGAAGATCCTTGACATAAGTTAGATCACCTTTAGAACTCCCTGCTAGTAACTTATCATCCACACAGAGAAGTAGATATACCTTGTTCTTATAGGTGGTTGAATTCACATAGGTACATATGTCATAGGTGCTTTTCTGAAAACCAATGCTCTTTATGTAGTCATTAAAGCTTCTATACCAGAATCTAGGGGACTGTTTAAGTCCATAGATTGTTTAGAAGACAGTATAGGTCCTCTTTTCCCTTTTCCTCAAAACCCTTAGGTTGCACCATGTAAATTGTCTCATCTAGATGTCCATGTAAGAAGGCTGTCTTCACATCTAGCTGATCTAATTCTAGGTTATACTGACCAACCAAAGATTACAATAGTATGATAGAGGTATGTTTTACAACTGGTGAAAAAATCTCAGAATAATTAATGCCCTCTCTTTGTGTGAATCCTTTAGCCATTGGTCTTGCCTTATATGTAGGCTTTTGCTCATTAAAAGTTCCCTCCTTCAGATTGTAGATCCATTTGGATGCTATTGGCTTTCATCCTTTAGGAAGAAGAGCTAGGGTCCTGTGTTATTCACACTTAGTGATTTCATTTCTTCACATATAACTTCAATCCAATTCCTTGCATCAAGGCAGCTCACTGCCCTTCAAAGGTAGCTGGTTCTTGGTCATTTGGAGCCATTGTATCATTCAAAACTAGGTTCATATAATTTGTTTCAGTATACCTAGCTGGAGAAACAGTCACCCTTCTTTGTCTGTCCCTAGCTACTGAGTATTGATTCAAATCAGGTTGAGCTTCAACACTTTCAACTTGCTCACCTGTTGTTCCATTTTATTCCTCTGAATTACTTGGAGGATTTATAGTTGTGGATGTATCTTTGGGATTCTCTACCTTAATTCTAGTGGTAGGACTCTTAGGGATTTCAACAATAACATTCTCCTTTTGCATAAACATTTCTTTTTCTTTAAATGTGATATCTCTGTTGATAATAAATCTCTTCTCAATTAGATTCCACATCTTGAAACTCTTCACCCCATTTGTGAACCCCACAAATATACACTTTACAGCCCTAGACTTAAGTTTCCCCTGCTTTTGATGTATGTATCCAATACATCCAAATACCCTTAGGTTTTCTAGGTTAGGAGGATGCTTGGACCATTTTTCTTCAAGTGTTAGGTAGTCTAGGGATGTATCTGGGCATCTGTTTAGAGTATAAACTGTATAGGTAGCAGCTTTAGCCCAATATTTCTCACTAAGTATAGCATCAGACAGTAGGCATCTGACCCTTTCCATGATGGTTTTGTTTAGCCTCTTTGTCACCCCATTCTGTTGAGGTGTAAATCTAATAGTTTTGTGCCTTGTGATTCTTGTCTCTTTACAAAACTTTTTGAATTCCTCACTACAAAATTCCAGCCTATTGTCTGTCCTTAGGTATTTAATTTCCTTTGAGGTTTTCTTCTCAATCACGAGTTTTCATTCTTTAAATTTATCAAAAACTTGATCTTTAGATTTAAAAAAGAAAACTCAACTTTTTCTTGAGAAGTCATTAGTAAAGGAAAGTAAATACCTGGAGCCACTTAGGCTTGGTATTGGGGCTGGTCCCCAAAGACTTGAGTGAATGTGTCAAAGATGGCTTTGGTTGAATGCTGTGCCTTAATAAAGCTGTGTCTGGTAGCTTTCCCCAATACATAATGTTCACAAAAAGTGAGCTAGTCTATAATTCCCTTAGGTAGAATACCCTATTTGGACAAAATATCCAGCCCCTTAGCACTGATATGAGACAACCTCTTATCCCAAATGTCAGCCTCTGTCAATTCATCAGTGGTCATTGCATAGGCCCCTGTCATCATTTTAACTTCTCTGACCACAAATAGGTCATTGACCTTTTCTCCAACCAGAACCTGAAGGAAATTGATCACGAGGATTTCTATGAGCAGCAAAAGATCATTCCAAATTACAATCATGTATGAACATTACAATTACAGTCATAAAACGAAACAAGCGGTTATGTATTCATTACAGAAATTACAACATGAAAATACAAATGAACAAGGAGAAATGCTACGAACGTTGATAGACTCATCTCCACGCTCTTTGATCACAAACGCTCGAACACAGCAACCTCGAACGCTCGAACAACATGACCGCTACACTGCACGAACTTCGCACACTTGATCTTAATGATCGCCTCGATCACGAACACCTCAACAGCACGAATGACCTCCACAGAACCTCGACGGTGTTGAGTTAAGTGTGACACCACCAAGAAAGCTACCTTGGTATCTCGGTGTAAGAATTCCTAGGGTAGGCTCTATGTGGACTTGGTTTGAGGTAGAAGAAGAAGGATTCAACAATCGTGTAAATGATTGAGCAAGTGGGAGAAGACTGAACCTATCGTATAGGTCGATGCCCAATCGTTTAGCAAAAATCGTTTAGCAAAAGCTAAGCGATCGTCTAACAAAAGCTAAGCGATCATTTAGCTCGTTGCTTAGCTGCGTGTCTGTCACATAGAAACACTACACGAACGTTTAACTTTGTCAAGCTGTCGCTTAGTAAATCCTATTTACTTAACAACTTCCATGAGATTCTTTTTTCGAGAGAGAATTCACAAAATCTCAAATTTCAACATTACTAAAATTAAGAAAACAATTTTCCTTTTATCTCACGGTTACCATGAAAACCATCAATAACCTCCCACTCAATTGGATATTATAGAAAAAGAATTAATTATCCAATAATTAATATTATTATAAATATAAATGATAACCAACTTATCATACTATATTTATAACCTATAGTATTAATATTTCATCTCATGAAACATATAAATCATAGCTCTTTTTCTATTCCATGGTACGTAATGTAAATCTCAATTACATTAATCCTCCACTGGATGTATCTCATACATCATACTGATTATATTATATATAATCGAATTATCTCTTGTCAATTTGAACATTTCAAATCAACACCAAGAACTGATCCTCAACTGAATCCATTGAGTTACTAAGAGGACCTTATGAACCTGTAGCTTGAAGCTCCAACAGTACGTGAATAACTGACTAAACTCTTTAGTCACGGGATCTACCATCCGTTAATTGCTAGGCACTCCACTAAAGACTGACAACTGAACTCTCCTTACCATAGATATATTATGTGTCCATCTTAACCAATCAGAAGTGCGACAACCCTTCACAGATCGCTCGTAAGTATAGCTCGACCAATAATCATTATGCCCCTATAGTTACATCTGACTCCTTAAGTACCACTGATCCCTCTAATGAACATAAATCATAGTCCTACTATGACTGAGTCATCTCTTCCAAAGAAAAGCTGTGGCCACTATGTTCAAGCCCTAGAATCAACCTTTAAGGGAGCAATCTCTCTACTTATTCCTGCTTCAGGAAAGGAGTGAATTCCATCTTGTGGATTGAGTTTTCAGCTACTAGATCAGACAAGTCCCCAAAAAGGTAGGCATTTTGAGTTGGCAATTTGGCCACTCTCACCCATACTAATCAAAGGACTGCCCTCAAAGGCAAGAGTTCCCAAAACACTCAGGATTGAGGTCGTGTCATCTATGGTCGTTTAGATGAGATGTAAGTCTCTAGTATTAACGACGTTATATATAGAGTATAGTCATCTCGTGGTCCGGTCTTATACAAACTCTTTGTATAGGACACCCTCGCTTGCACATCTCCATATGAATGGTTAAGATCTACCATTTGTAGTAGTTTACAACACTTGCAAACCTCTACAAAGTGGGCCGTAACCGTAGTGTCACTAGGATCAGGTATCCCACCTTAATCCTTATACTATAGACCTATTTAGGTTATCACTTAAGGTATGATCCAGTTTTATATCACATATACATGCTTAAGTTCACATAAGATAACCAAGGAGCTTGTTTATTGGATGAGTAAATACTAGAATAAAATAACAATTATTTTATTTATTAAACAATTTGTATCATTACAAACAACGAGACTCCAGGAGAATTAGGACACTAATCCCAACAGAACCACCATAGAATCTTTAAGAATTTCAGGGGTTCCTCCCTTTCCTCTGTATTCACAACATACTGCATCTAGCATTCCCAAGGAGATTAAATTTCTCTTGAGAAGTGGTACATATCTTACATTTCTAAGGAGTTTCATAGTCCCATCTTTGAATTTTAAAGATACTGAACCAATCCCTTCAATTTTACAAGCTTGGTGTTGGGAATGTCCTAAAACTCGCAGTTCATAATCATGGAAACATATTTTATTTATTAAAAAAAATATTATTGAAGAATTTATTCAATAAAAGTATTATTGAAATTGCATTATGTTATAAAATCCAGTAAACGAATCCATCACTATAGTATGAATACTGTGACTTTATATAGAGACATAAAAGAGGATCAAGTTATAGTATATAGTGAAAAAAGTCTATAAGTATATGGATGAGATTGGGTACCTCGTCCTGGGGACACTATGGATGCGACATTCTTTATGTACTGATACAAACGAAGTGGTCCCAAAATGGTTCATGTGGAGACAAGCGATTGGGGGAATCCTATGTAAAGGAGTTTTGCATAAGATCAGACCACGAAATAGTCATTTTTCTTTATAACGACCATTTATTGTTAAAATTGACTATTTCAATTTGATGACCTAGGATAACTCGATCTTAATTCTGAGCTAACTATGAACTTCTATTTATTTGGGATTATCCTTTGATCTGCATAGATGATAGTAGTTCAACAACATTGCTCAACAAGCCTCTCATTTTGGGGATAAGATCAGATACATAGTTGGAGACATAGTCCTACAAGATGGAATTCACTCCTACCCGTTTTAGGTTAGCAGATAGGTTATTCCTTTAAGTTTTGATTCTTGGTCTTGAATAAAGGGGCCCCACCCTCTCATGACTGAGAGGGACATGATTTATTAGTTAGACTATAAACCAATTGTTCAATAGAGGATCAGTGGGAGCTTAAGGAGCAAGATGTATTTATAGGGGTAAAATGATAATTTTGACCTAGCTGCAAATATGAATGACCTATGAAAGATCGACTTACTGATCATGGTTAAATCAAGTGGACAGAAATATATCTACAGTGAGGAGAGTACATCCATCGAGCTATAGTGGTATGTCTCGGTGGTTAATGAAAATGGATTAATTCAGGTTAAAGAGTTTAATCGATTAATCTCAAATCGTTGGAGCTCATGATTTGTAGATCCATAAGGTTCCACTACTAGCTCGTAAAACATTACATCATGGATTAGAATATTGAGTGAATTTGAAGTGTTCAAATTCCAAATTAGGATTTGAATTTGAAATGTTCAAATTCAATTTAGGGTTTGGATAATTATATTCGATAAAATTTAAATTTATCGAAATTAAATGTAAAAATAGATAGTCTAAAATATTTAAATATTGATTACATGAATATGGATTCATGTTTAAATTAGGTGTTTTATTAATTTAATATTTGATATTAAATTATTATTTAATTAATTATTTAAATTAAATTAAATCATTTCAAATTAAGAAAATTCAATTTTTGAAATTGAGTTTTAGTTTTAATTTAATTTAAGTTGAAAAACTGAATTAAATTAAAAATAGAAATGCATTTGGTGGAATTATCCCATTTTTGGGGGTTTTTAATGGATTATTTCAAAATTTAACACCTAGGCCACTCACTAAGTGCAATTTGAAGTGTCAAATTGCTGAATGAGTGATGTTTGCATGTTTGAGATTGATTAAAGCTTCATTTTTTGAGAATATTCATTCATGCAATCTGAACTTTGAAAAGTTTTCAGCAAAAACTGTTTAACTATCAAACCTCTCCATTTTTCACCTTAATTCAACTCAATTTAGAGTTTTCACCACTGTATCCAAGGTTGAGAATAATAGAGAAGTCCCTCTTGGTGGTCTACTAGAAATTTGGAGACCGAATTCGTGAAGTTCAGCTAGGATCAAGAGTATTTCTACAAAGTTGTACTCATATGGAACCCTCTTTTTATGAAAATTATTTTAAGCATGCTTCTGAACTCAAATTAAGTGTAATTAGAATTCTTAGTGATTCTGTTTGCTTCCATTTTATGCATGTTTATCCTATCAATTGGTATCAGAGCATGATTTAAGCACTTAATTAACGATAACTTGAATTTTGTGGGTGAATTTCTAGTAATGCATGTTTGGTGACTGATATGGTATATAAATCAATTTTGGCATTAGAATTCTCTTTGATTTAGTTGTTAAATTTGTAATTGGCTCTTGGTTGATGGGCCTTAATGTATGTTTAAGGGTCTTTAATTTTATTGGAGTGAATAGAGTTGAAAATAGGCTGTAATTGAAGATCAAGCAAGCAAGGTCAGAAGCAAAACCTGCAGAATAAGCCATTGCCTTCGCAGCATCGTGACGCTGTTCATCCTGAAGCTTGAGGCACTGAAACACTGGGATGGAGCGTTGCAACGTTGCTCATCCTTGCCCAGAAACACACCCACAACAGGTCCAATTCGCGGGAGTAAGCCAGTTCGATCGGTTTTAACTACCAGGGGTCCGATTAAGAACTTTCTGAAGCTTTGGAGGGTCGGTTTGGGCGGTCCGGTTCCTGTTCGAGCCGGTTCGAGTGGTCCAGAGGCACTTTGAAGCTGCATTTTGTATTGCTTTTGTAATAAATAGTTCATTGCTTGCTTAAGATGTCAAAATTGATCTATATCAGTGTTGTTTAAATATTTTATGTATGTGATGTATGTTATATTTAAATTAAACATGTATGTGCATATTGTATGCCATGTAGATTTTAAATCCCACCATAGGAAAGCATATGTTATAAATTAGTTATAATATATAGTATAATAACATATGTTATTATACTATATATTGTATAGATTTTAATTCTCATCATAGGAAAGCATATGATGTATGTAAAAGAACTCTTATTCAAGAGTACCTACGAGTGGAAGCAGATCTTTCCAATTCATTGTGATAGAATTATCGCATATACATTCAAACATACTTTCATAATGCTAAAGAGATCAAAAAATTATACTAGTTGAAGATTTCTTCTTCACAGCGAGTCTGAAACCCAACCGTCTATCTCGAACAATCACCACTCGGACAGAAGGAAACGGAGAAGAAAACACCACTTAGAGCCTTCAATATTCTTGGAGTGAGAATCCAAAGTGTGTGGGCTTTGTTCGCATTTGGTAGAGGGAAGAAGGAAGAGAGACCGTACACAACGATCAAGCGAGTGGGAGATGCAGTCGTCTATCGCATAGACAAGATGCTTGATTGTTTAGGGGAAGTATACGATCGTGTAGAAAAAGTAAGTGATTGTCAAAACGATCGTGTAGGAAACGTAAACGATTGTCTAAACGATCGTGTAGGAAAAGGGTGAGTGATCGTCCGAACGACCACGTAGGAAAAACTAAGCGATTGTCTATACGATCGTTTAGTAAATATCGGGAGCTAAACAATCACTTAAGAAAAGGTAAACGATCGTTTAGGTAATAGCGCGCGATAGTGTAATCGGTATACGATTGCTTAGCAATATCATATATGTAAGCGATCGTGCAATCACTATTGTATAGGCACTGATTTTCTAAATGATGACACTATCTTTTCACAATGTCTGCACACGTCGAGATTTATAATGCACTCATCCGTTATTTAGAACAGAAGATGCGCCTTCCCATTTCCTTTATAACTGTCCAATGAATGTGATCTTATAATATTCATAACATATAAATTAATATTATATATTAATTATAATATTTTCCTCTATTAGATATAAATCATATTTATATTTAATTTCTTCCAAATTAATGTATCTCATACATAAAGTTAATTATATCATATTTAATTAACTCGTTCAATTATATCATATATAATCGAACTCTCTCTTGTCAATTTGAACATTTCAAACTGACCCAAAATGCGATTCTTAACTTGTATCCAAGCTACCAAGGGGACCTTATGAACCTATGGCTCGAAGCTCCAACGGTGCGTGAACAGTTGACTAAACTCTTTAGTCACGATATCCACCATTCGTTAACTACCAAGTATTCTACTAAAGACCGACAGTTGAACTCTTCTTGCCATAGATATAGTTCTCTGTCCATTGGATATAACCAATCATCAGTATGATGACCCTTTACAGATGCTCGTAGTTACAGTAGGCCAATTTACCGTTTTGCCCCTGTAATTACATCTTCCTCTTTAGGTACCACTGATCCCTCTAATAAACAATAGAACATAGTCCTACTATGTGTGAACACCTCTTGGGCCATGAGAAGGTGTGTGGCGCCACATTGTTCAAGTCTCGGGATCAGTCCTTAAGAGAGCAATCTATCTACTTACCCTTACTTTAGGGAAGGAGTGAACTTCATCTTGTGAAGCTGAGTTCCCAGCTCCCAAATCAAAAGAATCCTCAAAATGGTAGGTTTGAGTCGGTGTTCTGGCCACTCACACCCATGTAGATCAAAGGACCGCCCTCAATGGCAAGAGTTCCCAACTCACTTAGGATTGAGGTCGTGTTACCTATGGTCATCCTAGTGAAGTGAAGTCTCAGTCATGAACGGTGTTATATAACGAGACGTTAACACTTCGTGGTCAGTTCTTATATAAACTCTTTGTATAGGATGCCCCCGCTCGCATGTCCCCTACATGAATGATTAGGATCAGACCATCTGTGACAAGTCACAACACTTGTGACCATTCCACAAAGAGAGCTGCATCCATAGCGTTACCAGGATAAGGTTTCCCTCCTATATGCATATACTACAGACCATTTTGGTTATCACTCAAGACATGATCCATTTGTATGTCACCACATACATGCTTAAGTTACATACTGATAACCAGGGATATTAAATTTATTGTTTTGTGGTAAAATTAAACATCTAAATGTGCAAAGTCAAGTAGTAAAGTAAATATCATTTATATATACATCACAAGTGTTCATACAAAGTTGTTTACAAACAACTGGACACGAGACTTTAGGGCACAAACCCCAACACTATGTGCATATGATGTATGTTTCATGCATTAGAATATGTTATAAATTAGTTATAATATATAGTATGCATGAGATTAGGGTTTCATAAGTTTAATATAAGTGTTATATTAATGTATGAAATACTTATGTGAATGTTATAGTATGTCTATAGTTTTATAAGAGTTATAAAATGGGTTAGATATTTAAAATCTATAATAAAGATAAGATGCATGCTCACTTAGGTTTAATAACAACTTGTTTTAATAGTTAAATAGGTCGTTATCTTATAAAACATGGTTACAAACTCAATCGGTCTATAATCCTGTCTAAGGTTGGAGGTACTTAAGTTTAAAGTTTACGTAACACCTCCTACTTGGGGATTTTAGTCGAATTACTGAGCATTGTTAACCGATTTTATGAGCATGCGTGAGCAGTGTGAGGCAATAAAATGGTTTTATCACTTAGACATCATAGGTTAAATCCAAATATTGACGTTATACTTGGATAAACCACATAGACTTAGGATGTTATTTAGTCGGAATCATACCTAAGTACTGTCACACCCCGTCCCGACCCCGCATTCCTAAGCCCGAGGAGAGGTGTGAGGGACCGCAGATACCACCCTTTTGTGATATCTACTGTCCAACTGAACCTCTTTACTACAGTCAGTAAATTTTAAGTCAAGGAGATAAACAACAACTGATTAAGTAGGTCCATTTTATTACAACAATATAACGTTTATACAACTCTAAGACTTAACTACAAAGTTTACAACAACAACTGTAAAACCCTTCGGAAGTGTAACTGTGGCATGTGGCAAACCTTAACCTTAGCAGCACCCTGGAACTCCTCACCTTTCGCTACTTTGGAAGAAAAACATTTGAAAAACGGGGTGAGCTTGCTAGCCCAGTGAGTGACAAGAAAACTGATTCTTATGAAAGAAGTACCGTCATGCCTTAGGTACTTTTGCTCAGATACCTTCTCAAAACTGTATCCATTAGTATTGAGCTGCTCGGATACCTTCTCAACTGTCCTTCGGTATCGAGTTTCAAGTAAAACTAGTCATACAATGACCTAGTCATACAATGACTTTCTTTACTAAAACATTGAAAATGTATCTTTATCTGAAAAATCTTTCTTTAGAACATGGTTTTTTAAAACATTGTAAATATTTAGTCAAATATTTTAGTTACTCACCTTGATCGTTTAGGGACCTTTCTCTCTAGAAGTTCCTTGGTCACCTTGGGTTCCCTTTTGAACCTTACGATCCATATTCAAATTGAAGCTCCAATCACTCATAGTTCTAGGCTTTATCTCAAGATACTTCCTTCTACAAATATGATCTAAAATGTCTCAGGAAGATTACCTCAAAATATTAGCCCTGAGCTTCTCGTGGTTTGGTCGAAATCTTCAAAATATCAAGACAGATCCAGCTTACCTGATAGCTCGACCCTTCTGTCCTTTCCTCATTATTCAGCCCAATTCCTTGGAGCTTCTTTTCCGGCAGCCCTAATCTGAAAACTAGACTCACATAGATTTCAGGTGGCTTTATAATCACTCCAAATGCATGAGTATTCTAGGAGAACTCCTCATCCCAAGTTGATGCTATTTCCAGACTTCACTGTCCGATAGCATTTCCTCTTCTTGGAACTTCATGATCGACGCATGGTTCTGCTACCAATGCATGTCCTTCATCAACGCATAGTCTCCTTCTAATTAACCTTCATACACTATTCTTTATGTCATTTGAAGAGAATTTGAGTTATGATCTGAAGTCTTTGGCCCTATTTATAGGCGTCCAAGATTTCTCTAAGGCCGACACCTTCTACTTGGCCGCATGTCCAAGTGTCCTTTCCTTACACTATTAACGCAACCTTACGTCATCGCAACCCATGGTGTCGTCCTCTTCCTTTAGCCAACACATAACCCTCACATTTGGATGTCTTCTTATGCATCCAACTCATTTGCTTAAGGCTTAAGATTTCTTCCTAATAAGCCACATGTCCGGATGACGACCTTGAATGCGTCCATCCAATCTCTTATGCACCCATCTACCGCAATGCGTCCATTCACTCTCATATACGTTCATCCAACGTCATATGCGTCCAACCGATTGGCGCAACACACTTATGTCTGGACATCACCCATTGGTGCATGCGTCCATCCCATGTTTGCGCCCTTGTGGTGTCACCCTTCAAGCCATTGCCCCCTAGAACCTTTCCCCATATGCGACCCACTAACCTCAATTGTGCCATCTTTAATTAATGCAATCCTTACCTTATGCATTCCAATAACGCAATTTGGTTGCATATGCTTAGATGCTCGCAAGGTTCTTCCTTGGCCGCATGCCTTCTACCGCATAGCTTACCTTTTGCCTTATGCCCTCAACTAGGATTATGACCAACTTTCTTCCACCCCATACTATTTGCTCAAGTCTTTTCCTATGCGTCCACATGCCTCGGATGTCCAACGCATATAGCACATCACCAATGCATAATAGCCTTTGGGTCGACTTGGTTCTCTACTCAACACCTCATAATATAGCTCACCATCGCCTAGGCTCTTGCTAACGCATTCCTTATAACCAACGCATGTATGTCCTTGTTGTTTGTCAACGTCCATAGTCTCTTGCTCAAGACCAACGTAACCAATTCTCATAAACCTTATTACCGCAAGCCTTAGCAATGCAAAGACAATTCACCATGCGTCCACCGTAGCTTGTTTCATCACCTAGCTTATCGTTTAGCAAAGCCGCCGCATATCATCATCGCATAGTATCATCGCATCCATCGCGTAGCATTGCCGCATCCACGACCCATGCGTGTGCGTACCATCGCCGCATACATGATCAATGCGTGCACGTACCATTGTCGCATACTTGATCAATGCGTGCGCGTACCATTGCCGCATACTCGATCAATGCGTGCGCGTACCATCGCCGCATACTATATCAATGCGTAATGCTGCTGCATACCATCAACCGTATACCTTCGGCTGCATACCATCGGCCGCATACCTTCGGCCGCATACCATCGGCCGCATACCATCAGCCACATACGTGTGCGTCTCCAGCGCTTTGCGCCCATGTCCACATAATTTGAGGCTACCACATACGTTTTTCTAACTTCTCAAGACATAGGCTGCCGCATGCTTGTCCCCGCATAGCCTTTCCTCTCAGCCATACTTCAAGCTCTTTCAATACCCAAATATCCTCTCAAATGTTCATAGCGAACGCATGGCACCACACCAACACTTAGTTCAAAGCCAATGCATTGTCTAGTACTTAAGCCATTTTTGTCTTGGCTTCTAATGCATAGTTCCTTTTTGGCATTATACTTAACCAAATTTTTACTAGTTAAGGCTTATCTCAAAGCTACTTAACAAATATATTTAAATGCTTAGAATTTTCCTTCACTTCAACATAGGATTTAACTTTCACCTAGTTAACCCCTTTTATTTTCTGCTTAAGTAGGAAAAATGGAAATCTGGGTTTCACAAGTACAAAAGATACCCAAATAATTAGAACACTTTAGTGAAAGATTAATAATATATACAATATATTATTTTTAGCTCTCGCATCCCTAAGAGTTCACACTTGAGATCTATGCTCGACTTTATTTCACTTTTCCTGCAACTGCTCCATTCGGAAAGTGTTTGCATGAATCAATAGCAATGTGAATTGGGAAAGTAGTACATAGTAAGTAGGTGCAAGAAATGTGTCAACATATCCTACAGTCTTTTCCATTAGTTTGAACTGTGAGATTCCTATGTTGCGCCTGTTGTCGTTTTTAGGCAGCACTAGCTAGTCGTTTTACGGCGATCCCCTCGGAAGGTTGTAACATAGGATTCGAAACAACCCAAACTTCATAAATGAATAGGGTTTCTTAGTTTCGCTTGAACATTGTCTTCCTTTTTGAGGGAATATTCTTAGCTACTAAGTGTTATAAGTTCTTGACCGAAAACGGTAACTAAATGACTATAGGAATAAGAGTTATTCTGGATATAGTATTTGGTCAAGAATGTCTTGCTCTAGTGAAGGAGTATTCGACTGTCCCTTGGTGGCATCTATTCTAACTCACTAAAGTGTCGTTGCAAATAAATAAAGAAATACAGGTACTTTATTACTTTTGCTAAAATTGGATTTAGATGCAATTTACTCACATAATTTGTTTATGTTTCAGCATGTCAAACTCGATTATACAACTCTTAGCCTCCAATAAATTCAATGGATATAGTTACTCATATTGGAAGTCGAACATGAACACAATACGAGTAATTGATGATCTGAGATTTGTTTTAACGAAGGAACGTCCCCCTCTTCCCAATCCTAATGCAACCTAAAATTTTTGGGATATCTATGACACATGGGCCCAAATAAATGAAAAGGCCAGAGCCTATACTTTGGTAAGTATATCTGATGTGCTTACCAAAAAGCATGAAACCATGGTCACTGCAAGAGAGATCATGTAGTCGTTGTAAGGGATGTTTGGACAGCTGTCCTCATCGGTACGACACGATGCTATTAAATACGTTTATAATTCACGTACGAAGGAGGGGACTTCTGTTAGGGAACATGTCCTCCATTTCAATATAGCGGAGGCAAACAGGGTTGTCATAGACGAGAAGAGCCAAGTGAGTATGATAACGGAGTATTTACGAAGAGTTTTCTAAATTTTCGTACAAATGCTGTAATGAATAAGATAGATTACAACTTGATGACTTTTTTCAATGAACTCCAGACTTACCATTCTTTAATGAAAAATAAAGAAGGGGAGGCAAATGTTTTTTTCCCAAAGAAAATTTCAGAAGGGAGCTTCATCTAGTTTAAAACCATCTGAAAAGAAGTCTGGATCTTCGAAGGATAAAAATATCTAGATGAAGAAAAAGGGAAAAGGGAAGAAACAGTCTCCTGCCACTAAAAGCAAGACAAAAGTTGCAAAAGAAAAATGTTTCCATTACAATGTTGATGGACATTGGAAGCACATTTGCCCAAATTATCTTGCAAGAAAGATAGTTGAGAAGGTAATCAAAGTAAATTCGATTTACTTGTAATAGAAACATATTTAGTGGAAAGTTCTCACTTAACCTAGATACTGGATTCAGGTGCCGCTAACCATATTTTTTCATTCTTATAGGAAACTAGTTTCTAGAAGCAGCTATCAGGAAATGAAATGACTTTCAAGGCAGGAACAGGTAAAGTCATTTCAACAGAAGCAGTGGGAGATATCAAGTTAATTTTTGGAGATTCTTACATTTTACTTGGAAATGTATATTATGTATGTATATGAAAAGGAACTTAATCGTTGTATCTTGTTTGCTGGAACATATGTATAAAGTCACTTATGATATAAATGAAGTGTTCATTAGTTCAAAAGGTGTTCAAATGTGTATAACTAAACTTGAAAATAACTTGTACGTGTTAAAACCAACTGAGGCAAAAACCATTTTAAATATAGAGATGTTTAAAATGGTAGAAACTCAAAATAAGAAAAGAATGATTTCTCCTAACGCCTATCTCTGGCATTTAAGACTTGGTCACATAAATTTCAATAGGATTGAGAGATTGGTTAAAAATGGTCGTCTAAATTAGTTAGAAGATAGATCTTTACCTCCATGTGAATCATTTCTTGAGGGAAAAATGACCAAAAGATCTTTTTTAGGAAAAATGTCTTAGAGCTAAAGAACCTCTAAAACTTATACATTCAGACCTTTGTGGTCCGATGAATGTGAAAGCTCGGGGAGGATCTGAATATTATGTTAGTTTCATTGATGATTATTCTAGATATGGCTATGTTTACCTAATGCATCAAAAGTTTGAGACTCTTGAAAAGTTCAAAGAATGTAAGACCGAGGTTGAGAACCTATTAGGTAAAAGGATAAAAAATACTTCGATCAGATTGAGGTGGTGAGTATATGGATTTTGATGCTTGTTATTTATGAAGTGGAAATATGGATGATATGCGTTGATGGATTTGCGTTGTGCACTCAAGTTTTCCCAGCGGAATTCAAGTGTAAATTCCTCTGAGTTTCCTGGTAAGTCTAGGGTCGAACACAGGGACTTGTGAAAATAGATTGCATTGGTGATTTTTAAGAAGACTTTGCGGTAACCGGTTAAATAAATAAATTGTTGGGTTTGTTGTTTGCGTTGATGAAAAATATATAACAAATGCGGCGGATTTTGAAAAGAGTTGGTAAACAGAAAATGCGATGAATATGCGGTGAACTGGTTGAGAAGGGTTTCGGCCAACAGTCCCTAGAATGCGTTCATGCTTGCGATCATGCAACATGCATACAATAGTAAACCACCTTTCGGTGTGAATTCCACAACTTCTAAGGCTAGAATGCATGCGATATATGCGATAAGTCTACAGGGTTTACACATAAACCTCTATTTCTATATATGCAATGACAACATGACAACCACACAAATATGCGACCACACAATATCATTCCCATCTCTAGGATGCATGCGATGCAGGTTGACAAATTGAGCTTATCTCTAAGTCCCTATCTCTTATTTATGCAGTTCTAATCGAGTCCAGATTCTAACCTAACTCTCTCGAGACATTAGGTCTTTCTTTAGACTCTCTCCCAAGTAACTCTAAAGGGTATTTTGCACAACATAAAACAAGACAATCGCAAGCAAGGAACTTCCTAGGTCATATTAGCTTAGTTCTTCTCAACCCATTCGACTAGTTTAGTAATCATGTGTATTAAGAGAGTGAGCAAATGTAAAAATGGAACTTCCATTGAATAGATATGAAGATGAAGTACAAAATAACAATGCAAGTATAATAAAAAGCCTGGTAGCAATCTCTTGTTGCCAGACGTTTACACTGTTTCTACTCGTGCTCTAAAGATAATCTCGCTCTCGCGAGAGTTGGCCCACTCTCTACTCTTATGCCCCAAGGTTCTCTCTCGAGTTTCCCTGAGCGATCTCCAACGCCACCACTCTTTTTTTTGCTCTGCCTTAAAATGGAAAGGAAAACTATGGATAGAGGCGTGAACTAATCAACTGGTTAAGTCGTCAACCCCCTCTCTGAAGAATGCCCTTGGTATTTATAGAGCATCCATGGTGAAAGGCGGCTTCTCTCTCCTGGTTGTACAGATGGGATAGCTTTAATTCCTTTCTGATGCGTCGGATAATTGTTACCGATAAAGCTGAATGTACTTTGTGACCGTTATCGGCTGTGAACTTAATTTGGATTCGACTGTCATCAGCTTTCTGTCCCATCGCACTTAATTATCCTTCCATCCGGATGCGCCCACGATGTTACGCTGACCAAGTTGCGACGATCCTTCTCGGTAAATGTTTGCGAGCACGATCAACACAAAGCCTTGCAGTGAAGTTACACTCGACTGATGATTTCCTATGATCGCAATCTTACATTGCGTTAATGCATGTTCTGCACAAAAATACAAAGATCAACTGTTCTAATGCGCTGAACGCATGCGACCGCAATATTATAGAATTTATGCTTAATGAACGCAATTTAACATATATCATCAATGCAATTCAATATTGTTTAAGAATTTAGCACTATGATAATGTGCATTTCTGCCCATTATCACACCCCCAAATTTAAACAATGCTTGTCCTCAAGCATAAGCTAAAGATTCTTTTAGCAAGTCAACCACAAAGTTCTTTTCCTAGATTTCTCAAGGATGTTTCATTCAAATCCTATATACCTGAATTTCCTTAAGTCTTATTTGTCTCTTCTTAAAATATTTCTAAGACCTAGGGACTGCAAGCTTAACTTTCAAAAAGACTTTACAAATTTCGGAACATCGCATGATTTATTTCTAAAAGAAAATTTTCTACCGGGGTGTCAAATGATTTTATCCTTGCATAAAAATTTTCTTCATTGTTTATTTTTTTCTGACCTTGCGCTGATCCAAGTGCCTTGCCTTCGTTTTGGCTTGCCCCTACGTGTGTCATGCGGACATCCAACTACGAGCAATGCACTATTTCTCAGACTAAACTCATACCGATTTGGCAGTGGAGTTGCGGTCATTGATTTATGCGTTGATCTTGGTGACTTACTTTCGTTTTGGTTTGCCCCCACGTATGTCATGCGGACATCCAACTACGGGTAAGTGTCTTTCACAACTTAACTCTTATTAACAATTCCATAAATGAATCAATTACATACCAGTTCCAAGAAATTAGAGGTTATGGTAAAACTTCGTTTAAAACAATTTGGTAGAAAGCAACGTGCAACTTGAAGGACATGATCCACTGTGGATTCTTACACCGCATACCTCTCATTTGGATGGAAAAAAGGCTGTGAAGGTTTGCACCTTTCCTCACTTGAGTAGAAAGCTTTGATTTGAAGAAAGGAGGATATCCTGAGCCAAGCACAAGCAGTAACCCCCAATCCGCTCTCGCTCGCCGGTACTAACGGGGTCTCGGTTGATTTCCCTTCTTTTAGCTACTCAGATGGAGTGGGATATTTTTGGAGATTGGATGCAATTACTAATTCATGATCTGGCATGTACAGAATGAAAACTTCATTCTCGATTCTACGAGAATTTTTATGAAAGCCTTTCATTTGCTTATCTTCGATGGAAGTTTTATTTTCCCAGAATGTATCCTAATTTTTGGCCGAATTCTTCTTCTGATGATCGATTCAACCTCTGATAAAAAAGATATACCTTGGTTATATTTCATCTCTTCAACAAGTTTAGTAATGAGCATAACGGCCCTATTGTTTCGATGGAGAGAAGAACCTATGATTAGCTTTTCGAGAAATTTCCAAACGAACAATTTCAACAAAATCTTTCAATTTCTTATTTTACTATGTTCAACTCTATGTATTCCTCTATCCGTAGAGTACATTGAATGTACAAAAATGGCTATAACAGAAGACCAAAGAGACGGGCGGAAAAGGGGGGAAAGCTCTCCGTTCCTGGTTCGGTTTCCCATTGTGTTCACAGTGAAATTGTTATTCTAAAAAAATTATATATATATATTTTTTGTAGAAATAGCAAGGTTGGAAACAAATACCGCAACCCCAAATTTAAAATGCGACAATGTCCTCATTGCCAAAAGATTAAAATAAGTCATGCGATGGTCATAAAATGCATTGTAAATAGAGTTTGAAAGAAAGCTAGTAAACCCCTAAATTCGATAAATATTTCATGAGGTGACTATCTTAAGACTAAGTTGACTCTAGTATATATGAAAGAAATAAAAGCATATTTGTCATCATTGAAATCATATTTGGCAAAGAATTAGAATGCGGTAACTCACTAAATTTATCTATGTCAAATGATTGTAGTAATTAAAAAGGATGCGGTGATAAGACTTTTAAAATTAACATGCGATGTGATAGTGCAAAATTTGAAATAAAGATAAGGAAGAGTACACCCCCAAATTTTGCACTGTCGCCCGTATTTTATTGACGCATCCATCTTTGCGGCGATCTTTCTTCTTTCTTTGGATTGTGGTGATAGAGTAAGATAAGAGGCTTCTTCACGTAACATCTTCGTAATCCAGCGCCTTGATTGTTGCGAGAAAAAAAAAGAGAGGGTCAAATTATTTTAAACAAAATAAAACTCGTTATCGCATTTTAAACCATTTTTTCTTATTTTTTCTTATTTTTTAATTTTATTTTTTAAATTTTATTATTATTATTTTTTTTAGAAATAGAAATAAAGATGGTGATAGTAACATAAAGATAGATCAGGATTGAAAAGATATAGTAAAAATTCCGAGTAGTGGAGAGGAGTTGAAGAATTGATGTTTCCCAATACTTGCATCCTTGATAGATTGTGATCATTTGATAATGTAGGGACTACCTACTTCCTTCTTTATTCAAAGTTCGTTAGTTCCACGGAGTCGACTTGGCGATGTCAACCTTCTCCATGATATGCCTTTACTCGCTGCCCATTGACTTTGAATATGTTAGTTCCATCATCATTTGATAATTCAACCGCGCCATGCAGAAATACTTGTCTGATTATGAACGGTCCGGACCAACGTGACTTTTGCTTTCCCGGGAAGAGTTACAGACGTGAGTTGAAGAGCAAGAATTTTTGCCCGACTTGGAGGTTCTTACCGTATATGCGTTGGTCATGCCAGCACTTGGTGCGCTCTTTATAAATCTTCGCATTTTCATATGCGTTGTTCCTCCATTCTTCTAGCTCGACTAGTTGCATTTTTCGTGCTTCCCCTGCCTTCTTTAAATCAAAATTCAGCTTCTTTACCGCCCACTATGCCTTATACTCTCACTCTAAAGGCAAATGACACACCTTACCAAATACCAGCACATAGGGGGACATACCTATGGGTGATTTAAATGCGGTCCAGTATGCCCACAATGCATCGTTAAGCTTTGTTGCCCCAGTCTTTCCGTGGAGGCTTTACTACCTTCTTAAGTATCATCTTAATTTCTCGATTGGACACTTCAGCTTGACCATTCGTTTGCGGATGGTATGTGGTGGCCACTTTGTGGAAGATATTGTACTTGCACAGCAGCTCCTTGATATTGTGATTGACAAAGTGGGATCCTTCATCACTTATGATGGCACGAGGAGTACCAAATCGAGTGAAAATATTTTTCTTCAGGAACTGGGAGACTACCGCCGCATCACTTGCGGTGCATGCTATTGCTTCTACCCACTTAGAGATATAATCGACGGCTAATAAAATATAGTGTTTACCATTCGAAGGAGGGAATGGTCCCATGAAATCAATCCCCCATATGTCGAATAATTCCAGCTCCAAGATAGTGTTCATTGGCATTGCGTTCTTCCATGAAATGTTGCTTGTGCGTTGGCACTGATCACATTTCATTGCGTAGTCAGCCGCATCCTTGAATAATGTAGGTCAAAAGAATCCACTTTGCAAAACTTTGGCTGCGGTGCGCTGCCCTCCAAAATGCCCACCATATGGTGAGTCGTGGCATTGTGAAAATATGTGTTATTGAGCAGCATTCGGTACGCATAATCGAATAATCTGGTCTGCACCTCTCTTATATAGATTTGGCTCATCCCAATAATAATGTTTGCATTTGGGCTTGATCTTCTTCTGTTGGTGTTAGGTGTAATCTTCAGGGAATTGTTCACAAACCAAATAATTGACGATGTTCACATACCAGGGCAAATCTTCTATGTGGAATAGCTGCTCATCTGGGAATACGACACTCACCTCAGACTCGTTGCGGTCGACTTCAGGATTTTTCAGTCTAGATAAGTGGTCCGCAACTTGATTCTCTGTCCCCTTCCGATAAATTATTTCGATATCAAATTCTTGAAGGAGGAGAACTCATCTGATCAACCTCGGCTTTGTATCCTTCTTTGTCATTAAGTATTTGATCGCTGAGTGAATAGGTGGATGAGTACCTTGGTTCCCAACAGATATGCCCGAAATTTCTCTAACGCAAAAATCACAGCTATGAGTTCATTCTCTGTAATGGTATAATTTGTTTGAGCAGGGTTTAGAGTTTTACTCGCATATGCGATGGGGTGCAAAATTGTTTTTCTCTTTTGCGCTAAAGCTACCCCCATCGCATACCCACTTGCATCGCACATGATTTCAAATGGAAGTGTCCAGTCCGGCGCAGTCAAGACAGGCGCAGTAATCAGAACATTTTTTAAAACTTTGAATGCGTTGAGGCAGTTGTTGTCAAACTCAAATTTTCTGTCCGCATCTAACAATGCACTAAGTGGTCGTGCTATCTTAGAAAAGTCTTTGACGAATCGTGTGTAAAATCTAGTGTGCCTTAAGAAGCTTCGCACAACCTTTACGCTGGTTGGAGGTGGGAGTTTTTCAATTGCTTCAATCTTTGCCTTGTCCACCTCCAACCCATCCTGGGAGACCTTATGTCCCAACACTATGCCTTCTTTAACCATGAAATAGCATTTTTCCCAATTGAGCACCAGGTTCGTCTCTTCACATGTCTTCAAAATTTTCTCTAAGTTGGCTAGGCAGACTTCATAAGTGTTCCCATAAACGGAGAAGTCATCCATAAATATTTCCACTGAGTCCTCGAGATAATCTGAAAAGTTCACCATCATGCACTTTTGGAACATGTTTGGCGCATTGCAGAAGCCAAATGGCATGTGGCGAAAAGCGAATGTCCCATATGGGCAGGTGAATATGGTCTTGTCTTGATCTTCAGAAGCTATCATGATTTGATTGTATCCAACATACCCATCTAAGAAGCAGTAAAAATCATTTCCTACTAGTTGGTCCAACATTTGATCAAAAAATGGCAGAGGGAAATGATCTTTCTTTGTGGCCGCATTTAACTTGCAGTAGTCCATGCATATGCGCCATTCAGTTATGGTCCTCTGCGGTATTAATTCATTTTTCTCATTTGGGACTACCGTCATTCTGCCCTTCTTCAGCATACATTTCACGGGGCTGACCCACGTACTATCTGCAATGGGATAGATAATGCCCGTATCTAGCCATTTGATAATCTTCTTCTTGACGACCTCCTTCATCGTAAGGTTGAATCTGCGTTGATGTTCAATTGTTGCTTTGTGGTCGTCTTCAAGACGAATGTGGTGCATGCAGTATGTGGGGCTAAATCCTCTGATGTCAGCGTTCAGCCAATTGCTCGCACATGTTTTTTGAGAATGCTCATCAACGCATTCTTCTAATCTTTGTTGAGCGCAAAGGAAATGATCATTGGCAACTTCTCATTCTGCCCCAAAAATGAGTACTTCAGATGGGTTGGTAGGGTCTTCAATTCAAGTGTTGGTGGCTCCACTAAGGAAGGTTGTATTGTTTTTCTTTCTTCTGTCCGCTCTACTTCTTGCTTTACGATCATTTCTTCTTCCTTTTTGGTTTTTGTTGCGATCACATTTCAGGAAAGCGCTGGCATCCTCTTCTTCATACTCTTCATCAAACTTTTCTTCTTCAATCAAATTCAGGTCATCATCAGAATCTTGTAGATCTTCTTCATCCGGAAACTTCATGGCACGAATTATATTAAATTTGAGCTTCTGTCTGTTAATACTCAAAGTGATTTCTCCTTTATGCACATCAATTTGAGAATGACCTATTGATAGGAAAGGTCGCCCCAAAATGATAGGCACATCTTTGTCGGTCTCATAGTCTAAGATGATTAAGTCAGCTGGCAGGATAAATTTGTTAATTGTTATCAGGAAATCCTTCACCTTTCCTTCTGGATGAACCAGAGATCTGTCGACCAATTGGAGAGTCATTGATGTGGGCACAAGTTGCCCCACATTTAATTGTCTAAAAATTGACAGCGACATCAAATTTATGCTGGCCCCCAAGTCACACAGGACTTGCCCAATATAGAGTCCTCCTATGGAGCAAGGAATGGTGAAGCTCCCAGGATCGCTCATCTTCGGTGGGATAATTGATTTGGAACTTTGCGTTAATGCTACCGTGGACAATTTACCGGCGCCCCTCTTCTTAGTTACCATGTCCTTCAGAAACTTGGCATAGGCAGACATTTCCTCAATCGCTTCACTGAAAGGAATGTTAACATGTAATTTCTTTAACATAGATAAAAAGCGTTGGTACTGTACCTCTTCGTTTTTCTTCTTCCTTAGTCTCTGAAGGAAAGGGGTAACTGAACTTTCACGGTTCCCGTTTCATTAGGCTTTGAGGTCGATGCAACCTCCGGTTCTACTGCTTCTTCTTCTCTTTCTTCTTCTTGCGTTACTGCAATCTCAGGTTCAGCTGCAATGGAAGTTGTTCTACTATGCTTCTTCTTTTCTCTCTCCACAGTCTTCCCACTGTGCAATGTCACAATCTAACATTGCTCCTTACCTGATCCCTCCGGGTTACGTGGAAGTTCAGTTGAACTTGGTAGCGCGTCTTGCGGTCTACTTTTCAGCTCGTTTGCAATCTGGCCCATCTGTAATTCAAGATTGTGGATGGATGTGGCCTGACTTTGAAGCATCGTTTTATTTTTCTCTATATATTGCTTCAATAGGCTCTCCAAAGAAGAGGACTGCGTTGGTTTTTGTGAGTTACTTGCTTGATTGCTCGGTTGGTCGTTGTTGCATTGAAAGAATTCTGGTGGCCCTTCTTTTTGCGCCACAGGTTGAAAATTTTGTTATTGATTCTTCCAAGCAAAATTAGGGTGGTTTCTTCACCAGGATTATAGGTGTTTGAAAAGGGATTATTTTTTACAAAGTATACAGATTGTGGATTTTTTAGGCAATCTTCCATCGAATGCCCATCACTGCATGTCGCACACCTTGCAGTGTTCTGACTGATTGCGTTGATTTGCCCACCTTGTAGTGTTGGGCTGCTGATCGCCATTCCTTGGATCAAATTGATCATTACGGTCATTTGGTTTTGTAATGAAGTTAATAGCTACCATTGTTTTGCCGTTCTTTAGAGTCTTTGAGTCTCAAAATCTCTGGTCACTCTTCTCTTCAGTCTTCATGGTTTCTTGGGATGCGATCACAGGATATCCTTCGCCTCATCATAAGTTTTATCAAGCAGACCCCAGCGGCTGCTGCGATGGCAGCGGTCTGCGAAGCTGGATTCAAACCATGATAGAAAATCTCCATTTGAAGGGAACAATGTTAGTCGAACTTCTTCAGCAGAGATGTTTGGGAACACAAAAGTATTGCAGATTTCAATAAAACTTCGGAGGTGAGCATGCGGATCCTCGCCATACCTTCCTCCGAATTGACCTGCAGTTTGGATCATCTGCAGCATCACTGGTTTCATTTCGAATTTGCTTCTGTCGAGGGCAGGCCTCATGATTCTCGGAGAGAAATCATAGAGGTTTGGCGATGCATAGTCCCTAATGAGCCTATTGCGATCGTTTGCCAACAGAATCGGATTCGCCATGACATTATTATCATTTGGTGCTCCATTTCCAGGTTGCTCCGCCATCTTTTCTTTGTCTGATGGTGGTTGCTATTAGCGGTCTCTCAATCTTCGTCTAAAAGTCCTCTCAATCTCCAGGTCGTAATTCGCCAGAGATTGAGAGTTCTGCAAAGAAATAAAAAAAAATTACCGTTAACAAACTATTTTGCCGAAGTCTCCGGCAATGGCGCCAAAAACTTGATGCTTGTTATTTATGAAGTGGAAATATGGATGATATGAGTTGTGCACTCAAGTTTCCCTAGCGGAATTCAAGTATAAATTCCTCTAAGTTTCCTCGTAAGTCCAGGGTCGAACACAGGGACTTGTGAAAATAGATTGCGTTGGTGATTTTTATGAAGACTTTGCGGTAACCGGTTAAATAAATAAATTGTTGAGTTTGTTGTTTGCGTTGATGAAAAAAATAACAAATGCGGCGGAGTTTGAAAAGAATTGGTAAATAGGAAATGTGATGAATATGCGGTGAACGGGTTGAGAAGGGTTTTGGCTAACACTCCCTAGAATGCGTTCATGCTTGCGATCATGCAATATGTATACAATAGTAAACCACCTCTCGGTGCGAATACCATGACTTCTAAGGTTAGAACGTATGCGATATATGCGATAAGTCTACAGGGTTTACACAAAAACCTCTATTTCTATTTATGTGATAACAACATGACAACCATACAAATATGCGACCACATAATATCATTCACATATCTAGGATGCATGCGCTACAAGTTGACAAACTGAGCTTATCTCTAAGTCCCTATCTCTTTTTTATGCAGTTCTAATCTTGCTCTCTCGAGTCTAGATTCTAACCTAGCTCTCTCGAGACATTAGGTTCTTTCTTTAGACTCCCTCTTGAGTAACTCTAAAGGGTATTTCGCACAACATAAAACAAGATAATCGCAAGCAAGGAACTTCCTAAGTCATGTTAGCTTAGTTCTTCTCAACCCATTCAACTAGTTTAGCTACTCATGTGTATTAAGAGAGTGAACAGATGTAGAAATGGACTTCCATTGAATAGATATGAAGATGAAGTACAAAATAACAATGCAAGTATAATAAAGAGCCTGGTAGCAAGAGAATAAAGAGCATGGTAGCAATCTCTTGCTGCAAGGCATTTATACTGTTTCTACTTGTACTCTAAAGATAATCTCGCTCTTGCGAGAGTAGATCCGCTCTCTGCTCTTACGCCCCAAAATTCTCTCTCGAGTTGCCCTGAGCGATCTCTGGCACCACCACTCTTCTCTTGCTCCGCCTTAAAATGGAAAGGAAAACTATGGACAGAGGCGTGAACTAATCAATTGGTTAAGTCGTCAACCCCTTTTCTGAAGAATGCCCTTGGTATTTATAGAGCATCCATAGTGAAAGGCGGCTTCTCTCTCCTGGCTGTACAGATGTGACAGCTTTAATTCCTGACTGATGCGCCGGATCATTATTACTGATAAATCTGAATGTACTTTGTGACCGTTATCGGCTGTCAACTTAATTTGGATTCTACTGTCATCAGCTTTTTATTCCATCGCTCTTAATTATCCTTTCACCCAGATGCGCCCACCATGTTGCGCTGACCAAGTTGCGGTGATCCTTCTTGGGCGAATGTTTGCGAGCATGATCAACGCAAAGCCTTGCGGTGAAGTTGCACTCGACCGATGATTTCCTATGATCGCAATCTTGCATTGCGTTAATGCATATTCTGCACAAAAATACAAAGATCAACTGTTCTAATGCACTGAACGCATGCTACCGCAATATTATTGAATTTATGCTTAATGGATGCAATTTAACATATTTCATCAATGCAATTCAACATTGTTTAAGAATTTAGCACTATGATAATGTGCATTTCTGCCCGTTATCTGATTTACAATTCTAAAAATATTTAGTAGAACATGGAGTTCAATTCCAACTCACAACACATGGTACACCACAGCAAAATGGTGTAGCAGAAAGGAGAAATCGAACCTTGTTAGACATGGTTCATTCAATGATGAGTTATACCTAGTTACCTCAGTGTTTTTGGGGGTATACAATACAAGTGTTGTACATATATTGAACATGGTTCCCTAAAAAATTGTTTTAGAAACACCATATGTGCTATGGAGAGGACGTAAAGGGGGATGCCCAACACACATGTTGGTGCAAAATCCTAAGAAGTAGGAACGACGTTAAAACATATGCCTATTTGTAGGATACCCTAAAGAAACAAAATGTGGGCTATTTTATGATCCTCAAGAAGATAAGGTATTCGTATCGACAAATGCTACATTGTTAGAACAAGATCACATAAGAAATATCAACCTTGCAGTAAACTAGTATTAGATGAAATGTCAAAAAAATATACAGATAAATCAACAAAAGTTGTTGATCAAGCTGGTCCTTCAACAAGAGTTATTGCTCCATCACATCCTTCTCATGAGATAAGTATGCCTCGACGTAGTGGGAGGATTGTTCAACAGCCTGACCGCTATATGGGTTTATTAGAAACTCATGTCATCATACCTAATGACAACTTAGAGGATCCATTGACCTTTAAACATGCAATGGAAGATGTAGATAGAGGTTGATGGACTGAAGCCATGAACCTAAAAATGGAGTCAATGTACTTCAATTATGTCTGGGAACTTGTAAATCAACCAGATGGTGTAAATGAAGGAATCCGCATGAGGAGAACCTTGAGTGGAAGCAGATCAACTAAATTCCATTAATTATTTAATACAAAGTTTACAGTAAACAGACAATAAGATATGCATTTAAAACTACATTACACCATGCTTTTCAAGAAAAAGTTTCAAGAAACATCACCTTTGTAGAACCTTTTCTTCACGATTTTCCTCGTATGAATCACGAACAACTTAAAGACCTTCTTCAAGATTAAACTTGAATCAAAACCCGAATACTACCACAATGATACCTTGGTATTCTCAGGGTGAGGACCCAGGAGTGGTGGGCTCTTACTATTTTGGCTAAAAGGGAAAGTTTAAGGTGAAGGAGGAAGAAAATTGAGAATTCTCTCATATAACTCAAAGACCATAGAACACTTCTGTAAAAAATCTCAATCGTTCAACATCAATCGTAAGAGAGAAGAAAAAAAATGATTTTCTTTTATTCTCCTTGCCATAAAGAATAACTACCCCAACTAAAGTGGGTGGAGAGAAAAGATGGAGAAGGGAGTTATAACTCCCTTCCTTATTATTCAAATAATAATAATATAATATAAAAATAAATATGATAACTAACTTATTATATATATATATATATATTAAATTATATGTTATATCAAATGTACATATAACTATAGTTTTAATATTGTATCACATTTACACATAAACTATAGTTTCTTTTTCTATTATATATACATTTAATAATAATAAATTCCGATTTAATTATTAAATTTAACAACTATGAATCTAATTCATAGAAACTATATTTGAATCTATTCAAACTATTTATTTCTCCATTAAGCTATAATGTATCAAATCATTATGATCATTTTATATCAACAATAATAATTGAATCAATTTAATTATAATATATATAATTAGATCCTTCTATTAATTTAAACAATTCAAATTAATCCAAAAACTAATTCTTAACAAATCCTATTGAATACTAAGGGGACCTCATGGACCTGTAGTTATGAAGCTCCAACGGTACATTAATAATTAATTAAACTCTTTAATTACATTATTCACCATCCGTTAACTTTCGGCGCACTCCATTAAAGACCGAAAACTGCACCATTTGCAATATAGATATATTTTGTGTCCATTGATATAACCAATCAATAGTACGATGGCCCTTCACAAATTGCTCGTAAGTACGACTTGGCTAAATTATCGTTTTGCCCCTATAGTTACATTTAACTCTTTAAGTACTATTGATCCCCTCCAATGAGCAATAGATCATAGTCCTACTATGACTAAACCCTCTCGAGCCAGGAGAGGGTAATGGCGCCTACAGCTTGGTTAGACTCGAAATCAACCCTTAAAGGAGCAATTTATCTACTTACCCCTACTTCGGGGAAGGAGTGAATTCTATCTTGTGTAGTTTTGTTCTCAACTCCCCAATCAGACGAATCCCTAACATGGTAGGCTTGTTGAGTCGGTGATCTGGCCACTCTCACCCATTCAAATCAAAGGACCGCCCTCATAGGTAGGAGTTCAAAACTCACTCAGGATTCGGGTCATGTTGCCTATGGTCATCTTGGTGAAATGTAAGTCTTTATTTCAAACGGTATTATATAATGAGACTGAACATTTCGTGGTCCAGTCTTATAAAAACTCCTTTGTATAGGATATCCCTACTCATATGTCTAATACATGACTGATCAATATCAGATCATATGTAGCACTTTACAACAATTGTCACACCTACAAATTGGGCCATACTCATACTGTCACAAGGATAAGGTACCCAACCTTATCCATCTACTACAAACCATTTAGGTTATCACTTAAACATGATCCACCTGTATGTCTCCACATACATGTTTAAGTTACAAAAATAACCTTGGATGTTATTTTATTGGTTTGTGGTTAATGCAACTAAAATATCACATATTTTATGGACAATGAATAAAATATCACATATTTTATTAAATACAAAATGAGTTTGTTCATACAACAATGATTACAAACTATAGAACCCTATGAGATTTAAGGCATCAACTGAAACAGTAAAACCTATTGTTGCAGGTGAATCTACAAGATAAAACGAGACCAAAGTGGTAAGGTGCAAACCTATAAAGCCAGAATCATGGCAAAAAGTTTTACCCGAAGAGAGAGGGTAGACTATCAAGAAACCTTCTCTCTTGTTGCCATGATTAAATCGATTAGAATAATTTTATCGATTGCTGCTTACTATGATTATGAAATTTGGCAAATGGATGTCAAAACAGCCTTTTCGAATGGTTATCTTGACAAAAAATTTACTTGTCTCTACTAGAAGGGTTTATTGAACATAGTCAGGAGAAAAACGTTTGCAAGCTTAATAGATCCATTTATGGATTGAAATAGGCATATCGATCTTGGAATATAAGGTTTGACACTGCGATCAAATCTTATGGCTTTGAATAGAATGTTGACGAACCTTGTGTTCACAAGAAGATAGTCAATAAGATTGTAGCTTTCTTGGTCCTTTATGTTGATGATATCCTGCTCATTGGGAATGAGACAAGGTTTCTTGCTCACATAAAGAGATGACTAGCATCACAATTTCAAATGAAAGATTTGGGAGAGGCCCAATATGTTCTTGAAATCCAAATTGTTCGAAATCGGAAGAATATAACGCTAGCATAATCTCAAGCATCTTATATTGACAAGATGTTGTCAAGATATAACATGCAAAATTCCAAAAAGGGTATATTATCTTTTAGACACGGAATTCATTTGTCTAAGGAACAGTGTCCTAAGACACCTCAAGAAGTTGAGGAAATGAAAAGAATTCCTTATGCATTAGTAGTTGGAAGCTTAATGTACGCTATGTTATGTACACGTTCCGACATATGCTTTGTAGTTGAAATTGTCAGCAGGTTTCAGTCCAACCCTAGACATAACAGTTGGACTGTTGTTAAGAACATCCTCAAGTATCTTTGGAGAACGAGGGACTATATGCTCGTGTATGGTCCTAAGGATTTGACTGTTACGAAATACATTGATTCTGATTTTTAGACTGATGTAGATTCTAGGAAATCTACTTCAGGATCAGTATTCACTCTTAACAGAAAAGAAATAGTGTGGAGAAACATAAAACATAGTTGTATTACTGAGTCCACGATGGAGGCTAAACATGTAGGTGCATGTGAAGCAGCTAAAGAGGCAGTATGGCTTAGAAAGTTTTTGATGGATTTAGAAGTGGTTCCAAATATGCATCTGCCGATCAATCTGTATTGTGATAACAGTGGAGCAGTTGCTAACTCAAAGGAACCAAGGAGCCATAAACGTGGAAAACACTCAAAGGAACCTTTTCATGTCTGAAACAACATAAAAAACTTCGTTCATCAGAATCTCCATCTCCATCAGTTTTTCCACTCCGAGTAGCTCTCCTTTCAGTACTTTTCATACCCTAATCTCTTCTTTACTCCACTCCTTTGCTTCTTCCATCGCTTCCTCATCATTCTCAAGCTTTTTGGAATCATAACCATCCTCGTGTCCTTTAGGTTTCTTGGCGGCGATCTCGCCCTAGAATATTGACGACGGCGACGAGTGGATGAAAGAGGTAAGAGGCAATTGGAGACCTTATTCGTCATTATCCCTTTCTTCTTTTTCTTGAAAGTGGTACCTCGAGAAGAAAATGAAGAAGAAGAATGCAAAAGTAATGGGTTTGAAACGAGGAAAAAGAGAAAATGGAAAAATGGGTTTGAAGGAGAATGGAAAAAAAAAAAGAAAAAGAGTGAGAGAAGCAACAATAATATATGAAAAAACGTAACTTTAATTTAGGCAGCAACTTAAAATCGAGAGATAACAAAGAACACACATTTTTGTTTCAAACTTTCCTAGCATTTTCAATAAAATGCTATAAAAAAAGCTATTGAAAATGTTTTTTTTTTTTTTTTTTGTAGTGAGTATATTTGAAAAAGTGTTTTTTGGATGAGAAAAAAAATGTAAGATAGGAAAAAACTTGTTCCTTTTTAAAAATGTAAACTTGTTATAAAATTGNTTATAAAATTGAGGAGCACAACGGGAATATGAATATGAAAAAATATAATATAATAATATTTGTATATAATAATAATAATAAATAAATAAAAACCAAAATTATAAAATTGGACAATGGGAAATTTTAGTGGAATTTGTTGTGGATTTCTCACCAATGGGTATATCATTTTAAGATCCATCAATGGCCGCTATTTATAGGCAAAGTGGCAAGTAGGATGTGGACTTACATGGAACCAAGCATGAATTACTACAAGACACATGGACAACATGAATGGTGACACATGACCTTTGGGACACTAAGCAATGTACATTTATTTTTCCTTATAATTGTTAGATTTTTAAAGGATGTACATTTTCTATGTTAATTTTTCTAAAATTATGTTGATTATTTGCTTTAAATGCTAATTTTGTAGGTAAAATGGTCCCCGAGGCGCTTAGGAGCCACTAAGAGAAAATTGTACCAAAAGGATAAAAAATGACCAAGAAATTCAACAAATTGAAGAGAATCGAGTAATTACCAAAATGCCATCGAGTATCATTGAGTAAAAGGCCATCGAGTATCATTGAGTAATTGTCAGTGAATGCTATCGAGTAATCAAGCATCGAGTAATTGAGTAAATTTTCATAGAGTAAATTGTCATCGAGTAAATACGCAGAATGCCATTGAATATAATCAACCATCGAGTAATTGAGCATCGGATATTTACTAGAATACTATCGAGTATAATCGAGTAAGGCTGTCGAGTCATCGAGTAATTATTAAAAAGGTCATCGAGTAAATGCTATTGAGTAATTGAGCATTGTGTATTGAGTAAAGAACCATCGAGCATTGAGTATCGAGTTAAAGATAGAACACTTGCTTTTTGCTGTAGAAACTCGATGCGTTGTAACGCTCCTCACAATGTTGTAACGCTCCATATTTTAACGCGATTCATCCTTGGCGCCTTCTGCAAGTAAGCGTCAGCGCAGTGTTGCAACGTTAGCCCAACGCTTCTTAGTATTTCTACGATTTTGCATTACAACACTGGCCTTGGCATCATGATGCTATCCCTGCAACTATAAATAGTTACCTTTCATTTTTGCTAAAAGGAGGGAAGCACAATTTCAATGGAGGCTGGAATTTCTTTCTATATCAATTAGTCTCTATGGTAATTTTGTTTCCTACCTAGGTTAGATTTTGATTTCTTTTTGATTCGTAATCAATAACTTGTAATTTTTTATGAATTTGTCTATAGATTTATGAAGTAATTGAATCTTGTTTCTATTTCAAGAGTTCTTGCAAATTCTTTTGAGTTTTCTACTTTTCTTTATCATGAGCAATCTAAATTGGAGCATTTTTTAATCTGTTTTTAATTCTTGAAGCATGTTGAATGATCTATATCTTGAGCATGTTTAGCCTAGGTGCTTGGTTTTGTCACATTCACTCATAATTGAATACATTGCTTTTAGTGTGTTCGATAGAATGTCTAGCCAAGATCTCCAATAAGCAGTAGTAATTGTATGTTGAATGGCTGACTAACCTAGGACGCACTAATTATTAGATTTGGAGAAAATTTGATTAATCGAGTAAGCTATCTTAACAATTAATCAACACAATTGAATCCTAGAACTTAATGCACATGTTTTCTCATTTGTATGACTGCTAAGAAACCCTATAGAGATAGAAACATGTAGATAGATTAGGGTTAGAGCTATCCTACTTTAATCGTTGATTAGGATGCTTTCTTGACTAGATTATGCTAGTTGTCCACCTTTGTAGAGACTGGTTTAATCTAGATTAAGCAAGTAGTTGCGTGCTTAATCCTGTGAATTAAATTTGTAAAATTCAATGATAAGAATTGAAATGAACGTCTAACTTGAATTATAAGCAAGATTGTTCTAAACTTGGTTACAACTATCCTTTATCTTTTTATTTTTAGCATGTTTCTTGTCTTAACCAAAAACCCCTATTTTATAGCTTTCATAGTTAAGCTTGGTTAAAGAAAGGATTAAATAACATTTCCTTGTGGATCGACCTCTTACTTTCACTTTAACTATGAGTTAGTTAGATTGTTGTTCGAACTTTATAAATATTGTTTGTTTCAGGTTTGGTAGAACTAATGACACATACTTAGCTCTGGACAATAATATTCATTATACTTTCCCTTAGATGCCCATATATATATATAAAATATGTCTCGTTAAAACTTTACTAGGAAAAACCCAATGGGAAAAAACCCTAGTGAAGGAAAAAGAGTACATATTTCATATAATATATACTCATAAAAGAATACAATATATTTACTCCCCCTCATGAAAACATCACTTAAGATCTCTTAGTCACCGCATTCCAATGTTGTGCACCAATTTTTCAAAAGTTGCAGTTGGTATTGCCTTTGTAAATAAGTCTGTCAGATTATCCTTTGAACAAATTTGTTATACAGTGATGTCGCTATTTTCTTCAAGATCGTGAGTGTAGAAAAGCTTCAATGAAATATGTTTTATTCTATCTCCTTTAATATATCCTCCTTTCATTTGGGCTATGCAAGCTGTTGTCTTCGTATAATAATGTTGGAAGATTTTTATTAGAAGACAGCCACGTTATACGAATATGTTGAGTCATTGGCCTTTGCCATACACATTCTCGACGAGCCTCGTGAATTGCAAGAGTTTCAGCATGATTTGAGAAAGTGGCCGTTATAGCCTTTTTGTTCGATCGCCATGATATAGCAGTTCCTCCACATGTGAATAAATAACCTGTTTGAGACCTAGCTTTGTGTGGATTAGATAAATATCCAGAATCTGCATAACCAACTAGATCAAACTTTGATTTACTTGAATAAAACAAACCCGTATCATTGTTCTTCGCAGATAACGGATTAAATGCTTCCGTTCCAATATCTTTTTGTAAGAGAATAACTATATCTAGCTAATAAATTTACTGAAAATGCATTATCTGCTCTTGTATTATTAGCAAGATATATAAGGGCACCAATTGCACTAAGATATGGTACTTTAGGACCAAGAAGTTCTTCATTATCTTCTCGAGGTCGAAATATATCTTTCTTTATATTCAATGAATGGACTTCCATTAGCATATTTAATGGATGTGCTTTGTCCATATCAAATATTTTCAAAATTTTTCCTGTATAAGTTGACTGATGGATAAATATTTCATTTGCTAAATGCTCAATTTGCAAATCTAGGAAAAATTTTGTTTTTCCGAGATCTTTCATCTCAATTTTTTTTAAAGATATTCTATTGCTTTTGAGAGGAGTTCCAATTATATTTAAGTCATCAACATATACAGTTACAATAGCAAATCCTGATTGTGATTTCTTTATAAAAGCACACGGACATATTGGATTATTTTGATATCCTTCTTTCAATAAATATCCACTCAGTCGATTGTACCACATTCGTCCTGATTGTTTCAATCTATATATTGATCTTTGTAACTTTATTGAATACCATTCTCGGGAATTTGATGTATATGTTTCAGGTATCTTAAATCCTTATGGGATTCTCATATAAATATCATTATCAAGAGATCCATATTAATATGCTGTGACTACATCCATAAGATGCATACTCAGACTTCTATACACAGTCAAACCAATTAAATATCTTAATGTAATTGCATCCACCACCGGAGAATACGTTTCCTCAAAATCAATACCAGGTTTTTGTGAAAAACCTTGTGCAACTAGTCTTTTATATCTTATAACCTCATTATTTTCATTTCTTTTCTTCACAAATAATCATTTGTATCCGATAGGTTTAACACCTTCTGGTGTTCGAACTATTGGTCTAAAAATCTGATGTTTTGAAAGTGTGTTTAATTCTGCCTCGATTACTTCTTTCCACTGAAGCCAATCTTTTCTATGTCGACATTCTTCAACAGATTTTGGTTCAGGATCCTCATTTTCAGAAATAATATCAAGAGCAACATTATACACAAAAAATTTACCAATAATTACATTAGTTTGATTCCATCTTTTTCCTGTCATGACATAGTTCATTAAAATTTCATTAATATCTTTAGGTATTTCACCTTCCTCACTAGTCATGTTGAGGATTTCTTTATGGATATTTACATCCTTAACCAAGTTTTTTTTCACTGTTAATTATTTTTTGTTTTCGAGGATTTTTATCTTTTGGAACCCATTGGACTACCATGCTTCTGGCGTGTTCCAAACTCATTAGTGACAACTTATTGTGTTGAGATATCAATTTTTGATGGAACATTTGCAGCTAGTATATGTGACTTAGTTACTTTCTTTGTATCTATAAATGCATCTAGTATTGATTTGTTATATTTTGCAAATGAATTATTTTCTGAACTTCAAGATCACATTGATCTGTACGGGGATCTAAATGAGACAATAATGATGCATTTTATACAATTTCTTTTTCCAACTTTTTAATTCCTCCCGCTAATGTTGAAAATTTTGTTTCATTAAAATGACAAATACATCACCCATCAGGGGCTAAAGATATTTAATAATTGATAGAGAATCATAACCAATATATATTCCTAACCTCCTTTGAGGACTCATCTTAGTGCGTTGTGATGGAGCAATTGGAACATATACTGCACATCTAAAAATTCTCAAATGGGAAATATTTGGCTCATGACTATAAGCTAATTGTAATGGCGAGTACTTATGATAAGCTACTGGCCTAATGCGTACAAGTAACACTGTATGCAAAATAGCATGTCCCCATACAGATGAAGGAAGCTTAGCTCTCATAAGTAATGGTCTTGCAATTAATTGCCAACATTTTATGAATGATTATGCTAAACCATTTTATGTATGAACATGAGCTACAGGATGTTCAATACTTATCCCAATTGACATACAACAATTATCAAAAGCTTGGGATGTAAATTCACCAGCATTATCAAGACGAAAGGTCTTAATTGTATAATTAGGAAATTATGCTCTTTACTTAATTATTTGAGCAAGTAATCTTGCAAATGCAAGATTTCGACTTGATAATAAGCACATGTGTGACCATTTGCTGGGTGCATCTATTAATACCATAAAATATCTAAATGGTCCACTTGGTGGGTTAATGTATCCACATATAACACCATGGATTCGTTCTAAAAATGTAGGTGATTCAATTCCCACTTTAGCTAGTGATAGTCTAATTATCAATTTTCCTTGAGATCAAGCATCACATGATAATTCATTAGATTGAAGAATCTTTTGGTTCTTCAATGGGTGTCAATTTGAATTTTTAATAATTCTCCTCATCATTATAGATTTTGGATGATCCAATCGGTCATTCCAAATTGTAAATATGTCTGGATTCATGAACTTCAGGTTCATTGTTGCATATGTTTCAATTACTCGTATATGAGTTTAATACAATCCAGAAGATAAAGTAGGCAACTCTCCAATATACGTTTTTCATTTGAGACAATAGATATGCTATATAGATATTCCACATTATTCTTACTATCGATCTCAATATGATAACCATTGCAACGTATATCTTTAAAACTTAGAAGATTTCTCTTTGGTTCTAGATGCATTGTGAATTGTAAATTTTGTTCCTATACGCAAAATAATATTTTCTTTTCCAAAACCTTCAATCAAGTTTGTAGAACTTGTTATTGTATTTACTTTTGCTTTCAGCATTATCAATTTGGAAAAGTATTTTTTTTATTTGTAAGTATTGTATGTGTAGTTGCACTTTCTGCCAGACATAGATCTTCTTTGCTCCTTTCTGAAATACCCAACATATGAAAATAATCCATGTTTCATCATTAAAAGAAAATAATTATAATAAGAAAAACAACACTTAAAATATACAAAATTTACTAAAAAAAACATGAAGATAGATAAAAGAAAACAACAACATTAAGTCTAGATATTCTCAAAGTCAAAAGAAACACTTGATATGCCACCAACTATGCTTATCTTCTCTTCAGGAGATTGAAAGAAGTCCACCACATCCAAATTTGTTGTGTGGAATGGGTTAAATATGTCATTATCCTGGTATGCAAAATTTGCTTCCACAATTTTTTCTCTGACCATTGCGCAGTCATTCCAAATTAGAAACATTTATTTTCAACACTCATTGAACTTTTATTTTGTGGAACTTTTCCTTTGTGATCATCATTTTTGTGGTTCTTTTGAAATTTAAATGGTTAGAACGACCACTACGAAAATAATAATTATTTCTTCCTCTGCCACGGTCACGAACTCAACTGCGACCACGACCTCAACCACGATTATTATTAAAATTCACAACATTCACTTCAGGGAATGGTGTTGTTCCGGTTGGTCAAGATTCATGGTTTTTCATAAATAACTCGTTATTTTGTCTGGCCACGAGAAGACAGAAAATTAATTCAGAATACTATTTAAAACCTTTCTCTCGATATTGCTTCTATAGGAGCATATTTGAGACATGAAATGTAGAAAATGTCTTCTCTAACATATCAGCATCAATAATTTTCTCTCCGCATAACAACAATTTTGAACTGATTTTAAATAATGCGAAGTTATAACCACTTACTGATTTGAAATCTTGTAGCCTCAAGTGCATCCATTCATAATGAGCTTTAGGAAGATAACTGTTTTTTTTTATGATCATACCTCTCTTTCAAATTTTTCCATAAGATACGAGGATCTTTTATTGTAAGATACTTCATTTTTAATCCCTAACGGAGATGATGATGAAGGAAAATCGTAGCTTTTGCTTTGTCCTGACTGGATGTCGTATTTTCTTCTGTAATTTTTTCTCCCAAGTTTATAGCATTTAGGTAAATTTCGGCATCGAGCACCCATGACAAATAATTAATTCCATTAATGTCAAGGGCTGTGAATTCTAATTTTCTAAGGTTTGTCATGACAACACTATCACAAAATATTATATTTATATTAGCAATTTAATATGTACTAAATATGCAAAATAACATTTAATTTATTAATTATAACGAAGAGGAAAAAATCAACATAGCTTTAGACCTACCTTTAGCGGAGACAACAAGGAGCTCGTGCTGATAACGTGTTATGAAATTGAGGAGCACAACGGGAATACAGATATGGAAAAATATAATATAATAATATTTTATATAATAATAACAAATAAATAAAAACTAAAATTATAAAATTGGACAATGGAAAATTTAGTGGAATTTGGTGTGCATTTCTCACCGATGAGTATATCATTTTAAGATCCACCAAAGACAACTATTTATAGGTAAAGTGGCCAAACATGAATTACTACAAGACACATGGACAACATGAATGGTGACACATGACCTTTGGGACACTAAGCAATGAACATCTATTTTTTATATAATATTCATAATAAAACTGAATAAATATATGTTTAACTAAAATTGAATTTTAAAGTAAAAATTTGTACACTACAAGAATTCTGGGCTTTAACGTCGATTGACAACCGACATTAAAGATAGTGTTATTAAAACCCTTTAATGTTTGTTGTTTTTAATGTCGGTTTTAAACTGATATTGAAGAGGGTGTACAATGTCGATTGTGTTTGTGTGTAAATTTTCTCTCACAACTCTCTCTCACATTTGAGAGAGCAAATATCTTGACCTTTCCCTCCAATTCTCTGTAGCTAGTCTTGATTGAAAACTTAATGGCAAATCTTATATTTTTCAAGTTCTCAATCACACGTCTTCTTAATTTGTAAAGTTGAGTAAATGAAAACTTGTATTTATCTATTGGCAATCGAAATAGTTGCAATACCTAGTCATCTACCTCATACGTGGTATAGTTGCAATACCTTCTATAGTGGATTTATTGGAATATAAATATATTTATTCCACTCAATTCAAGACTAGTTAAATTCTTTGCTAGGCATAATTGCCCCAATGCCAAGCAAATATCTTATCTACAGGATAATTAAGGTTCCATTTCGTACTTATTTGTAATATTTTGTTTTTAAAAATTTAGTCTATAGACATTATTTCCACCACCAAATTTCTTCTTTCGTTATCTATTTTTTACTAATAGTTTAAAAAAATAATGCCAAAATTTGAAAAGTAAAAAAGGTAGATTTTAAAAGCTTGTTTTTGTTTTTGAAATTTGTCTAAAAATTCAACCATCGTACATAAGAAAGATGCAAATGGTTATAAAAAATGGAGAGAAAATAGGTTTAATTTTCAAAAACAAAATGGTTACTATACGAGGCTTAAAATATTCATCAGATTATATCACTTTACTAAAGAAATACATTGTACACTACAAAATATTAATACGTACTATGATATTTTGTACACCAAAAGGCTCATAGAAATTTATTGTATACCTTTAATTTGTTGTATATACCTTGTACATATGCAACAAACAAAGAAATAAAAAAAAAAAAAAAATTTCTAAGTAATTGGTACCCCTCATATATAACTTGTAACTGACCCTAAACAAGCTTTAATATGAAATTTGCATAGCTTTAATATTAAAACTTCTACGGGATCTTCATCATAATGTTAATCCTCCACATCCTTCAAAATCTTCAAATGTTGTTATAGAGACCACGAGAAACAAAGTGATCTCAGCTAGAAGGTCTCAAAAATCTTCCTCCATCAAAACCAGAATCCTTCATCCATGTCTACCCCACCGTCATACGATCCAATTTCACAATCCCCATATTGGATCTATAATCAACGACTCAAAACTCCCAATCTCGCTCAATCATAATCGACCAAATTTGAGACACTATATGGCAATTAAAAAATTTAGATATATTTTTCACTTAAATATTAAAAAATACATTTTTCTTTCAAATCAAGTCCCTCGTTTTAGGTTTGGTGTGCGATTGTTGTAGTTTTTAAAATAATTCCTGATAACTGTACTCCTAAAAAGATCAGGGTGAAATAAAGTAAATTAGTGTGGTAAATTTAAGCTTGAAACATGAAAAAGTAACTATTAATGGTTGGTAAATAAATACTAAATTATTTTATTTTTAATTATAATAGTTAAAATAGGACTATTACTAAAATTTTATTTTATTTTATAATATATTTATATTTAAATAATTGTTTAGAATGATATTTTTTTTTTGCTCTAAATTACTTTTAAAATATTATGGAAAATAACTTTATTTGAAAAATATAATATGGTATAACTGTTTTAAACAATGGATACATTCAACTTATGAAAATCAGAAAATATAGATTTAATAAGATATGAGAAAGAAATAAATATATGAAATAAATCCTAATTTTAAAGAATAAAATTAAAATTGATTTAGAACTGTAACCTATTTTATGAAAATCAAAAGTTGGTAGAAAACTAAATTTAAAATAGGCTTGAAATAAAGTATTTTTAGATGTGATTTTAAGAAATTCAATCTGATCTGATTTACAAAACGCAAAAACAAAAACGATTAAAATTTGGGTTTAATCACTTTTATCCCTTCCACCAGTAACCCGACCATATGTTAGTTTAGATTTAAAAAATGTATTGGATATTAAGATAATTTGTTCTATATATTTTCCCTTCACCCATATGTTAGTTTAGATTTACAAATATTAATCTTTTCAACTGCAAGTTGAAATCTTTCCCTCTGTGTTGAAAACCTTGGGATCATTATATACGAATTTTAGTTCAAGATTACCTATTCGTATTTAAATGTAATAACATAGATCTTAAGATGAATTTGTACTCAACAAAAAAAAAAAAAAGTGAATTATATATATTTTTTATTAAAAAATTATTTTAAATAATAAAATTACTGAAAATATTTATAAATAATAGAAAAATATCATAATCTATCTATATCATTATAGATACATATAGTAATACGGTCTATAGACAGTGAAATTTTGTTATATTTATAAATATTTTAGTTAAAACAACCTTTTCTTAATTTTATTTAAACGTGTTTTAGTCTATTATTTTAGTAATCAAATTTCTATTTTATTTATTTATTTTTGGTTTAGCTAATTTTAGCTCACGCAAAGTTAGTTAAGTATTTTTAAATAAAAATAGCAATATTTAAACTTAGCCTGAAATCAAGCTGTCTAAAGTTGCAGCCATTAAAGTGTCCATGCAGCTTGGAAGAGGAAGGGAGAAAACAAATTAAAGGCTTCATTTTCATCCTCATCAATCAATCATCAATGGAGAGCAGCATGGCAATGAAATGGGCTTTAATGGCTTGCCTGTTGCTCAGCTCGCTCTCCATCGCCAATTCCGAACCTATTCAAGATTGCTACAGCAGGTGCGTCGTCTTATGCGCCGTCACGCCTGGCATCCCCTTCTCCGACTGCCCGTCAAGATGCCTGAAATCTTGCACGAGCCCGTCTGTCAAACTACATGGGCAACAGCAAGATCATTTCAGCTGCGAGCTCGACTGTGCAATTTCCTCGTGTACCAAATTTAGCACAAAGGAAAATCCAGGTTTGAAATCTACACTCATTTAAATTTGTTATATTATAGTAGTTAATAAATATGAAGTTTGATAAAGACTAACTCATTTCTGATAAATTGTGATATTTTTTTCTTCATATTTTTTAACGTGAAATCCTCAAAAGGAGGGAGAGAATTACTTCTTTCTTCGAAAAGTTGAAGAGGATTATGTTAAAAATAATATAAAATCCTTTTTTCTTTAATTTAATTTGCATTCTTAGCATTTTTATTTGGAAGGTTACATGTATAAAAAAAAGTTTAGACGAAAAAGTTTGTCCTTTTTTTTTTTAATTATTTTTTTAAAAATGAAAAAGTATTGCTTGGTTCAAACATTTGAGGTTAAGTTTTGTTTTGTTGATGGCAGCTGCAAAAGAAGTGGAGGGCTGTGTGAATTCTTGCTCTCAAACATGTTCCAAGGCTTGATGATCTGGATCTACTAAATGAAGCCAATGAACTTTTTATTATTATTATTATTTTTTTAATAAATACATGGTGTACGTAATATATTGTTTATTATTATAAATGAAACTATATTGGTGGAATAATTTCTTTCCATACTAAAGAAATATTGTTTTTTTTTTTAAAAAAAGTACATGGGTGGGAGAATCGAATTAATGTCCATGTTCATTTTGGCAAAGAAATATTGGGTTTAAGTGTTAGAGCAATTAAACCGACTTTATATTTAAATTTCGAATGCTATATATATATTTTAGTTGTTTAGATCATGTTTGATAACTATTTAGTTTTTTCTTACCAACATTACTTTTACCTTTTAATTTTTTTGTTTTTGTTTTGCTGACTCATTAACAATATTTTCAAAAGCTATGGCTAAATTTTGAAAATTAAGGTATAACCATTTCATTTTTAGTTTTTGAAGAGAATGTGTTTGTTTTGTCACAATTTCTTACTCATTCTAGGTAGACATTAGAGTTCTTATAAAGCCAATTTCCAAAAAAAAAAATTATAATAATAAATTGAAAACTACTTTTATGATTTTGAAAACACTCTTAAAAGACAACAAAACATAGAAAGAAAAATACAAGTTCTAAAAAACAAAAGTGAAATTGTTACCAAACGAGATGTTTAGTAATTTAGATTTTAACATTTTCCAACCATGCTCTTTTTGGTAATGAATACTAAGATCACCCTAAAACATATGCATTTAATGATTCACAATCAATTTAATGTTTGCTTTTAAAGTTTTGAATGAGACTTTTATGTCATCAAAATTGATTTTGAATGATTATTCTAAAAGTATGTTTCAGAGCGATTTTGATCCATATGAGAAAAGTTTTAGTTAAACAATTTTTAAATCACTCTCTCAAACATACCTTATGCTTACAACTATATACATATATCAACATTATTGGGAAGTCGTTAATAGTTACAGAAAATTATGAAATATATCTCAAAATACACGTCCCGTTTTTTCCTATTGATAACGTCAACGTCCATCAGCAACACCAAAATCATTTCTTCTAGGAGAACTCGGCGGTGCAGTTTCCTCATGTACCAAATTGTAAAATCTAGGTTCGAAATCTACACTCTATTTTTCGTTTCATTTTATTAGTTAATAAATATGAAGTTTCATAAGGACGAACTCATTACTTATTAAGATTGTGAATTTTTTTTTTCATATTTTTAACATGGAATCCTCAATACATAATTTAAATTTAAGAGAAAAAGCGAAGAAGAAAAGAGGGAGACAAGGACTCCTGTAATACTTATTAAGTTGAAGAGGATTATGTTAAAAATAATATTTAAATAAATTTATCTCTAATTTTCTTTCTTTAACATTTTTATTTTGAAGATCACGAGTATAAAAAAAATTTGGCGAAAAGTTTATTTATTTATTCATCTATGAAAGTTTATTGTCTTGGTTGATGCCTCTAAAAAAAGAGGTGGGGAGTTGTGTGGATTCATGCTCTCAAACATGTTCCATGGATTTATGATCTAAATGAAGCCAATGAACTACCTTTTTTTTTTCCCTTCTTTTGATGTAATATATATTGTGTTTTACCAGAAATGAAACAACATCATTGTTTGGAAATTCTTTCTATACTAAAGAAAGACTAGGTTCAAGTGTTAAGGCAAATTAGGGTAGTTTTAAATTTTTATCATAATGTTATTTTTATATATGTTTGATAATCATTTGGTTTCTTTTTTCTTTTCTTTTTTTTTTTTTTTTTTGGAAAAACAAGTCCTATAAACACTCATTCCACTTGATTTGATAATAGTTCAACTCCAAATGTAAATCATCGTAAGAAATTGAGAGAATAAATTTTATGTTCAAAAAACCAAAAATAAAAAACGAAATGGTTACTTTGGGCCCTCGGTTGTTTAGATCATGTTTCTGGTAACTATTTAGTTTATGAGAATTAAGCTTATAAACACTACTTTACGGATTGGTTTTTTGTTTTATTTTGTTGTCTATTGGGATTAGTGCCCTATATCTCGTGGATCTTGTATAAACCAAATGTTTAAATTAATAAAACAAAGAGTTATTTTATTTGTGCATAACTCAGTCCAATAAACTAAGATCCAAGGTTATTTTATGTAACTCAAACATGTATGTGGTAGACATACAGGTATATCATGTTCAAATAATAACCTAAATGATCTGTAGTTTGGGTGCCTTATCTTGATGATACTACAGATACGACCAACTTTCTAAATGTTATAAAAGTTGTAAGTGTTACAAACGATGTGACCAAATTGTTCATGTAGAGACATGCGAGTGGAGGTATCCTATATAAAGAGTTTGTATTGGACCGGACTGTGAAATGATAGTCTATCTTTATAACCCCGTTGAGTGAAGAGACTAACATTTCATAGGATGACCCTAGGTAACTCGACCTTAATCCTGAGTGAACTATGAACTCCTGTCTATGAGGGGTAGTCCTTTGATTTGTATGGATGAGAGTGGTCCGAGTCGTCGACTCAATAAGCCCACCATTTTGGGAGTTTTTCCAAGGAGTGAGCTAGAAACATAACTACACAAGATGAAATTCACTTCTTCTCATTTTTAAGGTAAGTAGATGAATTGCTCACTTAAGTGCCGATTCTGTAGGAGTTAACTATTAACGAGCGAATCAATTTAGATCTTAAATACTCTAATTTTGTTAATTAAAAGGAAATAAGCATGCATTTTCATAAACAAAGAGAACATACTACCTTTGTGGCCCAAATATCACCTTAATTATGATAAAATCTTTCTCACAATCGATTCGTAGACCACCTGGAGAGTCTTCCTTATTGGGTATGTCCTACAACTTTTTGTAAGCATTAAACATATTCTATTCACAATAAAGTTGTTGTTGAATTTTTTTTTTTTTTTTTTTTTTTTTTTTTTTTTTTTTTTTTTTTTTGCATTCTTTTATAAAATTCAATAAACAAACCCATGACTATACCATGAATACTTAAACTTTATGTAGAGACATAAAAGAGAATCAAGTTTTAGTATATAACAAAAAAAGGTCTATAAATATATGGATGAAGTTGGGTACTTTATCTTGGGGACACTATGGATGCGACCCACTTTGTATATTGATACAAACGATGTGATCCCAAAATTGTTCATGTGGAGACATGTGAGTGAGGGTATCCTATGAAAAAGATGTTTGCACAAGACCGGACCACGAAATAGTCACTTTTCATTATAACAACCGTTTACTGTTAAAACTGACTATTTCAAATTGATGATCTAAGGTAACTCGATCTTAATCCTAAACTAACTATGAACTCTTGTTTAGTCGGGATTATCCCTTTAATCTGCATAAGTGAGTGTGATTCGACATCACCGCTCAATAAGCCTCCTATTTTAGGGGTAAGATCAGATAGATAGATGGGGACATAGTCTTGCAAGAAGGAAGTAATTCCTACCCATCTTAAGGTTAGCAGATAGGTTGTTCCCCTAAGTATTGAATCCTGGTCTTTAACAAAGGGGCCCCACCCTCTCACGTCAGAGACGAATTTGGTTGGACCATAAATTGATTGTTTGATAGAGGATTAATTGAGGCTTAAGGAGCAAGATGTATTATAGGGATAAAATGGTAATTTTGACCTAGTTGTAAATACGAACAATCCGTGAAGGATCAACTTACTGATTATAGTTAAATCAAGTAAACATAAATATATCTACAGTGAGAAGAGTACAATTATTGAGCTATAATGATGTATCTCAATAGTTAACGAATATTGATTAGTTCGGTTTAAAGAGTTTAACCAATTAATCTCAATTCGTTGGAGCTCATGATTTATAGGTTCGTTAGGTCTCTCTACTAGCTCATAAAAGGATTAAACCTTATATTAGAATATTGAGTGAATTTGGAGTGTTCAAATTCGTATTAGGGTTTGGATGATTATACTCGATATAATTAACGTTTAAATGTATTAAAATTAAACATATTTGGAGAGTTCAACATATTTAAATAATGATTTAAATATTAATACATGGATAGTGATTCATGTTTAAATTAATCGTTTTAATAATTTAATATTTGATATTAATTAATTAATATTTTATTTATTTATTTAAAAATTTTGAATTTATGAAATTAAAAATAGACAATTAATTTAATATGATTAAATTATTTTAACAAATAAGTAAATAATAATAATAATTTCATTTTATTTAAATTTTGAAATGAAAAAACTGGATAGTGGGATTATCCCACTTAATCCATTAATTAACACCTAACCAATTTGTCTAATTGGAAATTGAGTGTCAATTTCACATTTAATTCATTTGCATGTTTCAATTTTACAAACATGAGTTTTATTATTCAGGAAAAGTCATGCAGTATGAAAATTCTGAAGGAAAAGATTGTGATTTTTCTCTTTCACTTCAACTCTCAAAACTCATCCCAATTCTTTTTCAGTTTGAGTTCCACCACACAATCCAAGATCTAAGATTAGTAGAGAAGACTTTTTGGAGGTCTACTACAAAGCTTGAAGGAGAATTCTATGGAGAAAGCAACGAATTTATGGAAATCATCAAAGGTATTCAACTTGAAACCCTAATGACAAAATTGTGAACTTGTATGCTTGTTACTCAAATTAATAGAATTAAAGTGTTAATGATTCTGTTTGCTTCCGTGTTATGCATGTTTACTCTATCAATTGGTATCAAGGCATGATTTAAACATTCAATTAACGTTAATTTGAGTATGGTGAGTGAATTTCATAAGTTGCATAAAATGGCTACTGATATGGTATTTTTCTAGTTTTTGGCATTAGATTCTTCTTTAATTATGTTGTAATTGTTGTAATTGGCTCTTTTTTTATGGGCCTCAATATGTGATTAAGAGTCTTTAAATTTGTTAGAGTCAACAGAGCTATAATTGGGTTGTAATTGAAGAAAGAAGCAAGACAGGTCAGCTGCAGTTTTTCAAAGATGATGCTACTGCCAGGCAGTGTTGCAACATTGCCCACAGAGCGTTGCAATGTTGTTCTTCCTTAGCTCGAGTGGTTGTAATGCTGGGATAGAGCATTGCAACGTTGTTCATCCCAGCCTAGAATATGCGCACGTGAGGAGCTGGTTCGTATGGGTCGTTCGATTTGACGGGTTCGATTGGTTGGAGGTCCAGTTCATCCATTCTTGGTCCGATTCATCACTTTTGGAGCTTTAGGGGTTCAATTCGGGTCGGTTCAAACAATTCAGAAGTGTTTTGAAGCATTTTTTAGATTATTATTGTAATAGTTAGTTAATTTGCTTGCTTAGGATGCTAAAACTAGTCCATATCATTGTGTGTTTAATTATTTATGCATGTGATGTATGTTATAATTAAATTAAGTTTTGTATGTTCATATTGTATGCCATGTAGATTTAAAATTCTACCATAGGAAAACATGTTTCATGCATTAAAAGTATGTTATAAATAGTTATAATATATAGTATGTATGATATAGGGTTTCATAAGTTTAATATAATTGTTATAGTAAAGTATCAAATGCTTGATGTATGTTATTCCATGTCTATAGTTTTATAAAGAGTTATAAAATAGACTAGACATTTAAAATCTATGAAGATAAGCAACATGCTCACTTAGGGTTGACAAATAATAACTTGTTTTAATAGTTAAAATAGGTCTTTATTTTATAAAATTTTGGTTACAAACTCAAATCTGTCTATAATCCTATCTAAGGCTAGAGGTACTTAAGTTGACGGTTTACGTAACACATGCTACTTTAGAATTATAGCCGAATTATTGAGCGTTGTTAACTTGGTTTTTTGAGCATGCGTGAGCAGTGTGAGGTAATCAAATTATTTTATTGCTTAGACATCGTAGTTTAAAATCCAAATATAATCGTTATACTTGGATAAACAACCTAGACTTAGGATGTTTTTAGCTGAAATATACCTAAGTAAAAGAATATACCCAAACAATTAGAACACTTCAGTAGGAGATTAATAATATATAAGATATATTATATTTAGCTCTCACGTCCCTAAAAGTTCACACCTGGAAATCCGTGCTCGGCTTCATGTAGCTTTTATCGCAACTGCTCCATTCGGAAAGTGTTTGCATGAGTCAATAACAGGGTGAATAAGGGTAGTAGTAAGTTGGTACAGGAAATATGTCAACATATCCTACGGTCTCTTCTATTAGTTTGAATCATGAGATTCTTATGTTACGCTTGCTATTGTTTTTAGGCTATATTAGCTAGTCGTTTTTCGTGGCTATCCCTTCGGAGGGCTGTAACATAGGTTTCAGAACAACTCAAACCTCATAAATGAATAGGGTTTTATAGTTCCATTTTGAACATTGTCATCCAAATCGGGGCATATCCATACCGTTCTATGAAGTTTGAAAATGGAGGATCACACTTACAAAAGTTGCTAATCAGTAGTAAGTTCTTGACCGAAAACGATAGCTAAATTACTATAGGAATAAAAAGTTATTCTAGAGTTAGTATTTAGTCAAGAATGTCTTGCTTCAGTGAAGGAGTATTTCACTACCCATCGATAGCATCTATTTTGACTGATTAAAGTATCGATGCAAATAAATAAAGAAATATGGGTACTTATTACTTTTGCTAAAATTAGATTTAGATGCAATTTTTCTGATAGATTTTGTTTATTTTTTAACACGTCGAACTCGATTATTCAACTTTTAGCTTCCGATAAATTCAATGGCGAGGGTTACTTGAACTGGAAATCAAACATAAATACGATACTAGTTGTTGATGACCCGAGGTTCGTTTTAACAAAGGAATGTACTCCCTTTTCCTAGTTCAAATGAAAACTGAAATGTTCGGGATGCCTATGATAGGTGGGTTAGGGCTAATGAAAAAGTTAGAGCCTACATTTTAGCAAGCATATCTGGTGTGCTTACTAAAAAGCATGAAACTATGGTCACTGCTAGAGAGATCATGGAGTCGTTACAAGGGATGTTTGGACAACCTTTTCATTAATATGACATGATGCTATAAAATACGTTTTCAATTCCCGCATGAAGGAAGGGACCTCTGTTAGGGAACACATCCTAGATATGATGGTCCATTTCAATGTAGCAGAAGCGAACGGTGCTGTCATAGACAAGAGGAGTCAAGTTAGTATGATCATGGAATCTCTTCCAAAGAGTTTCCTAACTTTTCGCACAAATGCTGTGATGAATATGATTAATTACAATTTGACAAATCTTTTAAATGAACTCCAGACTTACCAATCTTTAATGAAAAATAAAGAAGGAGAAGCAAATGTTGTTACCCAAAAGAAATTTCTAAAGGGATCTACATCAGGTACAAAACCTTCAGAAAAGAAGTCTGGTCCTTCAAAGAATAAAAAAATCCAAATGAAGAAGAAGGGAAAAGGGAAGAAGAATAAAAGAGCAAGACAAAAGTTGCAAAGGGAAAATGTTGCCACTGTAACGAGGATGGGCATTGGGAACAAAATTGCCCAAAATATCTTGCAGAAAAAGGAAGTTGGAAGGAAAACCAAGGTAAATCCGATTTTCTTGTAATAGAAACATGTTTAGTGGAAAGTTCTCATTTGACCAGGATACTGGATTCAGGTGTCGCTAATCATATGTGCACTTTCATTCAGTTTCCTGGAAGTAGCTGACGGAAAACAAGATGACTTTTAAGGTGGAACAGGTGAAGTCATTTCGGTTGAAGCAGTTAGAGATGTCAAGTTATTTTTTGGAGAATCTTACATTTTGTTAGGAAATGTGTATTATGTATATAAATTGAAAAGAAAATTAATCTCTATCTCCTATTTATTAGAACATATGTATAAAGTTATTTTTGATATAAATGACGTGTTCATTAGTTCAAGAGGTGTACAAATATGTTATGCTAAACTTGAAAATAACTTGTTTTGAGAGTCCAAGTAGGAGTTTGTTGGGTATGTCCTACAACTCGTAGTTTGTAAACATTAAATATATTATATTCACAATAATGTTGTTGTTGAAATTTTTTTGCATTCTTTTATAAAATCCAATAAACGAACTCAAAGCTATAACATGAATACTTAAATTTTATGTAGGGACATAAAAGAGGATCAAGTTTTAGTATATAGCCAAAAAGGTGTATAAATATATGGATGAGGTTGGGTACTTTATCCTGGGGACACTATGGATGCGACCCACTTTGTATATTGATACAAACGATGTGATCCCAAAATTGTTCATGTGGAGACATGCGAGTGAAGGTATCCTATGCAAAAGATGTTTGCATAAGACCGGACCACGAAATAGTCACTTTTCATTATAACAATCGTTTAATGTTAAAACTGACTGTTTCAAATTAATGATCTGAGGTAACTCGATCTTAATCTTGAGCTAACTATGAACTCTTGTTTATTCGGGATTATCTTTTAACTTGCATAGGTGAGAGTCGTTCAACATCCTCGCTCAATAAGCCTCCCATTTTAGGGGTAAGACTAGATAGATAGCTGGGGACATAGTTCTATAAGAAGGAATTCACTCCTACCCATCTTAGGGTTAGCAGATAGGTTGTTTCCTTAAGTACTGACTCCTAGTCTGCAACAAATAAGAAACTCACTCCTACCCATCTTAGAGTTAGCAGATAGGTTGTTTCCTTAAGTACTGACTTCTAGTCTTCAACAAAGGGGCCCCGCCCTCTCATGACAGAGAGGGATTTGGTTTATTTGTTGAACCATAAACCAATTTTTCAAGAGAGGATTAGTGGAGACTTAAGGAGCAAGATCTATTGCAGGGGTAAAACGGCAATTTTGCCCTAGTTTTAAATAGAAACGACTCGTGAAGGATTGACTTACTGATTATGGTTAAATCAAGTGGACAGAAATATGTCGTGAGGAGAGTGAAACAATTGAGCTATAGTGGTGTGTCTCGGTAGTTAACGAATATTGATTAGTTCAGTTTAAAGAGTTTAGCCAATTAATCTCAAATCGTTGGAGCTCATGATCTGTAGATCTATTAGGTCCCTCTATTAGCTTGTAAAAGGATTAAACCTTATATTAGAATATTGAGTTAATTTGAAATGTTCAAATTCGAATTAGGGTTTGGATAATTATATTCAATATAAATAACGTTTAAATTTATTGAAATTAAACGTATTAGGAGAGTTCAACATATTTAAATAATGATTTAAATATTAATACATGGATAGTGATTCATGTTTAAATTAGATGTTTTAATAATTTATTATTTGATATTAAATTAATTAATTACTTAAATTATTTAATTAATTAATATTTTATTTATTTATTTATTTAAAAATTTTGAATTTATATAGTTAAAAATAGATAATTAATTTAACATGATAGAATTAATTTAATTAAACAATTAAATAATATTAATTTAATATGATTGAATTAATTTAATTAATAGATAATTAGAAATGGATAGGATTTCTTAGGTCGTTTTCCAACTTTGACTTTCCAATTCAGTAGCATTGTTAAGATCGATCTCTGAGGTCTGAAAATGGAGGGTTACGCTTATGGAATGACTAAAATGTTAGTAAGTTTTGACAAAAAAATGATAGCTAAATGACTATTGGAATAAGAGTTATTCTGGAGATAGTATTTAGTAAAAAATGTCTTATTTTAATTAAGGAGTATTTGACTGCCCCTCGGTAGCACTTATTCTAACTCACTATAGTATCGTTGCAAAAATAATTAAATTTTGGGTACATTATTACTTTGTTAAAACATGATTAGGTTTAAAAGCAATTCACTGATAAAATTTGTTTATATTTTCAGAATGACGAGTTCTTTAGTACAACTATTGGCTTCTAATAAACTTACTGGGGATAACTATGCTACGTGGAAATCAAATTTGGATACAATACTGGTGATAGATGATCTACAGTTCGTTTTAACAGAGGAGCGTCCTCTCGTTCCTAGCTCAAATGCAAACTGAAATGTTTGAGATGAATACGACAGATGGATCAAGGCTAATGAGAAAGCCTGTGCCTATATTCTTGCTAGCATATCTAATGTATTGGCCAAGAAACATGAACACCTATTGAATAAACAAACACTATTAGTAGTAGATGATTTGAGCTTTGTGTTAACAGAGGAGCGTCTTCCAGTTCCCAGTTCAATGGCAACCCGAAATTTTCGGGATGTGTATGATAGGTGGGTAAGGGCAAATGAAAAAGCCCGGGCCTATATCTTGGAAGTATATCTGATGTACTTAATAAGAAACATGAGGTCATGCCCATAGCTCGTGAGATCATGGCATCATTATAGAAGTTGTTCGGACAATCGTCATCATCTATTAGACATGAAGCTATCAAATATGTGTGTGTGACATGTATGAAGGATGGGACCAACGTAAGAGAACAAGTTCTCGACATGATGGTCCATTTTAACATTGCGGAGGCTCATGGAGCTATGATAGATGAAACAAGTCAAGTGAGTATGATAATGGAGTCTCTTTCTGAGAGCTATCTACTGTTCAGGACAAATGTTGTCATGAACAAAATCACTGATAATTTAACGATGTTGTTGAATGAATTGCAAACTTATCAATCGATGATGAAACTCAAGGAAAAAGAAATAAATGTTATTTCTAAACTAAAAAAGTTTTACAAAAGGTCTAGGTCTGGTACGAAACCCGTTGATGATAAGAAAGCTGGTTCTTCTTCTTCTTCTAAGGATAAAACCGTACAGGTGAAAAAGAAAGAAAAATGGAAAAAGAAAACCGCTGCGAAGAAAAACAAAACTCCCAAGGGAAAATGTTTCCATTGTGGAGAGGTTGGGCATTGGAAGCGTAATTGCCCAAAATATTTGACTGAAAAGAAAGCAGAAAAGAATAAACTAGGTAAATATGATTTACTAGTTGTTGAAACATGTATAGTGGAAAATTCTCACATTACCTGGATATTAGATTCAGGTGCCGCAATCATGATTGTACTTTTCTACAGGAAACTAGTTCTTGGAGAAGACTTTCTGAATATGAGATAACTTTCAAGGTGGGTACAGGTAAAGTCATTTCAGCTGAAGCAGTGGGAGACGTGAAGTTGTTTTTTGGAGATTCTTTTATCCTACTCAAGAATGTGTTCTTTGTACCTAAGATGAAAAATCTGATCTCCATTTCTTGTCTTTTAGAGAATATGTACAGTGTATCTTTTGAATATAATGAAGTGTTTGTTTATAAAAGAGTGTTCATATTTGTTCTACTAGACTTACAAATAACTTATACATATTACAACCAACAGAAGCAAAATTTTTTTTTTTTTAAATATAAAGATGTTTAAAACAACTTGTGAGGTTTGGACGCATGTTGGCCGAGGCATTGGCAAGAGGCATTGCCAAAAGTTGCTCATGCGTCGAGGCTGCATGAGCGAGAGCGAGAGAACGAGATAATGAACGTAAGGCACTGGGCAGAGGATCATGTAGCTATAGGCGGCGCTAAACGATGTGAAGTGATGCGCTAGACGATAGAGCTATACGATAGGCAATAGCACTACACGATCAGTGTAACTACTAGACGATAGGTGTGGAAGCTAGACGATAGCACTAAACGATAACGCTAAACAATAAGCTTAAACACTAAATGATGCATTAGGCGTAGGTGCTGGGCGATAGATGCAAGCACTACACGATAGGTAGAGTGCTGGATGATGGGCATTGTGCGATAGACGCAAACGCTGGGCGATGGCATTACATGATGAGCGGGCGCATTAGACGATGGGCGTGATGGGTTAGACGATGGGCGTCAACGCTACACGATGGAGCTAAACGATAGGCGCATGAGTTATGCGATAGGTTATGTGTTGAATGATGAGCATTAACGAGATTGTTATCAGTGAAAGATACGCGAAAGCGAGATCGTTGAGAGCGAGAAATCACTAAACGATTGAGCAATGCGATGGGGCATAAGTACTATGCGATGGGAAGCAAGCAGTAGACAATTGGCAATAGCGAGAGGGGTGGATGAGGCACGATAGTGAGAGGGCTGAATGTTAAGTGGCAACGAGAGATTCATTAAACGATGGAGTTGTGCGATGAAGTGCAAGAGTTACACAATGGACTAAACGATGGGCCAAGTGCTTAGGCGATGGTAAGGCTTGTGTTATGCAAGGCTGGTGAGCTCACCCAGACAAATGGTGAACCAAGAAAAGGTTAAGTTTGGGTTATTAGGAATTGGACGAATAGAGTTTAATGAAAAGGAAGACTTATGCATGAGGAAGACAACTCAAGCAGGTGAGTGGCAAGGAAGAAGGTGGTGGCAAAACATGGTGCAAAAACTCCAAATTATCGGTTCCTTAGCCTATAAATACCACCATAAGGTGCTTCTTCAATTTATAACCCAAATCCTCTTTAAAGAACATTAGGAAGAGTGTTAGAGGGTAGATTTAGAAAAGACTATACATTGATCATCAAGGGCATGCGTTGGTAGAAAGACCATGCGTTGATCATGAAGTTCCAAGAGGAGGAGATGTTGTCAGATAGTGAAGTCTGGAAGCAATATCAATTTGAGATGAGGAGTTCTCCTAGACTACTCATGAGTTTTAAGTGATTTTAAAGCTAGCTGAAAGAGGTTCAGATGTTGTTTAGTGGTTCAGTGATTTTAAAGCCAGTTTTAAGTGATTTAGAAGAGACTACTCAGTTGTTGTTTATTTCCTTGACTTAAAGTTTACTGAGAGTAAAGAGGTTCAGATGTGCAGTAGGTATCACAAAAGGGTGGTATCTACGGTCCTTCACGTCTCTCCTCAGGCTTAGAAGATGCACTCGGGACGGGGTGTGACATGCCCAATATGTTCTTGGAATCCAAATTGATCGGAATCACAAGAATAGAATAATAGCATTATCTCAAGCATCTTATATTGACAAGATGTTGTCAAGGTATACCATGAAAAATTCCAAAAAGGGTATGTTACCTTTTAGACATGGAATTTATTTGTCTAAGGAACAATGTCTTAAGAAACCTCAAGAAGTTGAGAAAATGAAAAGAATTTCTTATGCATTAGCAGTTGGAAGGTTAATGTACGCTATGTTATGTACACGTCCCAGCATATGCTTTGCAGCTGGAATTATCAGCAGGTTTTAGTCCAACCCTGGACATAACAATTGGACTGTTGTTAAGAACATCCTCAAGTATCTTTGGAGAACGAGGGATTATATACTCGTGTATGGTCCTAAGGATTTGATCCTTATGAGATACATTGATTCTGATTTTCAGATTGATGTAGAATCTAGGAAATCTACTTCAGGATCAATATTCACTCTTAACAGAGGAGCAATAGTGTGGAGAAGCATAAAACAGAGTTGTATTGATACATGCCGAATATGTAGCTGCATGTGAAACAACTAAAGAAGTAATATGGCTCAGAAAATTTTTGATGGATTTAGAAGTGGTTCCAAATATGCATGTACCGATCACTCTGAATTGGGATAACAATGGAGTTGTTGCTAACTCAAATGAATGAAGGACCACAAACGTGGAAAACACATCGAGAGAAAGTACCATCTCATCAGGGAGATAGTACACAGAGGAGACGTGATAGTCATGAAAATAGCCTCTGAAGATAATCTTGCCGATCCATTTACGAAGATCCTCATGACTAAAGTGTTCGAGGGTCACTGGTCGGATTGGGACAATGAACTTCATAAATCTATGGCAAGTGGAAGAATGTGAAGGGTATATAGATGCCTTACTTTATTGTATTTACTCTTTTCTCAAATATTATATATTTGTATATATATGTAACCCACTGGAGTTTTAGTCCAAGTGGGAGATTGTTGGAAATGTTCTAAAACTCGCATTTCGTAATCATGGAAACATATTCTATTTATTAATAAAAGTATTATTGAAGAATTTATTCAATAAAAATGTTATTAAAATTGCATTATGTTATAAAATCCAATAATAAATCCATGGCTATAGTATGAATACTATGACTTTATGTAGAAAAATAAAAGAGGATCAAGTTATAGTATATAGTCAAAAAGGTCTATAAGTATATGGATGAGATTGGATACCTCATCTTGGGGACACTATGGATTCGACCTACTTTGTATACTAATACAAACCACATGATCCCAAAATCGTTCATGTGGAGACATGCATGTGGAGACATGCGAGTGGAGACATCCTATGCAAAAGAGCTTTTGAACAAGATCAGACAACGAAATAATCACTTTTCTTTATAACGACCGTTTACTGTTAAAACTGAATATTTAAATTTGATGACCTATAGTAACTCGATCTTAATCTTGAGCTAACTATGAACTTTTGTTTGCTCAGGATTATCCTTTGATATGCATAGGTGAGAGTAGTTCAACAACATTGCTCAACAAGCCTCCATTTTGGGGATATGACCGGATAGATAGCTGGCACATAGTCTTTGAGATGAAATTCACTCCTACTCATTTTAGGGTTAGTAAATAGGTTGTTTCCTTATATTCTGATTCTTGGTCTTGAACAAAGGGGTCGTGCCCCCTCATGGCCGAGAGGGACAGGGTTTATTAGTTGAACTATAAACCAATTGTTCAATAGAGGATCAGTGGGACCTTAAGGAGTAAGATATATTTACAGGGGTAAAATGGTAATTTTGACCTAGCTGTAAATTCGAACGACCTGTGAAAGATCTACTTACTGATCATAGTTAAATCAAGTGGACATAAATATATCTACAGTGAGAAGAGTGCAACCATCGAGCTATAGTGGTATGTCTCTGTGACTAACGAATATTGATTAATTTGGATTAAAGAGTTTAACCGATTAATCTCAAATTATTGGAGCTCACGATCTGTAGGTCCATAAGGTCCCTCTACTAACTCATAAAACATTACACCTTAGATTAGAATATTGAGCGAATTTGAAGTGTTCAAATTCAAAATCAGGGTTTTCAAATTCAATTTAGTGTTTGGATAATTATATTCGATATACTTAAACGTTTAAATTTATCAAAATTAAACGTAAATTAGAGAGTTTAAAATATTTAGATATTGATTACATGAATAGGGATTCACGTTTAAATAAGGTGTTTTATTAATTTAATATTTGATATTAAATTATTATTTATTTAATTAAATTTGTTTAATTAATTATTTAAATCAAATTAAATCATTTGAAATTAAGAAAATTCAATTTTGGATATTGAATTTTAGTTTTAATTTAATTTAAGTTGAAAAATTGAATTAAACTAAAAATAGAAATGCATTTAGTGGAATTATCCCATTTTTGGGTGTATTTTAGTGCATTATTCTATAATTTAATACCTAGGCCACTCATAAGTGCAATTTGAAGTGTCAAATTGCTGAATGAGTGAGTGCTTGCATGTTTGAGCTTGATAAAAGCTTTATTTTCTGAAAATATTCATTCATGCAATCTGAATTTTGAAAAGTATTCAGGAAAAACTATTTTTGCTCTCAAACCTCTCTATTTTCCACTTTAATCCAACACAATTTAGAGTTTCTACCACTCAATCTAAGGCTGAGAATAGTAGAAAAGTTCCTCTTGGTAGTCTACTAGAAATTTGGAGATCGAATTCGTGGAGTTTAGCTAGGATCAAGAGTATTTCTACAAATGTATACTCATATGAACCCTCTTTTTATGAAAACTGTTTTAAGCATGCTTTTGAACTCAAATTAAGTGTAATTAGAGTGCTTAATGATTTTGTTTGCTTCTCTTTTATGCATGTTTATCCTATCACTTGGTTGTTGCCCATGTAGACGATTTCTCCATCAATTTCCTTGTAGGTGTTGAACCATGGTCTCATAGGGGTCATATGGTAGGTGCATCTAGAGTCCAAGACACAATCATGTTTCCCAAGGGGGTTTACATGATTGGTCTTTTCTTGTGTTGAGGCTAGTGCATCAGAGTAGATAAAGGAGCCTTCTACAACGGAGGTTTCAGGCTATTTGCCTTTGGTCTCTTTCTTTTTTCCTGATTCTTTCTCTTTAGAATAAAACAATCTTTGATCTGTGGCTTGTTTTTTTTTTTTTTTTTTCTGTAAGTATAATTCCACTGCAATTTTCTGTTTAGGCTTATTCTCATCTGTATGTTGTTGTTTTCCTCCCCTTGAGTGATTTGGCTTGAAATTTCATTTCACAAACGACCCTTTACCACTAGGTTGTTCCTTCTTCACTGATTGTAATTCAAGTTCTCTTATTCTTAAGGTCGTGATGATTGCATTGATGGTTATAGTATCCTTTCCGTATTTCAAAGCATTCTTAATTTCTCTATAGGAGTCTAATAGAGAGTTTAGAAGACATAAACCTCATTTTCATCATCAATTTTCTCCTCAATGTTATTAAATCAACAACAATTTTCTTAAATTCATCAAGGTTGTCAGAAAGTGATCTTGATGAGTCCATTTTGAAAGTAAAGTACCTCTCCCTTAGGTACATCTAATTTGGAAGATCCTTAGTTGCATACAAATCTTCCGGCTTAGTCCAAATCCTGTAGGCTATATCTTGATCAAGGACTTGCCTCAAAACATTGTCACTCAGATTTAGAACCAAGGTACCGTATTGTGCCAGCACCCGATCTTCTTTCTCTTGAGCTGTGACTATACTTGGTAGAGAAGATGAATCAAGAAGGGCGTATGAGCATTCTGTTGGCCAAGAATGGCTCTGATTTTGGCGTTCCACAGGCCAAAATCACCCTTTCCATCGAATTTCTCTACTTCAAATCTTGCTACTGCCATGACTTCACTGAATCTTGATTCTTGATTCTCCAAGAACTGAAATCTTGATAGTTTTTATGCGCTTTGATACCAATTTTGTTGGGCCAATGTTTATCTTTTTAGGCCCAATTCATGGAGAAGCTCGATCTAACTTGTAGAAATGAGTTAGGTGAAAAGAAAGGTTGAGGAATGTCCACGTTATTAAGCTGAATGAAACACACATGGTGAAAAACTTAGTGTAGATAAAACATACATCTCACTTAGTTCAACGCATACCACTTTCACTGAACACGATTTTTACATGAATTCCTGTCTTCCACTTGACCTTTTGCATCTTCTTGTATGCACGCAACAAACTTAGTGTAGATAAAACTCATTTAGCATTTACTTCGTATCCTTCTATATTAACTACAACATAAACCCTGTGTTAGCTCTAATCTAAATTCGTGAGTTCGACCCTGGACTTACGAGGAACCTGAATTAGATTTATACTTGGATCCGATTTAGGAAAACTTGAACGCATAAGGAGGAGTGTCACGCATCCCTACACGCATCACTAACACATCATCAACGCATCATTCATACTCTCACTTGTACCCTATTTTTCCACTTTCCTCACATAATACACTCCTAGTTCGCATCACGAGGAACACGAACAGTAACCCTGCCACAACTGCTACATCGCTACATCCTCTCAGGGTTTCAAGGGTAACACACATCTAGCAGGTTCACATACGCCTTTTTCATGTGAAACAACGTAAAAAAACATTGTTAATCAGAATCTCTATCTCCATCAGTTTTTCCACTTCAAGTAGCTCTCCTTTCAGTACTTTTCGTGCCTTAATATCTTCTTTACTCCACTCATTTGCTTCTTCCACCGCTTCCTCATCCTTCTCCAGCATGGCGGAATCGTAACCATCCTTGTGTCCTTTAGGTTTCTTGGCGGCGAACTAGACCTAGAATATTGATGGACAATGATGAGTGGATGAAAAAGGTAAGAGGCAGTGACTTATTGAATCAGATCGAGGAAATTGGAGACCTTATTCATCATTATCCCTTTCTTCTTTTTCTTGAAAGTGGTACCTCGAGAAGAAAATGAAGAAGAAGGTAGAAGTAATGGATTTGAAACGAGGAAAAAGGGAAAATGGAAAAATGGGTTTGAAGGAGAATGGGAAATAAATGTAAAAGAGTGAGAGAAGCGGCAATAATGTGTGAAAAAACGTAACTTTAATTTAGGCAGCAACTTAAATACGAGAGGTAACAAAGAACGCACTTTTTTTTTTTTTTTTTTCCAAACTTTGGTTTTTGGATTCAAACTTTCCATAGCATTTTCAATAAAATGCTATAGCAAAAAGCTATTGAAAATGTATTTGTTGTAGTGAGTATATTTGAAAAAAGTGTTTTTTTGGATGAAAAAAAAAATGTAAGATAGGAAAAAACTTGTTCCTTTTTGAAAATGTACATTGAAAAAATTGCATGTTTAACTAAAATTGAATTTTAAAGTAAAAATTTATACAACAAATACATGTTTAACTGTACTTCTAGAAAAATCTAGGTGAAATGAAGTAAATTAATTTGGTACATTTAAACTTGAAATATGAAAAGTAGCTATTAATGGTTGGTAAATAAATACTGAATTATTTTATTTCTAATTATAATAGCTAAAATAGCCCTATTACACTTTTTTTTATTTTATAATATATTTATATTTAAATAATTGTTTAGAATGATTTTTTTTTTTTGCTCTAAATTACTTTTAAAATATTATGAAAAATAACTTTATTTAAAAAATATAATATGGTATAATTGTTTTAAACCATGGATGCATTCAACTTATGAAAATCAGAAAATATAAATTTAATAAGATATGAGAAAGAAATAAATATATGAAATAAATCTTAATTTTAAAGAATAAAATTAAAATTGATTTAGAACTGTAACCTATTTTATGAAAATCAAAAGTTGGTAGATAACTAATTTTAAAATAGGCTTGAAATAAAGTATTTTTAGATGTGATTTTAAGAAATTCAATCTGATCTGATTTACAAAACGCAAAAATAAAAACGATTAAAATTTGGGTTTAATCACTTTTATCCCTTCCAACAGCAACCCGACCATATGTTAGTTTAGATTTAAAAAATGTATTGGATATTAAGATAATTTGTTCTATATATTTTCCCCTCAACCATATGTTAGTTTAGATTTACAAATATTAATCTTTTCAACTGCAAGTTGAAATCTTTCCCTCTGTGTTGAAAACCTTGGGATCATTATATACGAATTTTAGTTCAAGATTACCTATTCGTATTTAAATGTAATAACATAGATCTTAAGATGAATTTGTACTCGACAAAAAAAAAAAAAAAAGTGAATTATATATATTTTTTATTAAAAAATTATTTTAAATAATAAAATTACTGAAAATATTTATAAATAATAGAAAAATATCATAATCTATCTATATCATTATAGATACATATAGTAATACGGTCTATAGATAGTGAAATTTTGTTATATTTATAAATATTTTAGTTAAAACAACCTTTTCTTAATTTTATTTAAACGTGTTTTAGTCTATTATTTTAGTAAACAAATTTCTATTTTATTTATTTATTTTTGGTTTAGCTAATTTTAGCTCACGCAAAGTTAGTTAAGTATTTTTAAATAAAAATAGCAATATTTAAACTTAGCCTGAAATCAAGCTGTCTAAAGTTGCAGCCATTAAAGTGTCCATGCAGCTTGGAAGAGGAAGGGAGAAAACAAATTAAAGGCTTCATTTTCATCCTCATCAATCAATCATCAATGGAGAGCAGCATGGCAATGAAATGGGCTTTAATGGCTTGCCTGTTGCTCAGCTCGCTCTCCATCGCCAATTCCGAACCTATTCAAGATTGCTACAGCTCCTGCTTCGTTGTCTGCGCCGTCACGCCCGGCATCTCCTTCTCCGACTGCCCATCGAGATGTCTGCATTCTTGCAATGGCGGATCTAGGAAGGGGGGAAGGAGGTCTCACATATGATAAGTTCTTATATATGTAACGTATAATAACATTTGAATTATTTCTTCAAGGTTGATTGATACATGCTTCAGTGGTCAGGATCAGCTCAATTCTTTGTAGTGTGCTCCCTTGACCACGGTTTGACTCCATTGCAGCCATTTATATATTTATACATTATTTTAATTCTCAATTTTATTCTCTTAATTTACCCCGATATAACTCTTCTTATCTCATTTTCTAATTTTTCAGACTTATATATTTAAATTTTAATATAATTTTGTAATTAATATTATACTATATATCAAACATTAAAAATTAAAAAGTTTAGTCTCTAAAGTTTCTAATTGATAAATCACTAAACTTCTAATTTTGTGTATCATTTGATATATATTAAAAATTAAAGAGTTTAGTCTCTAAAGTTTCTAATTGATAAATCACTAAACTTCTAATTTTGTGTATCATTTGAAAATGTTTTAACAAATCTAATTAGGTTGAAAACATATTCGAAATTTTAAAGATTTAATTGTTTTATTGGACATAAAGCTTAATTTTGTTTCTAAGTTAGTCTTAAATTTTCACTCTTTTTTTTTTTTTTTAGCAATTAAATCTTTTTAATTTGTAACTAATAGATACAATGATGTAAGAAAAATGCCCAATAATAAGATCTATAAGATACAAAGTTAAATTTTATTTAAAAATCAAAGTCTTGTTCAGTAACCATTTCATTTTTTGTTTTTGGTTTTTGAAAATTAAGTCTATTTTCTCTCTATTTATTACCATGATTTGCATCTTTTTTAAGAACAATGGTTGAATTCTTAGCCAAATTTAAAAAACAAAAACAAGTTTTTAAAAGTTTTTTCTCAAAATTTGGCTTGATTTTTTAAAATCATTAGTAAAAAGTAGATAAAAAAGAAAGAAATTGGGGGGAAAATAATGTGTATAGGTTTAATTTTTAAAAGTAAAACCAAATGGTTACCTTGAGGCAAAATGCATAATGAAAATTAATTATAAAAAACAGATATACATTACATATATACATTACATTACATATATAAAAAACTTATCATGTGTGAGGTGTTGAGATAAATACTCTATACCTTTTGGATCAATTATCCTACTCTTGTATGAATCTAATAGAATACTAAATTTTAACGTGGAAAAACCTCCTCAATGTGAGGAGTAAAAAATCACGGACCGAAATCAAAATCTTCACTATAATCAATAATGAGTTACAACGAATTCTCCCTAGTCACAACTAGAGGCATACACAAATATATTTCAAGATTAACAAATCTCGACAACTAACGATAACAAATAATGAAGAATAAGATTATACATGTCTCACTTGAAGGGCAACCAATTATCCACGATATCTGTAATAGCTCCAAATGAAATCTCCACGGTCCAAATTGAAGACCCTCGTCAAGAATACACTATCAAAATTTCAACTTAATTGGATTAGAGATCAATCTCCAAATGGTTGAAAAACGTTGCTGTACGGAAGAATTATTTTCTCTAATTTTTCTTCACTGTTTTTTAGTCTCTCGATCTGCGTAATTCTTCATAACCCGTGGCTGCTTTGGTTTAGACATAATAAAAAAAACTAAAAGCCCAATAGGGCTTTATATGGCCTTCACCAATACGTGAAATAACCCAACATGAGGCACCCTTCTCAAGAGTAAAACCAAATGGCTAGAGGCCAAATGATTGCGTAATGGAAGTTAATTTTTTTAAAAAAAAAAAAAAAGAAAAGAAAAATAGAGATGTAAATTTAGCTCTCAAATCAGCCCTCGAAAGTTCACCCTATTTAAGTCTTCACACTACAAGAGGAAGGGAGAGAAAACAAAGGCTTCAATTTCATCATCATCTATAGAGAGCAGCAATGGCAAAGAAATGGGCTTTAATAGCTTGGCTGTTGCTCAGCTCGCTCTCCACGGCCAACTCCACCTCGTTTCAAGAATGCTACGCCACCTGCTTTGTCATATGTGCCATCACGCCCGGCGTCGCCTTCTCCGACTGCCCGTTGAGATGCCTGCAAGCTTGCATCATTCCGTCTTTCCCTATCGATAACAACGACGTCCATCGGCAAGAACAAAATCAGTTCTTCTGCAAGCTCGGCTGCGCAGTTTCCTCATGTACCAAGTTTAGCACAAAGCAAAATCCAGGTTCCAAATCTACTATTCGTTTTTAGTTTTATTTTATCATCTAATAAACACAAAACTTTCCTAAAGACTAACTCATTACCTATAAAGATTGTGAATTTCTTTTTTCATATTTTTAACGAAGAATCCTCGACCCATAATTTAAAATGGAAGGATTCAAGGAAAAAAAGGAGACAAGGACTTTTGTATTAATGTTTATTGGGTAATATTTTGGTACATCCTAAGATAAGTATTATCCGAAATGTACCTAAGTATTTTTAATTGAAGTTGAAGAGCATTACGTTAAAAATAATATTTAAACAAATTTATTTCTAATTTGCTTTCTTAACATTATTATTTGGAGGACTACGAGTATATAAAAGTTTTGGCAAAAAGTTTATTTATTTATTTATCTATGAAAATTTATTGCCTTAGTTCACATGTGAAGCTTTCTTTGTTTTTGTTTTATTGATGCAGCTGAAAAAGAAGTGGGGAACTGTGTGGATTCTTGCTCTCAAACATGTTCCATGGATTGATCTGCTTCTGCTAAATGAAGGCAGTGAACTACATTTTTTTTTCCTTTTTCCCTTCTTTTGTTGAAAAAATAAGTACATAGTAGTATAAGTAATATATTGTGTTTTATTAGAAATGAAACTACATTATTGTTGGAATTTCTTTCTATACTAAAGAAAGATTTTGGGTTTAAGTGAGTTTTAAGGCAAATTAGGATAGAATGTTATATTTTAAGTCTCATTTAATAACAATTTGATTTTTTATTTTTGAAAATTAAGTCCTATGAACACTCATTCCATCCATTAGTATTTCAATTCCTGATGAAAATTATTGTAAGAAATTGAGAGATAACAAATTTAATTTTTAAAAACTAAAATAAAAAAAAAACAAAAAGATTTCTTAATGAGTTTTTAGTTTTCTAAATCATGTTCATGTTAGCTATTTAGTTTATGAGAATTAAGCTTATAAATACTATTTTACTCTTTGGATTTTTTTTTTCTTGTCGGCTCATTAGGAGTGTTTTAAAAGAACAAGTTAAAATTTAAAAACTAAAAAAAATGTAATTTCTAAAACTTGTCTTTGTGTTTTAGCATTTGGTAAAAATTAATTTAAATGTTTAGTTAGGAAAGATGAAAACCATCGTAAAGAAATTGTAAAAGAATTAAACAAACACATTTTTTAAATAGAAAAAAAAATCAAATAGTTACCATGCTGGTTTAGTTTAGTTTAGTTTTTTTTCTAAAAAATAATTTTAACTATAACGATCCAACTTTCTAAATTATACTATTAGAACATTACTACACATATACATAAACTTGAAAATAAACCTCTCGCTACTTAAGCGGAATGAATCGAAACTTTTCATTTGAGTAAAGAATTTCAACAAGTTAAAAGTTTTTTTTTTTTTAAAAAAAACATAAATCTTTGGTTTGGGTACCATAAATATGAGTTTTAAAATAAAATAAAGTAAAACAAACAAAGAACTAAATCATTTGTCTACTAAAAACTGGATCATAGAAGACATGGAAAATAAATGCAGAAGCGTCAATCTAATCCCACAATTAACCAAATTCTATCCATTTCTGAGGTTTAAAAATCTCACAAGTCTAGAGGATATTAAAAGAATTCATGTCAGATGGATTTTAAAGTTCTCTAAACAATAATGTTCTAGGATTTAAAAAGTGAAATCTTATAAAACAAACACATATTTTAAATGTCTGTCTGAAATCTCGTGGCAATATCTGTGACGGATCTTAAGTGATTTTGATCCATATGAAAAATTAAGTTTAACTTAAAATCATTCTCAAACATTTCTTATACTAGCATATATGTTTGCGACTAATTTGAAGGTACGGATTCAAACTTCTAATATTTTTTTTTTTTTTTAGCCAAGATGACATATATATCTAAATGAGCTAACTATATATCTCCAACAATTAAATCTCTTGATTTTCATTTAACAAAGAGAATTTTCCTGTTCATAGTTGACTCGAAAAAATCAAATTAGAGGGACAACATACAGGAAGATATGTTATATAATATAAATATAATATGTTATATAATATAAATATAATAAATTATTTATAGAATTTTAATTGATGGGATGATTTCATTTATTTAAATGGTCATGTGGTAACTAGAGAGGTTCACGGGTGCACATTATTATTATTATTATTATTGGAAAAGCCAGTCAGAGACAGCTTCTCAAAGTAAGCAACAACGACTTTTTTCTTTGGATCTTTGGCTGTATATAAGCCCGTGAACTTTCTTTTGACAAATGGGGATAAGACCACTGAAGCACCCTTATTTGAAATGATCTCACTTCTAACAAAGGATTAAAATTAGGGTTAACATTCAAATCACCCAAATCAAATTAAATGTTAAATCGAATCGAAATCATACTGAATCGAATTAATGTGGTTCGATTCGTTTCGTTATATTTTCAAATTGAATTATTGTTGTTTTGTTCAGTTTCAATATGAAAATCGATTTGAAACCGAATCGAACCGCTTCTTTAATAAATATATATAAAAGTTATTTCATTTTATATTATTGTTTGTAGAACAAGAACTTTTATGTTCGTAGTATTTATATTTTTGGATTTTGGAATAATTTTTAAATTTGTTGTTGAACTAGTAGTGTTATTAGTAATACCACTAACTGTGATTGTTATTATTAAGCTTTAAATATTTTAATTTAATTGTTTTTAAATTTCAAAAGTAATAGTTAAAACTATATTTTTAAATACATTGTTTCAAATTATAAAAATTTAGAAACTATGAAAAAATATAAAAAAACCGTGAGACCGAACCGAACATGCAGTTTGGTTCAATTCTAGAAAATACACTTTTTAAAATTTTTGGTTCGGTTTGATTTGAGTCTCAAACCAAACCAAACCGAACCGTGAACATCCCTAATTAAAATATTTTGAAGACTGAAATTGATAATAATATCAAATTTTCAATTTTGACAAATATGTTAATAAAATATTGATATGATGGATATATTCCTGTAAATAGATGGTAATTTTCTTATATATGTTTTATGTATAAAGATATTAAAGATATTGATTGACCAACTAATTGATTTTTTGTGTATGAGGAAGATATTAGCATTCTATAACACTCATTCAAATAACGTCATTTTACTTTTCTTATGTTAATACATTTAAAGAAAATTGGCCTTTGTCAAGAAGAAATGTTTTTCTTTTTTAATTTTGATTTTTAAATGTCTCATATTGCATTCTATTGAAATAAAGAAAGAATAATAATTTTGAGTGGTCAAAGTCATTAGAAAATGTTACTTGAATTTAGTTTGACTTTTCAAAATAAATTATCACTTCAAGATCAACCTTTTGAATTATTAATTTCTGTCTGAGATTTTTTTTTTTTTTAAAAAAATTGATTTATTAATTGAAAAACATTTATGAATACAAAAATCTTTTGCAAAATAATAAAAATAAATAAATAATTTATGAAATGAACTTTACTATTTATTTAAGAGAAATTGCAATGACTATCCAATTAAAAATAGGATTTAGTAACTATATCTTCAATTTTTGAAATTTTGCATATTTGGCAACATCTTGAAAACTAAAAACACTTTAATGATTTTATAAAGGAATCTGATTTTGAACTTTTTCAAATTCCAAAATTACCCCTCAATGGGTAGTACTACACCCACGCATCTTCACCTTCAGCATTTTCAATCCTCCATTTCCATTCCACTTGTGGTTCCCTTCTGCAATGTATACTATCTCCATTCTCTAATCCAATAATTCACTGAGCAAGTTGCCCTCCTCGATCGAATCATCGGAACATTTCTCTGTATTACTCTGTTAATCGCCATTGTAGTCTATCTAGGGTTACTTTATTTACTAATAAAAATGTTTTTTGTTTCTTCGTTTGTGGATTATCGGGCCACCAGAAACCGTTTAGACTGCTTTACTCCTTAAGGAGACGTTAAATTGTGGAATTATGGGAGAAACTCCGGCGAAAGCGCTTCAGAGGATCCTGGATTCGCCTGGTGTTCATTTAAGAAATACATAATTGCTAATTTTTCTTCAACTTCAACATTAATACCAGCTAAAGCATTGGAACTGTTCCTACAAGACCTCTGTGATCATTCTGATGCTGCGGTTGATGATAGAAAGAGGAGGTACAATTTACTTATTTTCCTACAACTATTTTTTTAAGACCCATATATAACTAAACAGCTTAATATCTGATCAGAAAACCCGTCGGTATGATGGCAATGATTTTGATGAGTTGAAGAAGAGCAAACAAGGATGATTGTGCTTTCCTTTTTTTAATTCCTTTGAGGTGATTTCGTTAGGATTTGGAGAGATTGTGGAGTGTAGGTTCATCAATAGAGGTCTAATTTGGGTTTTCTTAGTTTATACTTTGGCTAGGGATTGAGTAGCGTGCCTTAGGTTGTGATTGTTATATAATTGTCATTTGATTGCTATTTGATTGTCTTGAGATTGCTATTTGATTTTTATCTAATTTCTATCTGATTACCATCCTTGGTATTTTATAATATAAATCTGAGTTATATCAATGTGATTGCAATCTGATTCTTATTTAATTTCTATTATAGAAGTATTGTAGAGTAAACTACATTATATTGCCTCCGATTGTTAAACGTCAAGCAAAGACCTTAGAAGCAAAGAATTCCTTAAATTGTTGAATTGACAAAGCACATGAAGTGTAGGCGTTATAAGCATGTTGGTCATAATAGAAGAATATGTAAATTTACATATGTTTGAACAATCATATTGTGGACATTAAGATATATTTGTTATTTGTTTTCATGTGAGTACAACAGTGTATTATTTTAGTTGTTTTTTTGTGCATTAATAGATTGTTTTAGCAATAAATATAAGATAATAATGATGGATAACATTTATATGGTAATTAGATAATAATCAGTAGACAATCAGTTGGCAATATAAAAAACGACTAACTATGGCAATCAGATGACAAGAAGATATTCCTTGTGTAAAGTTTTGTTCTTGACTCAAATCAAATCTCAAATCACTATTGTTGTTATTGTTTTATTATTATTTTAAAACCTTCCCTTCTCTCAAATTTTAAACTAATGGATAGAAAATGGAATGTAATCAAATTACAATTAGAAACTATTAACTAAAAGACAAAAAAAGAAGATAATCAAATAATAATGGACATTGAAGAGGGTGTACAATGTTGGTTTAAAACCGACATTAAAGATAATTGATAACAGATAGAAATGCACGCCATTATAGGCCTTTTATTTAGAATTATGAGGGCTGTTAAGTAGAAGATGCAACGATTATACTTAGAATTCATGAGAAAATGAGCTTGCATCGATCGGTATTAAGAATCTCGGCTAACCCATTATTATGCGTTATTATGCGTTCAAATGTCTATCTTTATAGCTAACACAGGAAGTGGTCGCATATGCGGAAGCCAGGCTATCGCAAAGATGCCCACATGTGGGGAAGCTCTCCATCGCATAGGCGAACGCATACATCAACGCATGGATGTTGCGGCCATCGCATAGAAGTTGCAGTTGTCAAGCGAATGCGGTCATCGTAGAGAGATGTGGCTAGAGAATAATAACCATAATAGAGGGATGACTGCAAGGGTGGTGGAATGCTTTGATACTCCAGAAACCAAGCATAAAACATACCTCGAGAGTATCAAAAGGTGATGTTGGCATTTCACCTACTACGCCGTTAGCAACAGAGATTCAGAGCGGATCCATCACGTCCATCACGCCGTTAGCTGCAGAATTTCAGAGAAGGACCATTAATGCTGTCGGCGATCAAACTCTATAAATAGAAGCCGTTGAGTAGAACTTCAATTTATCCAAGGTTTTTTGCCTGAGGTTCTCTGCCTTAGGGTTGATCCTCGTGATCCAGACCAAAGCGTGAGAAGATAGTCTTGAGAGTTTTTCATCCCTTCAATCATTCCGAGTGACAACTGGAGCCTTCACTGAAGTTAGAGCACGAGAGAGTCTACTCCACCGCCCATCTATGGCACCACCGGAAGCCTTGACACACATCTGATAGAAGCAAGACATTACTTCCATCCGCCCCTTCATATCTCTTCTATCCTTGTATTGTATTACATTTTGGCTTAAGAGATTAATACATTTTGTGATCAATGCATTTCTATATTTTCCTTCAATTCCATCTCCATCTTCATTTACTTAGTATCCTTTACTTTCATTGCATCACTGAGTAAGACTGTTAGAGTATCACATACTTAATCATGAGGCATAGGGATATGAAGCATGTAGCAAACGACTGGGAGGTGTGCGTTGCGCGAGTGTTGTAAGAAAACCTTATTTGCTTGTGTGAAGCTGTAGCAATGCTTGTCTATGAGCAAACACAATGCTTGTCTATGAGTAGAATCAGCAGCAACTAACTGTCCGGGAGGGTAAGTAGTTGATCACATTAAGCAATGTAATCAAGTGTTCACTAGAGATAGGAATAATCTTACGTCAGCTAGGCTTATGCGATTACCTTGTCTTATGAGCGCATCATTCATCATTTAGGCAAACTTAGGAGAGTAGTCTAAAAACCAAATCTAAGACTCGAGAGAGCGGATTAGATCGTATAAGCAAGAATGGGGAACATAGGAATAAGCTCCGTTTGCTACTACACAGCATATGCACCCTTTAAGTAGGATATGGTGGTATGCGGTCATCTTACTTATGTGTGAGAGTACGTGAGCAGGAATATAGAGGCTTAGAGATAGGCTTCTCGACATTATCACATATACATCGCATGCGTCTACGTCAAGTGTGTATAGCATGATCACATAGCTTGCGTTGGTTGGGGTTACCCTTCGGTCAAGCTTAGTGTTGCAATGAAGATGATGCGTTGTTTTATTAAGTGGAAATATGGATGATATGAGTTGATGGAATTGCGTTGTGCACTCAAGTTTCCCCAGCAGAATTCAAGTGTAAATTTCTCTAAGTTTCCTCGTAAGTCCAGGGTCGAACACAGGGACTTGTGAAAATAGTTGCGTTAGTGATTTTTATGAAGACTTGCGGTAACCAGTTAAATAAATAAATCGTTGAGTTTGTTATTTGCATTAATGAAAATAAATAACGAATGCGGAAGAGTTTGAAAAGAGTTGGTAAATGGGAAATACGATGAATATGCGGTGAACGGATTGAGAAAAGTTTCGGCTAACACTCCCTAGAATGCGTTCATGCTTTGCGATCAAGCAACATGCATACAGTAGTAAACCACCTCTCGGCGTGAATGCTACAACTTCTACGGCTAGAACGCATGCAATAAATATGCGATAAGTCTACAGGGTTTACACATAAACCTCTATCTCTATTTATGCGATGACAACATGACAATCATACAAATATGCGACCATATAATATCATTCTCATTCTTAGGATGCATGCGATGCAATTTGACAAACAGAGCTTATCTCTAAGTCCCTATCTCTTGTTTATGCAAGCCTAATCTTGCTCTTTCGAGTCCAGATTCTAACCTAGCTCTCTCGAGACATTAGGTTCTTTATTTAGATTCTCTCTCGAGTAACTTTAAAGGGTATTTTGCACAGCATAAAACAAGACAATCGCAAGCAATGAACTCCCTAGGTCATGTTAGCTTAGTTCTTCTCAACCCATTCAACTAGTTTAGCTACTCATGCATATTAAGAGAGTGAGCAGATGTAGAAATAGAACTTCTATTGAATAGATATAAAGATGAAGTACAAAATAACAATGCAACTATAGTAAAGAGCCTGGTAGTAATTTCTTGCTGTCAGGTGTTTATAATTGTTTCTACTTCGTGCTCTAAAGATATTCTCTCTCTCGTGAGAGTCGATTCTCTCTCTGTTCTTATGCCCCAAGGTTCTCTCTCGAGTTGTCCTAGCCGATCTTCGGCACCACCACTCTTCTCTTGCTCAGCCTTAAAAATGGAAGAAAACTATGAATAGAAGCAACTGGTTAACTCGTCAACCGATCAACCCCTTTTCTGAAGAATGCACTTGGTATTTATAGGGCATCAATGGTGAAAGGCGGTTTCTCTCTCTCGGTTGTACAGATGGGACAACTTTAATTCCTGATTGACGCGCCAAATAATTATTACCGATAAAGCTGAATGTACTTCGTGACCGTTATCGGCTGTCAACTTAATTTGGATTCAACTGTCATCAGCTTTCTGTCCTATTGCTCTTAATTATCCTTTCACCCAGATGCGCCCACTATGTTGCACTGACCAAGTTGCGGCGATTCTTCTTGGGCGAATGTTTGCGAGCAAGATCAACACAAAACCTTGTGGTGAAGTTGCACTCGACCAATGAATTCCTATGATCGCAATCTTTGCATTGCGTTAACGCAAATTTTGCACAAAAATACAAAGATCAATTCTTCTAATGCGTTGGATGCATGCGACCGCAATATTATAGATTTTATGCTTAATGGACGCAATTTAATCTTATTTCATCAATGCAATCCAACATTGTTTAAGAACTTAGCACTATGATAATGTGCATTTCTGCCCATTATCACACCCCCAATTTAAACAATGTTTGTCCTTAAGCATAAGCTAAAGATTCCTTTAGCAAGTCCACCGCAAAGTTCTTTTCCTAGATTTCTCAAGGATACTTCATTCAAGTCCTATATACCAGAATTTTCTTAAGTCTTATTCAAGTCTCTTCCTAAAATATTTCTAAGACTTAGGGATTGCAAGCTTAATTTTCAAAAGGACTTTGCAAATTCCGGAACATCGCATGATTTATTTCAAAAAGAAAATTTTCCTCCTGGGTGACAAATAATTCATCCTTGCAAAAAAAANTGCACCTCTTTTATATAGATTTGGCTCATCCAATAATAGTCTCTGTATTCATTCTTGAGCTTCTTCTGTTGATGATAGGTGTAATCTTCAGGAAATTGTTCAAAAACCAAATAATTAACGATGTCCACATACCAGGGCAATTCTTCTTTGTGGAATAGCTGCTCGTCCGGGAATACAACACTCACCTTAGATTCATTGCGGTCAACCTTGAGATTTTCCAATCTGGACAAGTGATCCGCAACTTGATTCACTGTCCCCTTCCGATCAAATTATCTCGATATCAAATTCTTGAAGGAGGTAGTCTTTCCCAACAATGTGAATGAATACATTGGTTCCCAACAAATATGCCATGAATTTCTCTAACGCAAAAATCACAGCCAGGAGTTCTTTCTCAGTGGTGGTATAATTTATTTGAGCAGAGTTTAGAGTTTTACTTGCATATGCGATGGGAAGCAAAATAGTTTTCTTCTTTTGTGCTAATGCAACCCCCATTGCATACCTGCTTGCGTCGCACATGATTTCAAATGGTATTGTCCAATCCGGCGCAATCAGTACGGATGCAGTAATCAGCGCATCTTTTAATACTCTGAATGCGTTGAGGCAATTGTTGTCAAACTCAAATTTCCTGTCTGCCTCTAACAATGCACTCAGTGTCGTGCTATCTTAGAAAAGTCTTTGACGAATCGTCTGTAAAATTCAGCGTGCCCCAAGAAGCTTCGCACAACCTTCACGCTGGTTGGAGGTGGGAGTTTTTCAATTGCTTCAATCTTTGCTTTGTCCACCTCCAACCCTTCCCGGAAGATTTTGTGTCACAACATTATACCCTCTTTCTCCATGAAGTGACATTTTTCCCAGTTGAGCACCAGGTTCGTCTCTTCACATCTCTTCAGAATTTTCTCCAAATTGGCCAGACAGACTTCATAAGTGTTCCCATAAATGGAGAAGTCATCCATAAATATTTCCCCTGAGTCCTCGAGAAAATTTGAAAAGATCGCCATCATACACCTCTAGAACGTGCTCGGCGCAATGTAGAGGCCAAACGGCATGCGGCGAAAAGCGAATGTCCCATATGGGCAGGTGAATGTGGTCTTGTCTTAATCTTTAGGAGATATCATGATTTGATTATATCCGACATACCCATCCAAAAAGTAGTAGAAATCATTCCTTGCTAGTCTGTCTAGCATTTGATCAATGAATGGCAGAGGGAAGTGATCTTTCTTTGTGGTTGCATTCAACTTGCGGTAGTCTATGCATATGTGCCATCCAGTGATGGTCCTTTGTGGTATTAATTCATTATTCTCATTTGGGACTACCGTCATTCTGACCTTCTTCAGCACACATTGCATGGGGCTGACCCACATGCTATCTGCTATGGGATAGATAATGCCCGCATCTAGCCACTTGATAATCTCCTTTTTTACGACCTCTTTCATCGCAGGGTTGAGTCTGCTTTGATGTTCAATTGTTACTTTGTGGTCGTCTTCTAGACGAATGTGGTGCATGCAGTATGCGGGGCTAATTCCTCTGATGTCAGCGAGCATCCAGCCAATTGCTTGCACATGTTTCTTGAGAATGCTTATCAACACATTCTTTTGATCTTTGTTGAGCACAGAGGAAATTATCACTGGCAGCTTCTTTTTCTGCCCCAGAAATGTGTACTTCAAATGGGTTGGTAGGGTTTTCAGTTCTAGCCACGAGGGAAGGTTGCGTTGGTTTTCTTTCTTCTTTTGGTTGTTTTTCTTGCGTTGCGATCATTTCTTCTTCTTTGTTTATTTTTGCTACGATTGCATTGCAGGTAGCTACGAATGCGTTGGCATCCTCTTCTTCACACTCTTCATCAGACTTTTCTTCTTCAATCAAATTCAAGTCATCATCAGAATCTTGCAGGTCTTCCTCATCCAAAAATTTCATGGCACAAATTATATTAAATTTGAGCTTATGTCCGTTGATTACTCCCTTGTGCATATCAATTTGAGCATGACGGTTGATAGAAAAGGTCGCCCCAAAATGATGGGTACATCTTTATCGACTTCATAATCTAGGATGATGAAGTCAGCTGGCAAAATAAATTTATCAATCGTTATCAGCACATCCTTCACCTTACCTTCTGGATGAACCAGAGATCTGTCAGCTAATTGG